>NC_135303.1:91453198-91753198 GCF_051311805.1 Agelaius phoeniceus | reverse complement strand
CATTGGGCCATGGAATAGGGAGTTTGTTACCTTATGCCTGTTTCTCTTGTGAAGTCTGAAAGTAGATGTGCATTTCTCAGAATTATGTGTGGGACAAAAACAAATGAAGCATTGCACTGTGTGTAAGACAGAAGCCAAAACAGACCAGTGGGAAATCAGTAGAATCTCCAACATAAATCCAATCAAAGCCACAACTCTCAGACTCTTTTCCTCCCTTCATTTTTCCCCCTAACCAAGTTTCTGACTCCTCCAGGCATTGTGTACAACGTGGCTGTAGTGACCGGAGATATCAGAGGAGCCGGCACCAACTCCAAGATCCACGTAATCCTCCACGGCTCCAAAGGCCTGAAGAACAGTGGGAAGATTTTCTTGGAAGGAGGTGAATTTGAGCGAGCCAGGACGGATCTCTTCAACGTGGAGATAGCTGCCCTCCTCAGCCCTCTCAGCAGAGTCACCATTGGCCATGATAACTGTGGTGTCAGCTCTGGCTGGTTTTGTGAGAAGGTGAGGCTTAATTACCATAAACTCACAGGATCATTCCGTTTGGAATGAGCTCATGGAGTACTACCACTGGGCCAACACTGCCAAGAGTTCTGTCTGCAGGCAGCTGCTCCCCATTCATAACCTGACCCCGACAGCCCAGACCAGCTCAAAACTAAATAAATAAGTCTGCTTTTGTTTGGAAGGCAATATCACCGGTTTAACAAGTCAATATTATACATCACACACGAGAGCAGCTGATTGCCTCAAAGGCACGTTAGATGCATAAGTCAATCACTCGCTAATTGGGTTGATTGCCCCTCTGCAGTCACAAAGACAGAGATTATTGTTTGCTCAGCTCCAAAAGCACCTTCAGATGTTTGCCCAAGGGGCCGGACAGAAATGCAGCCTTGGATTGTGCTGAGCGTTTCAAAGTTATCATCTATGCTCAGACTGCCCTGAAGTTTCTAGATGCTGTTCTGGAGGCTCAGAAATAATAATAATATAATTAAAAAAAAAAAAAAAAAGGGAAAAACCAAACAAAAACCCAACAACAACAAAAAAACCCTATAGAAAGTGGCTGACCACAGCTGCTACTGGGAGGCAGTGGAGAAATATGCAAAGTTGTAACCCAACTTATATTTCTTTGAGAAGAATTCTACACAGCAGTGGGGGAAGATGTTGGAAAATTCTTCTAAGTTTAGCACATGGTGTGTGATGCCTATATCCGTGGGTAATGTTTGGTTTTGTACCATCCAGTGCTTAGTACACATGCCAGAGATTAATGTGGCCTTGTGTTAACTCCCTGCATCTGTGACTAATAAGTCTTGCGCCAGCTAACGCTTCCTTGTTTGCTTCCACCAGTGATTAATATGTACTGGTAGATATCTTAGTTTTGAGAACAGAGATGGAGTACCAGAGCAAAGAATGATAAAGAAAAGTACATCACAATGTGGACACATATTTGAGATACTCTCCAGGAAAGAAGATTAACCAAAAGATCCAGGACCATAAGGAAATTTTGGGGAATGGGATGTTCCCAAATGACCACCAAAAATCCCCAAAAGACCCCTACTCATATCCAAGTAACTTCATGAAAATAACAAGCATACATTCATGCATACAGGAAGTGTAATGAATATGTGATAGAATGTGACAAATATGTATTAGTGTAATGTTTGCTCTGTTTGGTTGCTGCTCATGCTTTGAGGTGAAATTCCCACGAAACCAGCATCTTTAAGAAGTAATTTTGTCTTTCCAACCCAGCAAATTGGTTGGAGAGTTTATTTTCCAGCTTTTGGTGGCAACACTAGATCATGTACAAGGTCACCAGGAGTGTGGAGAGGAAGGCAGATGCCTACCCTCAAGCTACGAGGAAATTCAGTTTTCCTGGCAAGCAAAATCAGCTTAGGCTGGATATGTTTGAAGGCTTTTTGTAGCCTGTGTTTTCTGCAGAGCCCTGGCATGGTGCAGGGCCTGTGTTGAAGCTGACTGCTGCAAACACCCTGCCTGCTCCCATCCCCTTCCCCTCCCAGTGTTTCACCTCTTCCTGCTTGACCCATTGTGATGTACTGCTGCAAAAATGGGAATAATGAAAAGATGAATTGTAGCTGTACGCAAACTTGGGATTTGTGCAACCAGTCTGGTTCATATTGGTCCAGAAATGCTGATTTTGAGAGCAGGACCAAGATCTCCAGCTCTGCCTTTGCTCTGTTTAAGTTTTCAGTGCCCAGGTCCTGTGGGCTGCCAGTGGCAGAATACTCAAGCTCACTGTCCCAATCTCTTTTCCCAGGTGGTGGTTTACTGCCCGTTCACTGGGATTGAGCAAACCTTCCCATGTGGGAAGTGGCTGGATGAAGATGAAGGGGATGGCCTCATCGAGCGGGAGCTCTATGAAATGGTCTCCCTGCGCCAAAAAAGGCTGAAAAGTAGGTGCAAGTGTCCAGGAGCCTCCTGTGGCCACCACCCCACCTCCCACAGGCCACATCCCCCTGAGTGTCCCCTCAGTGACGTGGGTATAGCCAGGGCCAAGGAGAGGTTCAGGTGGATTCAGTTACTGGAGCTCAGAATGGTCTGGGATTGGAAGGGACATTTAAAGGTCGTCTAATTTCAACGCCCTGCCATGGGCAGGGACACCTTCCACTATCCCAGAGTTCTCAAAGCCTCCTCCAGCCTGGCCTTGAATATTTCCAGGGATCCAGGGGCAGCCACAGCTGCTCTGGGCACCCTGGGCCAGGGCCTGCCCACCCTCCCAGCCAGCAATTCCTAATTGCCAAGAGCCCAAAATCTGTGCCTGCCCTCTGGCAGTGGGAGCCATTGCCTGGGTGCTGTCCCTGCAGGCCTTGTCCCCAGTCCCTGGGCAGCTCTGCTGGAGCCCCTGGAGGCCCTGGCAGGGGCTCTGAGGTGTCCCTGGAGCCTTCTCTGTGCAGCTCAACAGCCCCAGCTGTGCCAGGCTGGCTCCAGAGCAGAGGGGCTCCAGCCCTGGCAGCAGCTCCGTGGCCTCCTCTGCACTGGCTGCAGCAGCTCCAGCTCCTTCTGATGGTGGGGCATGGGTTTCAGCTTTGAAAATACTGCTTTAGGGGAGTATAAAATTAAACTCCTAAATATTTTGAAGAATTATACTCATTTCCTTGAGGTCCACTGTGCTTAGGCTGTGCTTAGGCTCCCTCAGACATCATCTCACCTTTGCAAACAAGCCAGGCCATGTTGCTTATCACTACAGAAGGAAAGCTTTCTTATTAGAGACAGGAACAAAAAATACAACAAGGAGACAAACCTTGGTGGGGGAAGGGAGTGAGAACGGGAAATAAACCAAAACTCTTCCTTGTTGACTTCAGCAGTTTTTATTCCTGGCCCTAGAGAAATGACAGGTCCCAGCCCTGTCCATGTGGCAGGTGCGTGCTGGATGCAGAGCCTTTTCTCTAGAGGGAGGCAATGGCACACGTTTGCTGGGAGGAGCTGCTCCGTGCCGTGCCGTGCCGTGTGGGCATGTTCATCCATCCCCAAATTCTCCCGCTCCAGCCTGCTTCTGCACCGAGCCAAAAAATATCGCTGCTGCCCGGCCCGTGCCGGTGTGCCCATGTGTAAACAGAATATTTTAATTAGGATAATAGACACGGTTTAATCCGAGAGTGCTTCGGGTGGGCTCCTGCTTAAACAGCAGTTCATTTGAATAAGCTTTATCTAAATGTTAGTCAGCGTTGTAACCACATTGCACCTCCTGACTCGGTCCATTTAGCTAAAGCATCTGCAACCTTTAACCCCCTATTATCAGCTCTGATTGTTATTGACAGGCTAATTCCCTCACCACTGCATTGCAGGAGATAGACAGAGAGCGTTAGCCTTGAGAAATCTGTGACCTTTAGCTGCCAGATTGTAGAAGTGCAAGACTCGGAGTTAGAAAAGACCTATTATGTCATCCCGCCTATCTCCCTGTGCACACAGGACTGTCCCTTTCTGCAGAGATGATCAAAGCTGGCTTCAGCCTCACTTGGGGTATCCATGGTGAAACGTCTCCCAGCACAGCATCCAGAAGCTGCTCCCGCAGCAGATTGCAGCTCCATATGTAGCCTGTATTTATTCTGTGGGTTTTTTATTCCCTCCTCTCCTTATCTTGAATGTTATCCTGGAAACTGTTGTGCCAGGCCTTGTCCTCGCTGGTGTTTGTGCCCTGGGCTTTTGAGAATTTCCAAAGTGCCTGGATACCTCAGTGTGAAAGGATGGGATGTGCCCAGCAAGCCCTGGGAGGGTGATGATGGCAATCTGGGGAGATGCCTGGCCTTCTCCAGCAGCCTCAGCCCTAGCTCAGACACATCTCCCCTGTGTGGTTTCTCCCTGACAGCCCTCTATCAGCATTTAAGCCTGGTACAAGGTCTCGTTTCCCCCTCCGTGCATGCTTCACTCCTCCTTTCCCTCAGCAAGGGGTCAGGAAGGCCAAAACAGACAGATGAGAGCAGCCTTTGCTGTCTGAATTGCACTTGCAGCTTTCCCCAGGGAGAACCAAGGTTCTCCATCACATGCCATCCACAGATTTTGCTTCATTTCTGCTCATCTAAAACTTGCTGGTGCTTTTCAGAGAGGAGTGATCATGAATATTTTGTATATTATTAAAACAGGGGCAAAACTTTTTCTGAGCAATCCCTCTTCCCTTCTTTTTTTTTTTTTTCAGTAGCTCTTGTCTCTTTTTTATACAGTCAAACACTGAGAAGACCAGTAAAAACCTAATTTATATGCATGCCATCATATTTTTATATTCCATTCTGGGCTCTGAAGGTCAAGCTGTGCTAGTGTGGGCTCGGGTGTACCGAAAGGGTTAGCAATCCTCTCATTAGGATTTGTTAATAATTCAGCTGGTGTCTGAGTGAGGAAAGAAGGCTGTTCCTTCTCCTGTAGGCCACAATCTTAGGGTATGTAATGTAGTATTCAAGAAAGTGTTGGCTGAAGTCGTGTCAAATTTAGGCATTTAAATAATTCAAAACCTTTTGGAAAATATCTTTACACTGACTAAAGATATTGTAGTTCTGAGTGTGTTTGTCCCACATGGTGCAGTCTCACTAGGGATGGATGCCTGAGTGGGCTTTGAGACAGCCTGTTCTGCAAGAAGCATTTTTGGGATAATTAGTCCAGTCTTGGGAGGCTTTTTATCTCAGGATGAGGTGATAGCATGTCTGTGTCCTGTTCCAGACACAGATCAGACAAGTTTTTTAGGAGCTACCTGGAGCTGCATTGCACTGTGCACAAGTAACTGGATACTGACAAAAGGACAGAAGAATATTTCCCTGAATTTATGGTCTTTGAAGTTGGAAGTTGCAGGTATTTGAGAAGTGAGCTGAAACTACAGCGTTGGGTCACACCCCTGCATTACTCTGTTAGTAGAGTGTAACAAGAGAATATGGTTCACCTGAAAAGAGGTTGTTTATATTTTTCTCATTTTCTTTTAAATGAAATTGCAGAATTATGTTTCCAGTCTCATTCCTGCACATTTTGCAGCAGCTGATTATGTTTGTGCGGAAAAGGATGAAAGGTCTTTGTCTTTCTTCATCCTACCCTCTCTACCCACCAGGGGAAACAATGATAATCATGTTCCATGTTTTTCACCAGGTTGCCCTATAAAAATTACTTTTTTAAACAAGTATCTTTAACCTTTCCTTCTAGAAAATCCCTGGTCTCTGTGGATCTGGACAAGTGACATTAAAAATGCAGGAACAGATGCCACCATCTTCTTCCAGATTTATGGAGACAAAGGGAAGTCAGATGAGATGAAGCTAGACAACAATTCAGACAACTTTGAAACTGGACAGACTGACAAATTCATGGTATGAACCTTGTGCAAGTGGAAGATTTGGCTTGATATTGTTTTCCAGGGGTTTAGCTTCAATCCTGGGCAGATAATCATCAGTATGAGATTTTTACTACATTAGATCCTTCTAAAGTTGAGATCAAGTCAATCCATTTGCTGGTGATGCAAATGATTTACTTGCATATGGATGTGGCTTGTCTTCCCAAAACAGGGAACAGGCTGATATTTTTGACTTCTCTCTGATTTAGCTCTTAAAAGATGTTCAGAGATGCCCTTTGTGTGTGTGTGCTTTTCTGACTCACAAAAATGGATGTTGCACCATTTTTACCCACTTACAGATAGAGCTTCCTGATCTCGGCAACTTTTATAAGCTTCGGATATGGCACGAGAAAAGAAATCCCTTTGCTGGCTGGCATCTGAATAAGGTGAGGGGACAGCAAGGGAAGGTAGAGCTGGAAAGTCAGGCTGGTCACAGAGCTCTGCAGTGCCAGTCCTGGGTCACAGTGTTCCCAAGCTGGCAGCTGAGCTTCATGTGCAGAGCTCTGAGGTGCCTGCCTTGTCAGAAGGCAATATAAAATGGTGTTAAGTTGCACCTGAGAAGGATCAGATTGAACATTAGGGAAAATTCCTTTGTGGAAAAGGTTGTCCAGCCCTGGCAGAGCTGCCCAGGGCAGTGGTGGAGCCCCCATCCCTGTGGATGTGGCACCTGGGGACGTGGGTCAGTGTTGGGCTGGTGGTGCTGGGGAAATTGTTGGACTTGATGATCCTGGAGGGCTTTTCCAACCCACATGATTGTGTGATTTTGTGTGTGGTAAATGAGAGCAATGGGGAGAGGCAGCTCCCAACAGCTCAGACTGGTGGTGAAAATCCCACTTTCCCACCCTTCCCATGTCAGACAACTGATGTACTCATCTCACTGCTACCAGGGGTTTCTTCCTTGCTCTTCAGAAAACTTCCTACTCTTAGACACCACTACTGTACAGAAAGGCAAACCCACTCCTCCTGTGGCTTATTTACAATCCCCATAAGAAAAAAACTGATTCCAGCAGAGATTGCACAGTGTAGCATCCCCTGCCCTGAAGTGCTGACAGCCCTGTGATGGGGGCTGAACTCCTGCAGGCTGGAGGAGGCCACAGAGACTGTGCAGAGGAGAGCAGCCCTGTTCTGTGTGGGAGATGACAAGGGTGACCTGCTTGATGTCCTTTGCTCTACCAGCATTGATTACAGTGCTATCACCCCTCACCTGGATTGTCTGGACAGAAAGTTCACCTCTAAGCTTCACCCCTGCTCCTCCTGAGCAGCTTGGATGGCACTCTCTGCTCTTAGCAAAACACACACCTTGCTCTGGATCTGTAAATAAGTGTGTTGATAAATCACAGTTTACCACTTGGAGCTTTTTCTGGGGCTCCTCTAATGTGCTTTGACAGATCCTGCTCTCCTGCATTGTCATGGAGCTGTGAAACCATCCACTGCCAACACCCATCTCCAGGGGTAGGAGGGCATCAAGTGCTGCTCTTGTCACCACATGGAGGGAGAAATTCCTGGTCAGACTTTGGGCCACTGCAATCATCCCTATTAGTTTGTTCACAGATGATGAGCAAAAATGTTTTCATCTTCCACAGCTGTATATTTGCCTGTGGTATCTTATTTTCCTGCAAAAAAATTTGTTTGGGAAGGCCAAGAGGTAACTTAGAGTGTGTCTAGGATTCCCTTTTGGCCAAACTGTCTAAGTAAACCTGGTTAAGACGCATGAAATGAATTGATGTTCTTATGGCTGGACTCATTTTAGGCCTTTTTCAAAAGAAATGATCCTATGATTCTATGACTTTGGGAAAATAAGTCTGTTCATGCACACCCATTCTGATGTTTTCTGGATGGATCAGGCTCATGGCACAGGAATCCCATCACTTGTGCACCCACTATAGTATCTAGGAAATTAGATTAAACCTGAATGATGCTTTGTTCCAGTCCTCCCCCATTTCATGCCTGCTTTGCTTCCTGCTGGGTCAGGCTTCCATTCTCTATCACGAGAACCTAGAGCAAACACACTGGTCAGGCCAAAAGTCCCTCGAGCACCACATCCTCTCTCTTGTGTCACATAAGGTCATGGTTTTAGAAGTGTAAGAAAAAAGACAAGCATTTATGATACTTCCTCCTGACATTCTTTCAGGTTTTGACTATTTCCAGTTGGACACTTACTTCCTAAACTGATCTACGAAGCAGAAAGCATTTAGTAGGTTTATTTTTCCAGTTATTGGTTTGAAGTTTCCAGCCTCCCCTTGAACCTTAGTAGCTTTTGGCAAGGACTTCACAGGCTGATTTTGTCATTTTGTCCTTTTTTTTTTTTTTTTTTTTTTGCTTAGAACTTTGTTCCACAGGTGTCATTTGATGCCCTGTATTTCTTGAGGCAGAAGAGAGAACATCTGATCCCTCTCTGCCTTCTCCATTGTCACCCGTGATTTTACGGACCTTCATCACACCCTTGCTTTACACACTTCAACAGACAACTGCAGAGCACCACCTTATTTGCTCATTACTCCTTGGGAGTTACTGCAGATCTTTTTTCAGACTTCCTGCAATTTTATTTTTGGGTTTTTTTTCCCCTCAATGCATTGATTCTCATCAGCAAGAACCCACAGCACAAGCCCCATCCCCGATTTGCTCCTTGGGGTTGTAGAGTGGCACATGGTGAGCCATTTGCAGAGCCCCAGTTCCTCAATGTTCAAAAGTTCCTCAGTGCCATGGAATGATTGGAGAAAGGAGGAATGAAAAGCCATCAGTGTGACAGACTTTGCTCCATGCATCACTACAGTGCACAGCCTGGATGGTCTCGTTATTAATGTGTTTTATTTCTCTGCTGCTACCTAATCTTGCCTCCCTGGCAAAAAACCTGTCAGGATCTTGTTGCTTTTTTGCCTCTGAGCCTCGGAACTCACGCGGTGTTTTGGTTTAATGAAGGTAACTCTGCTGAAAACGCTGACAAAAGAAAAATACTCATTCAACTGCGGCCGCTGGCTAGATATAAATGAAGAGGACAATGAGATCGTGCGGGAGCTCCCCGCCGAGGGATCTCTGGTGACTGAAGTCATGCCAGGTGAGAGCCACGGGCTCTGTGCAGAGGCTTGCTTGGGACCTGAATAGAAAGAAACCCTCTTTGTGTGAAAGATGCACAGGCAGACTGATGCAATTCAATTAACTTCTCTTTCTGGCACTTTCTCTCTGCAGTATTTTCTGTGTGCATCATTAGCTGCATGGAGCTTGAGAAATCCTATCCTTTTATTAATTTTTTTTTTTTTTTTGGGGAGAAGATTTCTCTGTGGTGGGAAATGGGAGATATCTGGCCACAGCACAATCATTTCCAGGGCTTGGGTTTTTTTTTAACTTGTGATTTTTTTTCCAGTCTCCCTCAAAATGTGAAATGCAAGGTTTGAGGAATATTCATGGAAAGCAAGCTTAGCTGAAATGCAGTCTAAAATTTGACAATCATATTTTGGGCTTTAAAGTTTTATTTAGTTATATGCAAATTCATGCAGCTGTATGTATAAATATATAGTAAGTTGCACAGCACAGTGGTTAGTGCATATGCCTCTTTCAGTATGTATGAGCAATCCAAACTGTTTATTCTTTTAATTGAACTGGAGATTTAATTAAGGAAAGCTACAGAACTTTGCCCTGGCTTCCTGGAGTGGCCATTTCTGCCTTGACCTTGTGTCACAAGAATTAAATCTACTTAGAGGGAGAATTTAGAAGAGCAGAACATCTCAAGGTAGCCGGTGGGATTTTTCATCTTTCCACCAAAGCACCCACAGTCTGCAGACCTTGAGTCCCCCATTTTCTGAAATTTCTGGTTCTGACATTGGTGATCTGCATGCAGTAGAGCAGTTTCTCAGAAGAGGAAGAGTAATTGTAATTGCAGATGTTATTAAAATGTAAATAAACCTGGTTTTGAAATGTATTTTTAATCAGCTGTGGAGAGGGCAGCTCGAATCCTCACTCAGGCACTTTCCTGTGTGGAGAATTTGTGCTGATCAGAGGTGAGATGCAGCATCTCCATGCTGGGCTTGCAGGAGGATTTTGGAGGGAGGGTGGAGAGCACTGCTTCTTGTCCCTTCCCCAAGCTGGAGAAAAGGGGTTCTCTCTCAAAAGTTGATCTATGGGCTGGCTCCTTGTTGTGATATTTCTCTCTGGAAATCCTTCACCCACTGGGATGGCAGGACAGAGAGGAGGGCATGGTCAGGGAAGGAAGGTGTCAGATCAAAATCCACCAAGAAAAACCATACAATGACCTTGAAGGTGAAAAGCAGGCAAGACAACCCAACCTTCTGAATAAAGTTTAGACTCTCATAGGGATGATCTTGAGGGTCTTTTCCAACCTTTATGATGTGATGATTTTATGATTCTGTGATTATAATGTCCCAAGGGGATGGGGCCAGCTGGGGCTGTCTTGTCCCATAAATCCAACATGAACAGCCCATTCCTCGGGTATCTGAGCACTTGTAAGTTCCTAACTCTTCTTATCTGTTGGCCATGGCCCTGGATGCTGAAAATGTTGTTTTTCCCACACACACTGCAAAGTTCCCCACCCCCAGGGCCATCTTGGGAGTGGAGGTAGCAGGACAGGGACACTCCACTGCATGATATTTTTCTTGAAAGGGCCAGGATTTTTATGTCCTTGGCTTTCATGGGTTCTCCCAATGCCTCAGGCCTTTCTATTTTAGCTCTTTTCCTCCCCTCCTTTTCCTAGGGGTAATGTGGAAAGCATCCAAGTCAATACACCAGCAGAAGCACCAGCTGGAAGAAGTACGAACACCTAAAGTTAACTACAAGCCTGTCAGAAAAGCAGTAAATTAAAAAAAAAAATGGCGTTTCTGGGGTCATTTCTGTGGTTTCTGTCTCGCCAGTGATCAAATACTGCGTGATGGTGTGCATGGGCACAGTGAGCGGCACAGACACCAACGTCTTCATGTGCCTCATCATTCTGGGGTCATTTCTGTGGTTTCTGTCTCCCCAGTGATCATCAAATACCGTGTGACAGTGTACATGGGCACGGTCAGCAGCACGGACACCAACATCTTCGTCTGCCTCATCATCTGCCTCATCATTCTGGGGTCATTTCTGTGATTTTGTCTCCCCAGTGATCAAATACTTAGTCTGCCTCATGATTCTGGGGTCATTTCTGTGGTTTCTGTCTCCCCAGTGACCAAATACCGCGTGACAGTGTACATGGGCACGGTCAGCAGCACGGACACCAACATCTTCGTCTGCCTCATCATTCTGGCGTCATTTCTGTGTTTTCTTTCTCCCCAGTGATCATCAAATACCGCATGACGGTGTACACGGGCATGGTCAGCAGCACGGACAGCAACATCTTCGTCTGCCTCATCGTCTGCCTCATCATTCTGGGGTCATTTCTGTGTTTTCCTTCTCCCCCGTGATCAAGTACCACATGACGGTGTGCATGGGCACAGTGAGCGGCAGTGGCACGGACACCAACGTCTTCATGTGCCCCATCATTCTGGGGTCATTTCTGTGATTTTGTCTCCCCAGTGATCAAATACTTCGTCTGCCTCATCGTTCTGGGGTCATTTCTGTGGTTTCTGTCTCCGCAGTGATCAAGTACCGCGTGACAGTGTGCACGGGCACGGTGAGCGGCAGCGGCACGGACGCCAACGTCTTCGTGTGCCTCATCGGTGACCAGGGGGACACGGGTGAGCGCGTCCTCTACAACTGCATCAACACCGTCAATAAGTTTGAAAAGGGCAACGTAAGTTGGCGCAGCGGAGCCTCAACATGGTTTTGTAAATTAATTTTTTTTTTTGAATGTGTGTGTGTAAACTCAGGTGATTTCCTTGCCAGCTCAGGCTAGGGAAGTGGGGAGAAATGAATCTTGTCAATAGAGCATTTTAACAGGTTGCATCTGGAGGGAGGCTTGGGTCGGGGACAGTGTGCCCTTGCTCGATGTGAGCTCATGAAAGAGTCTCTTGGTTTGCTCCTCCAGCTAACTTCTGACTGCTGAAATTGTATCTTCAGACTGGGGAAGGCTTCCAGGAAATCTTCCAAGAATAAAAGAGAGGCTTTTCCCTTCCATCTAATATAGCAAAAATTTGGCTCCCCAGGGCAAAGGAAGAAAAAAGTAATGTGAAAGTCAGAACCCAAAGCCTAACATGTTTCCTTTGTAATTCCTCCAGTCTCTCTCAACCATGCTGCACTCAATTTTATGTCTTATTTTCAAACTTATTTTCAACGTATTTTTGTCTGTCCGTATGCAGAATGCAGGGGGGTGGAAATGGACTGAAATGAAGACAGAGCTTATTCCCTGGAAAGCTGGAGATAATGAAGAAGTCGAACAGTTGTTAAAGCCCTTGCAGCATTGGCAGTATCAGCAAGCAAATAGTTTGCCAATCTGATCTGTAGGGTCAAGCTACTTAATATGTATCCAATTTTGGATCTCTAGGGTCCAACTTAGACTGGTAAATTGTAATCAATATCTCCAGAAGGAGATTTTGAGAATCTGATCACAGAACTCTGCAGGTTTCCCATCTCTTGTGTCATTATTTGATTGAAGGTTCAGAGTGTAAAGAAAATGAAGATAAAAGGAGGTCACGTTTTCAAAATAGACCATTGAATTTAGGCTTCTGAAATATGCATTAGCACTTTGAATTTGCCTTTGAGTGTCCAGAATTTCCAATTCTTCACTGAAATCATTGAGTTCTTCTGGACTTTAAAAGAACTTTCATCAAGTATTTCTTGTGCTTTTAAGATCTGTCTGTGGAAACGTGGTAATTATATAGTGTGAGAGTCCATTCTGCTTCTAATCATATATGTTTGCATAAATGGACTTTGCAAACATCTTCTTTTTTTGCCTATGCACTGACATTATAGATATTTTAGTTTTAAAAGGTAGATCCAAGCTGTAAAGGATGGCATTTTGTCATTTGATGAAGCCTGTGTTTGCCAAAATGGTAGCAAAATGAGTCGTGTTTTGGTGCTGAAGACTGTTTCAGTGCCGTTCCAAAGAAAGATGCTTGGTTTGAAGAGAATACAAATATTTTAAACACAGATAATGGCTATTTTATGGGATTTTCCATCCTTGTCCAAGTCCAGGCTGGATGAGACTTGGATCCACTTGGTCTAGTGGAAGGTGTCCCTGCCCATGTCAAGTCCCTTTAAGGTCCCTTCCAACCTAAACCATTCTAGGGTTTTGTGATGATTCCATGACATTTAGTCACAAAAATAAGTTGTAGGCTAACTTGCATGAAGGAGGATAAAAAGGGAAAAATAATTTTAGCAATCAAATGGTGTGATTAATAGTATGCAGATGACATAAACCAAACTGGAGCCTTTTAGAGGAAAACTGCTCTCCTGGCACGAGGAGCTGAAAGCTGGTGAATGAATGGGAAGTTGTTTAAGAATTGATCCTGACAAACTTAGAGCTCATATATTCAAGAGGCTGAATGAGTATATCTACACTGATTAACTCAGATACCCTGTTAAAAAGAAATGTTGCTAAGTCAGTATGGTCTCTAATCTACAGCCACTTAAACCAATAGAACGTTGATTACCAATTTGGCCTAAAAAGTTTGCCTGCAGATGCAAACTAACAGCCTCTGTAGAAAGTAAGATTTAAAGATGCCTCTAAATTAAGTGTTTGTCCTGTTGTGGTTCCAGTTAGTTACTTACTCATTAATTTATATCAGCCATTAATAAGTAAGGTGAGCATCAGGACTAATGAATTAAATTATATTGACTTGAACAGAGTCAGTGAGGTTTTGATGCCTTAAATCCCCAATTCAGCAGTTTTGAGTGTGTAAGTAGCATTGACATAGGTAAACCCATCACTAACACTTTAGGCAGTGGCAAAATGCTTAGCTGTCTTCATTCTAAAGGTGACTTTGGAGTCCTGAATGATGACATAATTATTATGTTATTTAATAAATTATATTATTTAATAATTTTCAGTATTTGCATAAATACTGCCTTGCCACCATGCTTCCTGGGAGCTAGCTAGATCTATGCTACCACCACGAGTGCTTTTGGGACATGAAGAACAACCAAAAGACAGTGGTTTTCTACCTCTTACCTAAGCAAGGCATCTCATCCAGATGGCCACCACAGCAGTCATGCCTCCTTGTTGGGCTACACACTGCAGACACGCCATGTGTTTACACCCAGGATTTACCATGCTAGTGCCATGTCTGTGCATCTGTACATGGGCCACTTTTGCCTGGCCTGGTTCCCAGAGGAGTAACTTGCTCTCTTAATGCATTTCTCTTCCCTTGTCCATCAGGGATTGTTGGTGCCAGTCAGCTCTTGGGTAACAGAGCTCTGTTCTTGAGGGGCCATTCCTCGAGCTAATCTGTAGGTTGGTTATTTGAACCTATTTCCAGGGGGGAAAAAAAAAAAGAAAAAAAGACATTAAATCCGTGTCTCTTTTGGGGTATTGAGGGTATTTGTCTACTGGGTTTGGTTCACACCACCCTCCAAACACAACTCATGGAGCAGCTGGAAACATCCCTGTGCAGCCCTGCCCATACTGGCATGCCAGGAAATTAAAAGGGTTTAAACTGTGCTGGGTAGTCAATGCTGCCTGACTTTAACACACTGTAATGACTTTGAGCTGTACCTCCAAACACCTCCATAGATTTGGTCTGAAGTGACCTGCTTCTTACTTCTCAGAAAGCTTATATCTGAGCAGGGGTTTGAACTTGGATTTCCTGCCTCTCTGTATGAATTCCTTAATAATCAAATTCTCTTTTTTTACAGCTGTGGAGGGCATGCAATGACATGGCAGATTTAAAATGCTGGTGGATCATATATTTACAAATCTAACCTTACACATCTAGCACAAATATTCAGGCTTTTTATTCTTTGGTAAATTCGTACTTTCTCCATCTTGTCAAGAACTTTCTTGCAGCATGCTGATGATGTTGGTTTGATTGCAATAATAAATTTGAGTTGTTTGTGTGCTTTTAGGGAGAAATATTGCCTTACCTTTTTTATTCTCCTCCTCAAAGGCTGATGAATTCTTCATTGAAGCAGTAACGCTGAAGCAGGTGAGGAGGGTGAGGATAGGGCATGATGGCAAAGGAGGAAGCAGTGGCTGGTACCTTGCCAAAGTGATAGTGAGGGAAGAAGGACAGCCAGAAAGCGAGGCTGTGGAATTCCCCTGCTACAGGTACTGGAAACAATGCTTGCAAATTAAGTCTCTGTCTCTGCATTTGCCAGACTTTGAAGAGCCTAGTTGTTGGTCCATGACTGGAATTTTCTGAGCACAGCTTAATCCTTTTTATTTATTCATATGTTCATTTATTTTTTGCTAAGCCTGAAAGCAAAGAGTGTGTTTTGGGAGGTTTAAGATACAGTTAACTCCCCTTACCAAATGACCAGCAATCTGGATTGTGAACTTCTCAGCAATTAGCTCAGTAATGCAGAGAATTTCCAAAAGACAAAATGCAGCCTTCCAGTACCACACCCAGTCTCACTGCAATTGCCTGCTGCAGAAACACACTCTTCAATCTGCCGGTGTTACTGCATGTAATGAGGTTCCAGTCCCTCACATGCACATCCCATCTTTCTCAGAGCAATGGGATGCTATTTTTGTGTTGGGAGCATGCAAAATTATTATGCTGCCATCTCGAGAGCTCCTTGCATGAGGGGAGATGCACATCTTGCAGACAGAGACAGCGTTAGGGCAGAGGGCTGTGGCTTACCCCTGTGGGTGAGTTATAAGTGTAGTCTTCTCTTCCCTAGACAATCCAGTGGCCAAAAGAAATGTGCTGCACTGAGGCTGCCTGTGGGGGACAAGATGCATGATCTGTCCTGGCACTAACTGGGGTCTGCCTCAACACTGCAGCACAAACTAGAGAGAATTGGGTGAAAACATTAAAGATTAACTCCAGTCCAGTCCCACTTACCCTCTCAGGATGTCCACCCTTTAGGATGGACATCCAGTGAGCTCCATTTAACAACACCATGTACCTGTTCTAAAAAAATTATCTCCCAGGGACAAGTGGAATTGTAAAGCTCAAACACTTCAATTATTTTTAAATTGAAGACAAAGGTAAAGCCCCTAAGCTGGTTACTTGTCTCTTTGAAAGCGCTCCTCTATAATGAGGGGAGCCAAATACAAAGCAGGAGCCAGCCCCAGCCTCTTGGCATTGCTAAAGCCCCGTCACATCAGAGAGCAAAGTCACTGTGGAGACAGCACGGAGCAGCAGACACAATGTCATCTTGGTTGTGAAAAGCAAGCCACTCTCTCCCTTCTCAGGGAACAAACAGCCACATACTCATTGCTGCCTTTTGATCATATTTAACAACCATATGTTTTACTGAGTTAAGCAGGCAGGATAGACAGGTTTTTCCTTGGACATGAAGTGTCCATGTGAAGGGCTGTTTTGCTCAGGCTCCTCAGAGATATTTCTGTGTCTAACTGCACACAGCAGCTGGCTCATTTTCGAGATTTCCTTTTTGAATTGTATCCTTATGTGACTGCTGAACCGGGTGTCTTCCATCAGCTCAGAGTGACTCCCTTCCCCTTCAGTTTGTACCTCTTGATCAGGAACGCCAGTGGGCATTCCCCTCAGGCCAGGGTTGGCAAAAGGACAGAGAGAAAAACCCAAGATCTTATCCCCAAAAACATTCATGGTGTACCTTCAGGCTTCAGGTCACCAAGCGACGGAATTCCACTCTTCTTATCTTTCTAAATGTCTCCTTTCCCAAGCGACACCAGTGTTGCTCACCAGTGGCTCTGTTTGCTGTCCTTGTGCCAGCATTATCTCTTTCCTCTCAGATTGAGAAGGTGACATGACTGATCGCCACCAAGCACAGGGACAGCTGCTCCCTCTCTCTCCCTTTGGTGCCCGTGTCTCCCGGGAGACTGCGGCACCATCGCAGTGTACGGGTGTCGTCATGGACTCTGCAGAGATCTGAGGGCAAAGGTGCTCATCCACTGCATCCTCCAGGGGGAGGGATAGATACTTCCATGGCCTGCAGCGTTTGGATGTTGCTCTCCACTCCTGTAGGCCAAGGACAGCTTTATGTCCTCGCTGCTTTGGTAGGAGCTCAGGGAGTCCTGCTCCACGCGCCTCCACAGGGGCAGGAGGTTGGAAAAAGGGTTGTCCAAGAAGAGGAAGTGCAAGTGAGGTTAGTTGGAGACTCCATCCAAGGGGTGCACGAGGGAAGAATCTCTTTCTCCTTGTTGTTTGTTTCTTGTTGAGACATGTTGTTCTCACTGCTTTTATCCCCAAGACTTGATTAACTTCCACTCTTCCACACAGCACAATTGCATGGTCTGGAGAAAACACCTTTTGCTGCTGGGTTCATACTGAAAACTACTCCATTGGCCTTGTGACACTCAGCTGCTCCTGAGAGACAGCTAGGGGACAAAATGCCTTCCATCAGAAACACATCTCACCTGTGCAAAAAGCTCCACAGGCTCCTTGCCCCTATGCAAACCAGGCTGCAACACATGTGAGGAGCAGACACTCTATCAAAAAGCTGCCTAACCAGCTTCCTCTCTGACTGGTATCTTTAACATACCCTTATAGATCTTCATTGCATGGAACTTGTTGAAGTCTCTCTGTTGTTGTTATTTACATATTTATATACATGACTATGTTTTGCCTTTTAATTTGAAATCTTTTCTGTGACTCCATAGGATCATCTATCATTTAGCAATCACAAGAGCTACGTGAGAAGAACTATCTCTGTTGTACAAGGGAGCCAGCAGAGATAAAGAGAAGCTAAGCGGATTAATTGTGAGTTTATGTCAGATTCAGGAAGAGCATCGAGAAATAACGACTCCCAGGCCTGTGCTTTCAACTGTTTAAACAGTTGGCTTAGAGTCAGTGATTTTTAAAGTGGTCATTTGATCCATGCTTGCAAGAAGTAAATGCAGGTTACTTCCCCAGGCATTATTTGCAGAATTACTAGTACATCACTTGGATGCAGTACTACTCCTCCCTTACGACCACAAGGCATTATAATATCCATGCTTTTAGGAGCTGAGTACTGAATTATTCAGTAGCATCACTAAACAGTTTATACCTTGTAGTACCTGGTGTGGTTTAGGTACAGTGATGATGAATACTGCTGCAAAGCTCAAAATTAAGGGAGTTCAACTTTTGCCCCAGAAATGGAGCCAAACTTTTTTGAAGATCAGAACTGAGTTTTTCTGGTGTCATTTTCTCCTCAAAGCTCTCTGGAAGTCCAGGAATGGACTACCTGACAGGCTCTAAACCAGCCTATTTTTTATAATATTTATATCCCAGACAGAAATGAATTTTCAATCAGACAAAGTCATGAGTTCGTGATAGGATAGAATTTTACATGCTATAAATCATTACAACTCCACTGAAATCTTCTGTGATATATCATTAAATTTTTTTTCTAAGCATACGGCCCCCACCATCCTAATTTGTCTCCAGCATAAGCATAAGGGAACTTTGTTAATCCTCTGAAGAACAACAGACCACAAATGGGATGATGCACTAGGAGACTCCTGCAAAAGAACATTTATTCAATCAAATGCCAAAAATGTTCATCATACAAAGGAGCCAGAGAAACCTCCTTTTCTTGCCTAAAAATAAACTGAGATGTCTATCTCTTTTTACACATTTTTGTATATAGGTTATATTTAAAGGCACACACAAATACATATGTGCCTCTGAATCCAATGGATGTGCCAATCATTCTAATTGCACTCAAGCTGGGTTTCAAATGCTATAAATGATGTCATATTGTATTTTTTCCAGTGGTCACCTGCATCTCTGATCCTCTAGAAATTCTGAAGTGGCTTTCATGTCATATTTCTGTCCTCTTTGAGTTATATTGGTCATAAAGCATCTCTTTAAACCAAGGATGTGACACAGGACATGGCTACACCCTTGTAAAATCCACAGTGGCATGTCAATTACATTCACTGAACTCATATAGAGCTCTGATAAAATAAAAGATTTTGACATGCCTTTTGTACCAGGGATATGATGGCACTGCACTGAAATATTCTATTTTCTGCAGCCAGATGTGTCAATCCATTTGTGTTTGGGGTAAGACTATAAACCCCTGGTTTCAATCTGCTGCTCAGTGATATGCTGTTGGAATTACACTGAAGTGAAATTAGGATATTGATGCATATGTAATGAAAGGAAGGGATGCAGGGCATTGCTCATCCAAATATTCCCTCTGTCACTAATCTTCTCCAGAAAATAGTGCTGCTGCCACTCCTGGCTGTTCTCTTGGCTGAAACAGCACAAGGAGCTTTAAAGCCATTTCTGCTGATAAATCTCCCTCTCTCTCCTCCAGCAACCTCCCTCTTCCTCTTCCAGTCCAAGATATGCTCCTTCCCTTGCCATCACTATCTACCAACACTGGCAGAGGGAATTTCTTTATCTCAGGGTGTGTTCTGCATTTCTGATTTGCTTTTCTCCTCTGTCCTCACTGCTGAAGCAGTTAGCATTTGCTGTGCTGCACACAGAGATCTGTTTCTTGTGGGAGGTATTTTTATCCTGCCACCTCAGTGCAGGAGAGATTCACTCAGATTTATCCCAGATACCCCTAAAATGTCAGCAATGGCAAAGGTGACAGAAAACAGCAGCATGTCCACCGGCAACAGAAACAGCAGCTTGCGGGGCACAAAAAAGAGAAGGAAAAGAGTAGGAAAAGTGGAGGAAAAGTGTGTCTACCTCGTGAGCTTCTGCCTTCCTGAAGGCCATGCTGAGTTCAGTGGTCCTGGGGTGGTGGCTTGAATTTTGTGGGTCCTCCCAGTTAACATCCATGTACACAGAAGCATCTTGACTTTTGGGATGATGTGATCCCCTAGCCATTGGATACCTGTCCAAGGATTTGAATCCTCAGCCAGCATCAAGAGCTGCATAAGACAAAGGTATTAAGGACCAGTTTTAACAGGTAAAATAACCCCATCCCACCCCAGCCCCAAACTATCAGTAAAGGCTTCCTTTCTTAAGGCAACGTGATGTCTTAGCATGCTCTTATTGCAGTCTACCCTTGCTCAATTCTTGTCATCAGTTTCATGGTCTTCCCCACAGATTTTTTCTGCTCCTCTATCCCACTACCCCCCTCCGCCTCCTCTGAGGCCCAACACCACATCAGATGCCCTCACGTGGTGCTCGTGTGATCATCACATGTCCATGTGTTCTTCATCTTCATGCTGACCACCCGAGCTTTTAGCCCTGCACAAGGGCACTGCACAAGGCCACCTGCTTTACTGAGAGAAAGGGAAGAATTTGGGCGGAGTGCCCACCCAACAACCTCCCAAAACTTAGAGGGAAGCTGGGGCTTGAGATGCGTGTCTGTGTGGTGGGACTCCTGTGCACCCCTTTTGCATGAGAACACTGCTGCTTGTGCTTCCAGGCTGGCTCTAGCTCATGTTTGGATTTCTTTCCTGGTGCTGGGTTGTTTTTTGGGGTTTTTTTTGCATGGTTTCTTTGTGCTTTTTGTTTTCCTCTGGGTGGTAGGAGAGGGGAGAAGATTGAAAATGTAATATTCCTTCAGATGGATGAAGTGGAGACATACCACCCTGGGTCTTCCAAAATATCCGGTCCAGCTGGTGATGACTTTAAGCTGTGCTGGCTTTTTACCAGCAAGGTGCCTTAGGTTTGATCCAGCTTTCAGCAGCTCTCTTTGTTCATGTCCCCAAGTCCTGGTTCTGAGGGTCGTTTTTGGGTTTCCATACATGCTGACTCACTGTGAAAGTCAAAGAGGAAAACTTCCATGGGAGGTGAGCTCCCCTCCTTTTTGGCACACGGGTCAGCCAAGGACAATGTGTGTGTCACAGCAACACCATGGGAAGCTCACAGGGCACATGGGCTCCATGTGTTTGTGCAGTGTGGTCACCTTTAAAAAGAAACAGTTTCTGGGGATTTGTTTTTACTCCTTCTGCTTCAGGAGCCATTTAAATACTCTGCATGACCCGGCAGAGAGTGCTCATTTGTCCTTTTCTCGCCCCTGCTGCTTTGAAGCAGTATTTTTAGCTGCTGCAGATAGATGTGCACCTGGGAACAATGAGCATTCTGGGAACTGCTCCTGCTCTCACAGCACCACTGTGGGAAACCTGACCCCAAACAGATGCTTACAGGAATATACTGAGTGCTGCAGCAGCCTGAGTGGGGCCAGGAAAGTGACAAACCTCTGCCAGGGCCCTGACTGCTGCCATGCAGTGGTTGCTGTAGGGCACATGATGGGGTTGAGGCTGTGAATCCTTTACCCTGAGGCTGAAGGAGCAGCTCTGAAGGTTGCCAGGCTAGCAGCTAGTTCCCCTCTGTTTTGGGAGGGGACTTTTAGAGGGGGACTGAAGAGGAAACTTTTGGAAAGGGCATGTCGTGGTAGGATAAGGCAGAAATTATTTTAAGCTGAAGGAGGGCAGAGAGATTAAATATTAAGAAGAAATTCTTTACTATCAGGGTGGTGAGGCCCTGGCACAGGTTGCCCGGAGAAGCTGTGGCTGCCCCATCCCTGAAGTGTTCAAGCTCAGGTTGGATGGGGCTTGGAGCCACCTGGGAAAGGGGAAGGTCCCTTCCCATGGCAGGCAGTTGGAACTGGGTGGTCTTCAGGGTCCCTTCCAACCCAAACCATTCTATGATTCTATGATTTTCCTTTCAGATTTTTTTCCCTTTGAGGTCATGCTACAGTTTGCTTTGTGCCCAGCTCCTCTTCTCAATTAGTCTAGTTGTGTCTTTAGAGTTAAGAAACTTTGCAAATCCTTCCTTTTTGCTGGTGCCAGCTGCCTGCACATACCCAGCCCTGAAAATGGGAATAACACAATTCATCCCCTCCCTTCAGCAGTAGAGGCTGGAAGTCTTTCTGGTCAATGAAGGTCAAATCTTTCAGGACACTAAGACTGCCTGTTCACAGGGATAACTTGTGGTTGTGGAGTTTGTGCTTTTCAGACAGATGGACATCACAGCAGATGCTTATCTACTGCGAGCAGAGCTCTCATGGTCCCTCTTCTTGGGAAAATGGAGATTTAAAATGTGGCTGCCGTATGGTCTGGTCAAGTCCCTGCAAAGATAACAGAAATACAGAGCCCTCTAAAAATATCTTTTTGACTGTAGTGTGGATATGGGCTATGTGTGAAGCCAGCGTGGATTTCGAAAGGTCTAACAGGTGCTAATTATTCAAAGATAACTTACTTCTGTTTGTAAACCAGATGGCTTGACAAAAATGAGGACGATGGTCAGATTGTCCGAGAATTAGTGCCTGCTGGGGAGTCACCACTGCTAAAAAGTGAGTTTAGCTTGGAAAAAAGGTCTGGGTTTGAGTTGTACATGGATGCATTTATTTGCTTTATTCTTCTTAAAAATTCTTGTCAGTTCCCAGTAAATCTACTGGGCCTTTTTTGCCATTCTTATGCAAGAAGCTGCAGTAGGTCATGCTGAGAGAAATGCCTCTGACTCTTAAATTCTAGTTTATGAATGGGAAAAGAACATAATTGCCACATTATATAGGTAGAAAGAAAAGGTTTTTAAAGTTGTGATTTGTTTAAGAACTGCTTTCTTGTATATCTTTCTTTGAAGGATCTTGAATTGCCACTGTTTTAGTAGAGTTAATGCCATCAAATAACGGCATTCTCTGAAGAAAATCACCAAAAATATTATATTGCCCTTTTCTGGAGAACCAGGGCTCCAATCCTACAATTTTCCTTAGAAAATGGTGCTTGCACAGTGCAGGTTGTTGTGTTTAAAAAAAAATAAATAAAAAGAAGGTCAAAGTTATTGAATTAAATTGTTAAGTATAAAAATGGTGAAATAATCCCATTTGCCTAAGTGCATTTCTATGCCTTGGGTAATCATCAAACAGTGGGAGGGAGGCATACAGAATGTTTTATGCTTACCAGTGTACCTACTGGATCTCTTCTTTTTTTGGTGAGTAACTCCAAGGTGTGACAGCTTCTCCAGCGTGGCCCTAAGATTCTGGATGCATGAATGGAGGGCAAGGTCCTTTCTGTGTCTGTATCTGGAGCCTTCCTCCCCTGTCAGCTGTTAGAAGCCAATTGCCTGGCTGGGCACTGGCAGTGCCACTCACCTGTCTGTGTTTTGTGCATCAATCTTTCTCTCCAGATGTCAGTTATCACATCAGTGTGAAGACAGGAGATATCCCTGGTGCCAGCTCAGATTCCAGGGTTTTCATCAAACTCTACGGTGAAAAAGCAGACTCCAGCAAAGAGTTTCTCTTAGTCTCTGATAATGATCTAGGCAATTATTTTGAACGTGGTCGAGTGGATGAGTTTACTCTAGATATGATGGATATTGGAAAGGTAAGAATCAATTGCAGGTGGCTCTATACTTTGTGCAAGTGCCTGAATTCAGGAGCAAAATAATACTCCATATTGAAGGTGATGAAAGAGCCTTTGACATTCACACTGGGAATTAAGAGACACATTTTACATAGATTTTACACCAGTGTATTGTGTATGCTGGCATGCAAGGAGTGTTTTAAGTCTGCAGTGAAATACATATATAAACTATTTACACAAACACGGTGGAAGAGCACCGTGCCAGGGTAAGGAGACTGTTTAACATTAAGCAAATTCCGTTGTGTTGGGTTTTTCCCTGCCCTCTGGGTTTTTGTTTGCTTTTTCCCAAGATCAACCGAATTCTGATTGGGCACGATAACGTGGGTCTGCGGTCCGGCTGGTTCCTGGCCAGTGTCCAGATCACAGTTCCAGTCCAGGGAAGGCAGTACATGTTCCCCTGCAACCGGTGGCTTGACAAGGATGAGGCCGATGGCAGGGTGGAGGTGGAGGTCTACCCAAGTGAGATATTGCCTATTGAGAAATGTAAGAGAACACGTGCTGCTTTGAAGCTAGGGCTAAATGTGCATTGCTCCCATCCTTCAGGGCAAGGTCACCACTGTCTTAGACATTAAAACCAAAAAATCACCGTTCCTGTGGGCTTATATTTGTGAGAAAATTAAAATATTCTCCTCATGTTTTCTGAAAGAGTTGGAAAAACATTACAGAGATTTTCATCTCCATTTCCTGAGACCATATGAAAAATTTACACCCTGGGCAGCACAACACAGCACAAGACAATGTGCTTCTTCACTGCAATATCAGTGGGTTCTTCTTTTTTCTACATTTATCTGCCCCAGTCCTTTTTTCTCTTTATGCACCAGCACATATCCCACCCTGTCTTTATTACCCTGTTTCCTGGAAAGGAGAAGCTGTTTGATAACTAAGTGCCAAATCCCTACTGGCCACTTGACTTTATCAGTAGACCCATTTTCTTTTAAGACCACAGTTAAAATTTGCTGTTGGGTCCTAAGAAAGAATGCTGTGGTTTTCCCCTGCTCTCTGTAACTCCCTCCCTTGCACTGTATTAAGGAGACCATTCAACCACTCTATAGTTAGTCCTGAAACAAAATTCCCTTTTAAGGCCCTGTTTTGCACCCCCCTGACACTGGCTAACACTTGTAAAAGGAAAACTATTAGGTTAGTCCTCAGTGAAGAGTTCTGTTATCTCACATTTAGTTTGGATAAGAGCAAATGGTCGGCTACGTGGACATTTGTTAAGACAAGGTAATTTAATTTCGAGCCTGAGCCCCCAGGAATGTTGTTATCTGAGTTTCTCTGCTGATTTAATTGCTTTATTTTTGGACCAGTGATAAACTATGAGGTGTCTGTAGTCACTGGAGACGTGCGAGCCGCAGGCACCAACGCCAAAGTCTTCATGCAGATTTATGGTGAGACTGGCAAAACGGAATTGATCATCTTGGAAAACAGATCCAACAACTTTGAAAGGGGAGCCACAGATATCTTCAAGGTATGATGGAGGCTGTCACTGCCACTTCTAAAACGGGAAAGAAATTATCAGCCAAAGTTGAGACATCAATAGAGTAACTGCCCAAATATAAAAAAAAAAAAAAAAAAAGACTTTTCAAGAAAATTGCAGGTCTGGCAGTATCTACTGTCCTCTATCCATAATTTTGGAAGGCTTTTTTGGAAGGCATTTCTTTATGGGGTTTTGTGTTTTGTCAAGGGACTTACATCTTCTGAGGGGCTGCTAGCAAAGGTCATTGAAATTTATGATCTAATAGCACCATTTGTTTATATTTACTTTCAAAAGGATCTCAAAAGACTTCAAACTTTGAGCCTGGCCACGTGCTATTGCCAATTCTCATTGTGTAGCTGGGGGAAAAAGAAAACACTCTTTGTATGAGAATAGAAAGAATCCCAGGCTTGCCTGTGGTCACACACACCATTAACTATGGGTACAGATGTCAGCCCTGCAGAGGTTTGCAGCTGTAATTCCTGAGAATGTGTGAATGCCTAATGGATTTTACAGTGCCTGTAACACTGTACAGGCAGGCAGGCACTGCACAGCCCCGACATTCAATGTACACAGCTCAGTCCTCCAGGTATCAGGATGGTCAGAATTCAGAGCTTTTTAAAAATTCAGGTTTATACTGCAGAGCCCACACCTCTTTCCGAGCAGCCCAGCAGCAAAGGGAGTGTTCAGAGGGGTGAGGGACCTCCAACAAAACTCTAGGGAGTGAGCCAGGTGTTGGATAATCCAGCAAGATAATCCTGGGTTGATGAGGCTGCCCAGCAAGTGTGGATCACAACATGGTCAGGACCCTCTCCTTTGGGACCAATGTTCTCTTCTGCCTTGTTAGCTTGGGGTTTCTGCCCAGAGGAACCACGGTTTGCAGGACACAAATGGTCCTAGCACCTGCCCTGATGTGGGATCAGAGCAAAGACAGGGTGTTCTGTCAGAGCCACATCCTTCTGTGGGGAAGGAGAGACCAACATCTGGACAGTGAAGCAGAGAGTGCAGGTGGGAGCAGGATTTAAGGCACATCTGCCACATGTGCTCACAGCACAAGACTTGGCACAGCAGTGCCTAGGTATTGCTGAGAATTTGCAGCCCCACAGAGGCTGTATCCATCTCAGCACAGTTAAGCTTGCAGCTAATTGCTGAAGCTCCCCTGAATCATCAAGACTGGGATATGCTTCCTGCTGTCAGTGGCCAAATGGAGGTGCCTTTATCCACAGCTTCACCAGTTTTGTACTGTGTATTTTTGAGATCTGTTCACCTCCTCCTGCCTCATTTTCTTGCTTTACCGAATGGAGTTACTGATGTTTATCTATTTTTAATGAGTTTTTGGGGATTTGAAATGACTAGTACCTTATAAATGTTTGCTTTTTAAAAATTCTCTATAGTTTTAAGATTAGGTTTCTCTGATTTTAAAGGAAATAAGCTTTCTAAAATTTATGAGTAAGAGCTATTAGCCAATATAAGATTTATAATAAAGCCATATGTACAGTGTTCTGTTTACATAGCTTTGCTTATATCCTCTCTCTGATATTTATTGCCAGATTTGAAAATTATGCCCATTTCTGTGATTTTTTTATAAGCACACAAGGCAGAAGCTCCAGAGCATTAATAACTAGATCGTCTATCTCTTTCACTATATGAATGTTTACAAAAAGACACAGGCAAAAATAAGATTCTGTGAGCTACGTGATAATAGGAAATGCCATCAGTCATGGGCAAGGCATGCAGGATGATTACAGTAAATCTAAGAGTAAATCCGTGTAAGGAAAGATACATTCTTTATGTCAGGACAGCGGGATCAATTTCAGTTTTCTGATAAGCATCTTGTGTGCAATTGATTTTGTTTTAATCTACAAAACGTTTCTAGACTAAAACCTTACATGCCAAGTGCCAGATTTCAGCCTGAAGCAAATGTTTGCAAGTTTTATAACATAAACACTGCATAACAGCATAAGCGATCATCAGAAACAAGTCATGGGTTGTTGAAGGATTGTGTGGAGTAAAATCTTCTATCCAACTTCATTAGGTAGTAATCCAGACAGATAATCTAAACCAAGAAGGTTTTGTGTCTGCTGTGCTGACTAGAGGGATGTAAATCTTCTTACTGATCAGCCTTCTGCCACTGAAGCACTGTAACCACCAGTGATTGTATCCTCTCTGCTCACCAGAAAAGTGAGAAAATACTTCTCTAATTTTGCAGATGAGAAGGAGGGAGAAGGGCACTCCAAACCCACAGTCTGTGTCAGAGATTGTGTTATGAGTTAACTGCCTTTTCACTACACCATTATTGCTTCTTGCTGGGTTCATATCCTGTGCTGAGTATGAAAGGCACCTTATTATTAATTTTCAAAATGCCTCATGTGCTGAGAATCTGTAAAAACCTGGTGCGGTATTATCATATATTCATCTTTAGCAACAACACAGAGACAATACAGGTGAGGAGAGCAATGAGGAAGTAGGGAGCCCAATAAATATGGATTTAGCTCCTCTCCTCACCATGGCTGCTCTGAATGTCTTCACTTAATCCATTCAGATGAGATTTGGTGATGGGAAGTATGAAATAGTAAAGCAGGAAGGAAAATGTAAACTTGCATTAGGATATTGTTCTTACCTTGCTTACATATTTTGTGTGACGGAGGCCGTGCTTCTCCTTTTTAAGAATGCGCTTTATGAAATTAAGACTGTCTTCTATCCCTCTGGGTGCTGACTTTCCCTGGGTGGCAGAGAGAGGCTGCAGATGTTGGCAAGATTTACAAGATCCGGATAGGCCACGACGGGACAGGCATTGGGGATGGCTGGTTCCTGGAGAGCGTCACGCTGAAGCGCCTGGCCACCAAAACAAAGGGCTCGGATGAAAGCACAAAGAAGAAGAAGAAGTCTGATGAGAAGGAAGAGGAGGAGAACAAGGAGGAAGAAGGAATGGATGTCTATACGTTTGTGGCACACCGCTGGCTGGCTAAGGACGAAGGGGACAAGGAGCTCGTGGTGGAGCTGGTGCCTGATGGAGAATCTGACCTGGAGGGTAAATACCACAGGGAATGTGTGTGTGTGTGGGTGTGTGGGAGTGAGTGTGGGTGTGGATGTGTGCACCCAGCCTCTGCACGAAGGGTGATAACCACACTTGGCAGGACCATTTATCCTCCAAAACCACCCCGTTGCCCCAGGCATGCACTGGATCTGTGGTGGGCCAAGCTAGGGAGGAAGAGGATGGTGGGTAAACTAAGGGAGAGCACGGAGGAGACAGCCTGAAATTGGGATATCCTAAAGGACTTCCATAGGATTCATCAAAGGTCATCTGGGGCACTTGGATCAAGAGTCCCAGAGGGTCCCACTGCAGCTGAGAGTTTAGCAAGAGGTAACTGTTGCTATGGCCAAAGAGAGGGGCTGGAGGAAGGCAGAGCTGCTCATGTTTTAATATAGATGCCAACAAACTCCAGGTAAACTCTTTCTGTGCTGGCATTTCAGGGGTTACACACTTCTGTGGTGAGCCACGGATTTGATGAAATATGGCCACTTCAGGGGTCCTTCTGACCTGCCTTTGATATTTTACTTGCAGAAAATACGTATGAAGTCCACGTCCTCACTGGGACTGTGTGGGGGGCTGGAACAGATGCTAATGTCTTCCTGAGCATCTATGGCATGGAAAGAGGAGACACGGGTGAGCGCCAGCTGAAAAGGTCAAATAACCTCAACAAGTTTGAGAAAGGACAGGTAATGCATGAACTCCACTCACTCAAGCGAGAATGAGCCTGGCAGGGCTCTCTCGGCTGATGTGCTGGCCGCTCAATACACTTTCTTCTCACTTCTTTCAAAAATTTTTTATTTCTGAAATATATTATATAAAGCAAAATGCCTCAAAAGGCTTTCAGGGGAGATTCATTTGAATAATAAGCCAAACACCAATTCTATATTGGAGCCACTTTCTGCATCTGCTTCCTGTAAGCATTCTGGTAATAATGCTTCCTCTCAGGAATACTTAAAACTTACAAACTTTAAATTAATGTTGGAGAGTATTTTTGGGGAAGTTCAAACATGTAGATATTTAGATGCAAAAGCTATTCTAAATGTTCTACCCAACCAGCCAGGGAATAAAAGCAATATTACACAGTGTGCTGTAATTACATTATAATCCAATCCAATTAAAGACCGTCTCTTGTATGTTGAGTATTTGTTATAAAAAGTTTATAAACAATTAACAAAAATCTGCTGTTATAGCCAGGAGTTTTTTAAGGAATAATCCTGAAGAACAAAAAATTACAGAAACAAAAAGCAGCTGTGGAAAACTTGCAACCGCAAAAAAAAAAAAAAGAGCCCTAAGGTTGTTAAATAAGATGTTAGCTGTGATTTATGAGCTTGGCACTGTTGAAACTGCAACCTGCACATGGTTCTTCATTCAGTGGGAAGAGCTCCAACCTGCAAATGTAATGCTCTTTACTCTGGGGAGTACAAACACGAAGTCTACCAACATATTAATCACATTAAGATGTTTAAACTGTTATGATAACAAGGGCCATCCTGTCACACTAACACAGTTAATAAATGATCCTCTTGGTTGTGGTAAATGACAAAATGAAGAAATTCTGAAATATTTGAAATAAAGCATATGGGCTGTATTTTGGGGCTGTCCCATGCAGAGCCAGGAGTTGGACTCAGTGATCCTTGTGGATCCCTTCCAACTGTGAATATTGGAGGACTCTACACAGAGGTAAGCAGGAGAATTTCCACGGAGTCAACATGGTTTTTGTCCGGTTCCAGATTCAATCTGTGGGAAAATACTAAGCCTGAAAGGAACGATATTTAGCAGAGAGGAGTTAAACTTACAGGAAGCTGGAACTAGGATGAGGCAAAGAGAGGAGTGAAGGGGGGAGCAGCTCCAGGGCTGTTACTGCCTTGTAGGAGCCAAACATCAGTGTTAGTGGGAGACCTCAGTGCTCTGTAGTTATTTTTGTACACCCACACAAAGAGTACAAAAAGAACTTACAAATAGCTATGTTTTAATGGCAAAAAAGATGATTACCCTTGGCTATTTCTTTCCTTCTTTCTTGGAAACACAGCCATTTGCCTCTTGCCTCCTGTGCAGGTAGATGTGTTCACCATCAAAGCCATTGACCTGGGCGAACTGAAGAAGCTGCGGATCCGCCACGATAACTCTGGTTCCAGGCCCAGCTGGTTCCTGGAGAGGGTGGAGATTATTGACCTCAAAGAGAGCACCACGTGAGGAGCCTGTTGTGCCCTTTTCATGGGGTCAGGAAAGGGGCTGTGTTCACAGGGGCCTGCAGAGCCGTGGGGAGGCAGAGGAGATGCAGGAGGGCATTGTTGGAGCTCCTCAGAGAATGGCCATCATTTGGGAGCCTTGTGGTCCCTGTGCCATGACACAGAGCGTGGGGCCATTCTGGGGTACCCATGGGGAGGTTTGCTGTCCCAGCACCTCTGTAATTTTGGAACCAGCAGTGTTTGGAAGGCAGCCCCAGCTTTTTTCTGTTTCTCCTCATGGGATGGGCTAATCTCTCCCTCCTGGAGCAGAGGCTGCACTCAAGCTTTTCCCTTCTAGGCCTCACTTTGGAAGTCTGAGTTTTATTTGCCCTTTCTACTTAATGCAAAGATCTGGGCCAAAAGCAAATTCTGATCTAAGCAAACTCTCATGATTTCCACAGACAGCTGGATGAGCAAAGAATGGGCTGTTCAAAACCTGAAATCTAGGCTTGCCTTCGAGCTGGAACTTGCTGGAAATCAGACGCTTAAAAGTTGCACAATGCTCTGATGGGTGGGACCACTCTTAAGGACAAGATGGGTTCAGTCTTCATAAACATAAAATGCCCAGGAGTCTGGAGGTCCTTCAAGTTACTGAACTCTTTCTGGGAGTGAAATTAAAATGAATCATCTATGTGGGGCTGGCAGCCCAGAAACAGCACTTAGCAGTATGTGCTCCCTAACCTATTTATGGATTTAGCTCCCACAAGACCAGATCTCAAGGATGAAAACAGATGTATTGCTCAGCCTTGAGTAATCTTGTTGGGTTTTTTTGTTTTTTCCTTCAAGTAGCCTCTGATCTGTGCTTGTTTATGTTATTAAAGCCTGTGAAGTCCTGTGTAAGCACTGTGTGCTGCTGTCATTTTGTAGGTATTACTTTCCATGCCAGCGGTGGTTGGCAGTGGAGGAAGATGATGGTCAGATTGCCAGGGAGCTGGTCCCAGTGGATGAAGCATTTGTGAAGAAAGATTCAGAAAATGAGGGCCAGTCTCCTGCAACTTTGGGCCTGGAACAGAAAGGTGGAATGTTATATGTTGGCCTTGAATTTCTTCCAGTTGGGGTTGGAAAGGAATCAGGTTGTTAGTGCTGCTGAGGGCATTAGCAGTGAGCAGTAGCAGTTACTCACTGTGCTGGGAGTAATTTTGCTTTCTGAAAAAAGGAAATTTTCAGGCATGAATGAAGTGTCAAGTGTGTGTCAGACTGTGAGGAGTGGACCCTCCTCATTTTTAGTTGATTTAATCATCTTGCAAGATTGGACCCTAAGTGACAAAGCTAAAAAGATGGGTAATAGGTTCAGTCTTTGTTTTTGAACTGAAATGCATATTGGTTGCTAGTATCTAATGAATAAATCTCATTAATTTCACATCATGGACTGTAATGGTTAAATGTTCCAACATGAAACTGAGCAGAGAGAAAACACACCCAGAGAAAGAGAAGGGACCTGAATTTGTCTCACTTTCCATCTTGTTGCTTGTGTCTGTTGTCCTCCAAAACAACTTTGCCTCATTTGTATATAAATTTGCGTGGTAACCACAGAGCAGTGACACACTCCTGGGTCACTGGGACACACTCGGCAAGGTGCTGAGTGCCCAACATTTTAACTTATTTCTTTTGGAAAGATATGCCCAGCTAGGGAGGAAGTATTCAATTTTGGAAATCCTGAGGTTACATCACCTGAGTGAAGATTATATTAGACTTTTCCATGAGATTTTTTATGAGTTTACTGCACTTTCTAGATGATGGTGTAGAAACATCCCTACTGATGCTGTTCTGAAAGGTGTGTTTGTGAATATGAACTGTATATGTCAGTGCACACACTTTCTGGTATGTGTTATATGCACATGTATTATCTGGTGCCAATGAAATAAAGGGGGGGTAGGTGGATTTTTTTAAAGAAATATTGCAATCAGAGGCAGTTTTGAGGAGGGTTAGAGGTTCCCAGGAAGCAAATGGGAAGGCTTGAGCACATTTCTTATCTGTAGATATGCAGGCAATGTGCTGAGTGACTGGAGCAGTAGAAGATTCTGGAACCAGACAACCCAGCTCAAGGGCTACCAGAGCATAGGACAGGAATTAGAGATTAGAGCATGGCTGTGATCAGTCAAAACAAAACTCAAACCAAGCACACATTTAAGCAAGGAAGAGTAGAGTTAACTCCTGGTCGGACATTACACTCTTAAATTAAGATGTTTTATCTGGCAGCTAAATCCACAACATACTCAGTGAAAGTGAAAACGGGAGACAAGAAAAATGCCGGGACAGATGCCAACGTTTTCATCATACTCTATGGAAGTAAAGACGATACAGGTATGGCTTCAAATGATGGAAAAGGAAAGCAGCTCCGTGTCTGACACCTGAAAAGACAGGTCATGGTTTCTTTTCATTTCCCCAATACCCCTTTCTCACTCCTTTTAGTGTGACTTTGTGTTCTCGCAGTCGGTGCACACGTCGTGGTAACTTGGAGCACAGCACCAGCTGCTGTAAATCACTGCCAAGCTTTGCGATGCTGATTTGCACCAGCTGCTGGTCTAAAGGTTTTAATTTCAATTATAGAAACAGCACAGTTGACTGGGACTACATTATTGAGCAGTGAATGCACTGGATGATTTGCTTTCCTCAGCAATGAATCAGCATGCTCCTGAAACCCAACCCTCCTCTGCCTCTTTGAGTGGCCCAGAAGTATTTAATCAGCTGATGAGTTAATCCTCTTGGAAGCAGCTGAGCTGTGTGTGCAGTGGCTTGGATGCCTGTGAGAGTGACAGGGAGCTGATGGGTAGCACTGATTTCTTTAGCTGTGAGCACAGCACGACAACATCATCCCTGTTGCACTGCCAGAGGATCATTCAAGGGAGGAATTCTGTATATTTTGGGTATTGATACAGACTTGGGCTCAGAGGGAGGGACAAAGCTCAGATCTTGAGATGAAAAGCCAATTTTTGCATTTTAGCCCCTTCTCTCGTCCCACTGTTGACATTCCCAGAGGATTTGTTTCACATGCTGAACAATGTCCTTTTGCATCGCCACAACAGGGATAGTCAGCCTAAAGGCCTCAAAGTTTAACAAGAACAAATTTGAGCGTGGGAAGGTAGATGAGTTTACAGTGGAGTCTGTGGACATTGGAGACCTGAAAAAAATCAAGATAGGCCATGACAATAAAGGTAAGATAATCTGCTCTGTAATGCAGTGTTTCTAGTGCACAGGGTGTGTTGCTGTATAAAATAACCTGCCTTCAAGACCCCAAACGTAATTTACCTTTTGGTGACAGATCCTTGCTGTCACTTTGGCTGCTGCTGCTACTATCTTTGCTGCTGATTCCATTCCCATGTGACATTAGGAGCTCAGTGGTGCCAACTTGCAGATAGCTTTGCATCCTCTCCCTCTGCAAGAGTCTTTATATTTCTACAGCCACATCTTTAGAGAGATTTCACAGGTACCACCGTACCCTTTTTTTTTTTTTTTTTTAATTGCATGGGACCCCTAGGCTTGTTTCACTTCTTTATTAAGTTTTTGGTGGTATTTTGATCATTAAGTCTTGGCTGCTATTTAGACAGAATTCTGTGTATCTGCTACAAACAAGGGAGGCAGTGGAGCTATGCATGGATCTCTTCCCCTGTGGGTCATTAAATGACAGGTTTATTGATAGCTGCTCTTTATTATTACAGAGGCCAATTGATAAAAGTGATGCAGTAATTAGCATTTCCACGTGCACATCTTTACCCTGACACTTATAGAAATGTGAATCATTTTACCTCAATCCTGGGCAATTGCATCCAATGATCTTTACTCCATATATTCTACATTCCCTTTGGCAAAAGACAGAAAGATTTATTTCTCTGAGGTCTGGCGTGCAGTGATTCATTTGCTGTTGTCTGCAAAGGCTTCGTGGGTTATTCACTGTTATCTTTGCACCACAGGTAATTCAACTGGCTGGTTTCTGGAATGGGTGGAGATTGATGCCCCATCCCTGGGACAGTGCCTCAAGTTTCCCTGTGGCCGCTGGCTGGATAAATCCGAGGATGATGGAGCCATTGAGAGAATTATCTTCCCTGCAGAACTGCAGACAATAGAGTACATCCCATGTGAGCAGAATGCCATTTCCCCAGGATACACTCGTCATTACAGAAGATAAAAATCTCACTATCTCATGCAGTTTTATAGGTTTCACCTCTCCCTTGAACTGGCTTTGGGAAATTTAAAAGTAGATCTCATGCCAGCTATTCAAATTACTACAAGAAGGTTCCACTGGGTGCTCTAGATTAACATTTACTGCGTTTGCCAAATCAGAGAATCATTAGAAGTCATGTGGATGTGGATGATTGTCTTTTTCTTCCTATTTCCCCATCCCCTCCAAGTCCTCTGCTCATTCCAAGCTGTCTTTCTTGTCTCCAGTTTCCCTTTGATCTTGCTCCATTCTAATATTGCCATTTCTGGTGCCAAAGCAGACACTCTGGTCTTGCTTCCAACTCTTAGTTCTTCCAGTGCCTTCGGCATTGCACACTCATCTCTTGCTGAAAGACCCTCTTCCAGAGTTTCTTTAGTGTGGTGCTTTTCTAGAAGTGTTGCACCAGTCTGCCTTTTTTAGTGTTCTCCAATTTTTCCTTACTCTTCACTCCCCTCCAAATTAATGTTTTGGGTAAACATTTCCCCTACTCAGCTCCTTCTGAGTATTAGCTCAAGTCTGCTATGGCAACTCAAACTCTTTAGTTCTTGAAACTTCTTTTCCTGCTTGCAGAATACTGAGCATCAGACACCATGGTTTTCTTGAAATAAATGAAATATTTTCCTTACTTTTTAGCCCTCTCCCTTCTCATTGCTCCCCTTTCTTAAGCATCTTTGACAGTGTGCAGAGTTCAGCCCTGGGACTGTATTTGACTTGTCCCTCTCTGATCTGCTTCATTTCAAGTGGGTGATGAATTTTGCTCTCCGTCAGGGTACTGTCAGAACTGCCTTTTCCTTACATTGGGTTGGATGCCACAATGATGAGGGATGAGGTCTGACACCTGGGAGTTGATTTCCTGACAGGTTCTTCCCTGGTCATTCATAAGAAGAGCTAAAATATTTTACACCAAGGCTGTTTCTCCACTAATCCCCAGTGCATGCACTGAAGGTATCAAAAGCCTTATTGCCTGCAGTTCTTTATTTAGATATCAAAATTTAGAGCTGCCCAAACTCCTTTTCTCTGCCTCAGTTTCCTTTTTCACAAGTAGTTGTAGGAATAACCACAAGGAAGGCCATCAGCTGTTTTGCCTCCTTCTTTTTTATTATGAAGACAGAGGTTTTAATGTTGAAGGTCCCTCCCATGTTCAGATCCCTGTACCCTGCAGCCTGTAAGCTGAAATAATTTCTTCTCTGAGGATCTGCCATTGTCATGTCTTTGTGCTTCACCTATTCTTTGATCAAGGTATTTTTATTTCTCATGTCTAACCTTCTTCATCTAAACTCTCTGGAGCAGAAGAAAGGATTCCCTTTGCTCCCATCTGCACTTTTGTCAGTCCAATGGAAGAAAAAGTAAATTCACAGAATTGAAAGGGATCTTAAAGCTCATCCAGTGCCACCACCCCTTGCCATGGGCAGGACACCTCCCACTGTCCCAGGCTGCTCCAAGCCCCATCCAGCCTGGCCTTGGACACTGCCAGGGATCCAGGGGCAGCCACAGCTGCTCTGGGCACCCTGGGCCAGGGCCTGCCCACCCTCCCAGCCAGCAATTCCTAATTCCCAAGAGGCCAAAATCTGTGCCTGCCCTCTGGCAGTGGGAGCCATTGCCTGGCTGCTGTCCCTGCAGGCCTTGTCCCCAGTCCCTGTGCAGCTCTGCTGGAGCCCCTGGAGGCCCTGGCAGGGGCTCTGAGGTGTCCCTGGAGCCTTCTCTTGTGCAGCTCAACAGCCCCAGCTGTGCCAGGCTGGCTCCAGAGCTCAAGCTCTTGGAGCATCTCCATGGTCTCCTCTGGACTCCCTCCAGCAGCTCCATGTCCTCTTTAAGCTGGGCAGCCCAGAGCTGGATACAGTATTCCATGTCTTTGTGTCTGAAAAAATAAATTGATTAATAGATGAGGTGATACCTTTTGTAGGAGTGACTATAACCCAGAGACTCAATACATGCTTATCTTCTGTTTTTTTCCACGTTATCCCAATCAATATATATTTTGATGCAGATGTTGACTATATAATTTATTAATACTGAATATTTTAATGATGTAGGAGCTTCTGGCATGCTGTGCCTTTGAGCACATAGTTCATGTTATCCTGATTTTTGTCAGCAGTCCACATCCAGCCTTTGGAAGCAGTCAGGCCTCTCTGGCAAACATTTTGCACCAGGCCTACTGTCAGCTTAGGCTTTTTCACCATTTGAACCATCCCCACTGTGCTGTTTACTACATTCTGGTTTCCTAGCAATTAACCTGTGGGTTTCAGTTTGCCAGAGGTAACTAAACTGGCTTGATTTGTTTTATGATGACTCGTGCCAGAATTGTTTCACGATGAAAACATGTCATCCACAGTCCAATTAAAATCATCCCTGTGGGGATACAGCTTTAAAAGTGCCATGTAAATGAATTGGGCATCTGACAGCTGAAAGTTGTGCTGTTGGTGACCTTGTTAGGGCGCTGCTTTGCTGATTCAGTTCTAAGCTGATGTTAATATTCAAGCAACAAGAGCAAGTGCTACAGCCTTCAGCAGAGAGGATAATTTTTAATTCATAATGCATAGTGTGTGATTTTTGGTATGCAGGATTTTTTTTCCCCTCTCTTCTTACATTCTGGAGAAACTATTCCAGTTTACTTGCAGCACAGCAGAGCAGATTTCACTGGGTTGGGCAGGAAGAATATTGAGTATCTCCAGGCTGACTCTCTGTAGAAGAACACTTCTTCATCTGTGGCTGCCTGAGAGCTGTACTTAGAGAGCCTGAGCTTTTAATGGATGATTAGTGTCTTACATGGATAATCAGAGTTACTCCAACAGTAATGGAGGTGGTGCTGAGACACTTCTCCCTACCCTAACAGAGATGCTGAGTCTGAAACACAGTGCAAGCTGCTGTAATGTAAAGTTCAAAAACTACTGAAGATGTGGTAGAGTAGGAGGGTGAGAATGACAAGCACCTGACAAGGTTGTAGTGAGGGATGGGAAAGGATGAAGTTTTTAGGGATGAATGAGAGAGGGATGGCCAGGAGCATATTGTGGCCCTGGCAGAATCCTGGTGTTGAAGGCTGTGCTTATGGGTAGTGGGACTGAGGGAAAGCCTCTTCCTGAGGCAGGAGAGGTCCCTGCAGAGCTGTTCAGTGATGCTCAGGCCTTACCTGGAGTTTTGATTTCAGAAAGGATTTAAAGGAGTTTGGGACAGGACACAGTTTGGGACAGGATACATTTGGCACACCTGACATCACATGGGCTCATGGCAGTGGAGTGTCTGAATTGCCATCATGGTTATTTGGTCATGGATATGGGGAATGATCCAGCTAATCCCAGGGAAAGTGCCTTCATTTGTTGATTAAGTGTTTCTTCACTTTATTGACTTTGTTGCTGACATCTGGAGATGCACACACTTGTCTGATGAGCAGGCATCTAAACCTATGTTTCTTACTCTGTGAGCTGAACACCCTCTCACCTTGAAAACTGAGGGTATATTCAGCAAGCCCATAGCAGAGCCAGGAACAGAGCCCCTGTTCCCATATTCCTGGGTCAGCCTTATTCCTGAGCAAGTCTGAGTCATACTCCAGCAGGACTCAGGACTGGGAAGCTGTGAAGACAGAATAGAACAAAAGGAGGCAGCACATTCTGGGGTCATGGGACATTCTGGAGAAACCACAGGAAAAGAATAGGGGAGTATTTATGGTCTTGAACATTACTGTTCTGCATTCACCATGAGTTTGGGTTGCAATTTAACCTGTTTGCCTCAGTGTTTCAGGGGAGGTGGTACCAAGTGAAAAATGGAACAGAGGAATTATTAACTTCCTTGTGATGGATTTTTGTCTTGTGTTTAGTAATGGAAATATTAGGACTTTTTTATCAGTAAAACTATCTCGAATATTTTTCACTGCCTCCAGTTGTCTTAACTTCATCCATCTTCTTAAATGCTCAAAAATTTGCAAATTCATGTTTTGCTTAACTCTTGAGCTGTTGAAATAAATCTTGTTTTAGTAACTTTGGATGGCAAGTATACTGAGTGTCATATGATTAACCTAAAAACCCATTACATCAACTCATATCAAGGTCAATTTGCTTTATTAAGAAAAGGAGTTTCCATAAGAAAGGAAATTCCTTTGTATTCTCATAGGACTGACCAGCTTGATATTTTAACTGACCACAAGTGATTGCTACCTTCTTCTCTTTCACTGTTGAGATTCAGAACTCATTTTTTGTTTCACTAGTTTTTGGTTTTTTTCCTTAGGGGCATTGCTATGCTGGCTCCTAACTCCTTTTGGCTTGTTTCTGTTTTCTATCATTTCCTAAACCAGTTGTTCCTTACGAGATCACAGTGTACACCAGTGATATTTTTGGAGCTGGCACGGATGCAGATGTCTTCATTGTTCTTTATGGAAGTGATGGGGTTTGCACTCAGCAAAAATCCCTGTGCCTCAACAAGAGAGAGCAAAGGATGTATTTTGAAAGGAACTCAGTGAATCAGTTCATCGTGGAGGTAAGATTGAAGCATGGGGAGCATTGGGGAGCATGCAGTGGTCAGGAATAGACACCCTCAGTCCTCTCTATTCTTGTACCTGTGAAACCACCAAATTTATTTCATCAACAGAAAGTGCTTTAATAATACCTGAGATGAGTCTTGAAAAGGTAGAGGAGGTTGTTGCGGTGTGAAGCAATATCCTGTTTCACCTTTCCCAGTCCCTCAGGTGTGCCAACCTCTCCCTTCCCCTCCCTCCACCTTGCCCCCTTGCTAAGTGCTGTCCGTCAACCTTAACATTCCAGCAAGGGCCTCGTCTGGTTGGTGCAGTTCAAAAGATGCCCCTCAGCCCTGGGGTCATTGGCCAGTCTAGGTGTCATTGTCCCCTGAGACTGACCCCCTCCCACCTGGTTGGTGGCACACCTACCCTGTCCCCTCCCTCTTTCCCCGGGCTTAAAATGACGTGGGACCATGTGGTTGGGATTCTGTCGGAGCTGTTACAAGACTCAGAGATCTGTGACCCTGGAATAAAACTCTGGGTTATACCCTACGGCAGGATCCATCTCCTTTTCCTCTTCACCTCGCCTAAAGCCTTTCCACTAGAGGTAAACCTGAGTTCCTGCTTGCCTGGACTTGTTCCAGCCAAAGGTGTCTGTGAGGTGAAACACCACAGCTGCCGCCTTTGGTCAAGCAGCAAGGGCCGGACGAGCCCAGGCACATTCCATCCGGTAATATTGGGATCTTATTCCGATAGGAGGTCACAAAATGTAGCTGGCCCTTTACTGAAAGAGGAAGGCCATGTCAGCCCCTGCTCCTCCCTCCTCCTCACCTCCATTGGCATCAAGGATGAGTTTCCAGGCTGGGGGAAGGGCCAGAGGTCATTTCCAAAATGACAGTGAGAGTGGAAATCCTGACCAGGATGTGTCACCACTGCTCTGCTCCTCACTGGTCTCACCCAGCTCTGTCTCTGCTGCTCTGCTCTGGGGTGGGGCAGCCTCACCTCAAGTGCTGAGGGCACTTTTGGGTGCCACAGCATAAAAAAAGACATTGAACTGTAAGAGAGCATCCAAAGAAAGCCATAAGGAGGTGATGGGCCTTGAGGGGAAGCTGAGTAAGAAGCAGCTGAGGGCACTGGGTCTGCTCAGCTGGAGAAGAGGAGACTGAGGGGAGACTGCACCATGATTCCAGTTTCCTCGTGAGGGGAAGAGGAGGGGCAGGCATTGATCCCTGCACTCTCATGGGCAGACAGGACTTGAGGAAACAGCATGAAGGGGAGGTTTAGTTTGGATATCAGGGAAAGGCTCTTCCCCAGAGGGTGCTGGCACTGCCCAGGCTCCCCAGGGAATGGGCACGGCCCCGAGGCTGCCAGAGCTCCAGGAGCCTTTGGACAGCACTGCCAGGGATGCTCAGGGTGGGATTGCTGGGGGTCTGTGCAGGGCAGGAGCTGGACTCTGATCCCTATGGGTGCCTTCCACCTCAGAGAGTTCTGTGATTCTGTGATTCTCTTGCAGTTTGCAATACTTAAAAGCATAACGCTTTTTCTTCTGTGTCCTCATGCAGAGAAATCATTTCTTTCCTGTAGACAATGTGATTTTTGAATACCCAGGCTAACTTTTTGAAAGATCTTACCAAGTATTTCCTGAAGTGTTTGCACAACTGTATGCAAATAGTAAACCCGTGCACATCAAAGAGTGAGCTCATTTACATCCACAGTATTAAGCAATTCCTATTCACAGTATATTCCTATTGCTGAGAATTTGTAAGAGGCAAAAAATACAGGCAGACCTGCTCTGGCTTATCCTGTTGATGCTGCTCCATGCCCTTCCCTTCCCTTCTTCCTTGCTACAGCACCAACACTGACTTCATAGAGGCTCTTACATCTTCTCTCTGTTTTGAGTCTAGCTTGTTTTTGTAATTGAAGGGAAATTTTAAACCAATTCTTAAAATACTTGCAGCCCACATTGTTGTTGTATGTCATGAATCATAAAATAAATCCCCTGTGTGATTCCTTTAAAACAAAGAATAAGACTTATTTCAGTGGAGTTTCCACACAATTTTTCATAGTAGAGGTTGCGTTAATCCACAGGTATAAATCTTAAACCGAGTGCTCTGCTAAGGTCTTTATTACATAAGATTTATTTCAATTTTGGTGGAATCTGAAACATCAGTACTTTTCTTAGATTAAGTGAGAGAAAATGCAGTGTGTTCTACCAATTTATAACATCATATTAACCTGTCCCCAAACTTCATTCTCACTTCACCAGCTCCTCTTTCTGCAGGAGATGGGAACAAAGCAAAATGTATTTTTCTTTCACCTGCTTGTGTAGGGCCATAATTTGGAGTTCAACAGACCTTGAAAACAATTTGGGGGGTTTCAGAAAACACAAACTGGGAATTGTCTGTTTGCTTTGTGGCTTTACCTCCCTCTATCATTTTGTATTTTGCAAAAGAGGGACGAAAGATTAGGGACTGCTCTTAGCTATGCTTCCAAGTGATGATTTGCTGGAGATGCCTAGAGCAGGGCAAAGCCCACTTCTTCTTTAACATGGATCTTGACTGCTCAAGCATCATTTTATTGCTATGTATTGATTAAAAGTCTCAGTGAAAGATGAGTATTTGGACAGGACAAAAGAGGAAAAATAATTTTCCCCTAATGCATACTTGTGTGCATGTGTGTGAGTTTTAGAAATGAGTTTGGATCGTTTAATTATTTTGTGGTGAATCTTATGCTGTCTGAAGTCAGAGCAGGGATGCTGGAGTCAAACCCAGTTTGTTCAGAGTGTGGATTCCTTGGGAAGTGCAGACCTACTGACCTATGGAGCCTCCTAAAACTGCTGCTGCCTTTGCTTCGGTATGGCTGGGGAGAGAAGGGAGCAGTCTCCAGCAAAGCAAAGGGATATGCTCCATTTTCTATCCAAGAAAATCAGGCTCTGAGGCCCCAAGGACAGAAGGACAGCTCAGTGTTCTACATGCAAAGGTTTGAAGGCCAGCTACACAAAAGTTTGCTCTGGAATAACCAAAAACTAATACTTAGGAGCAAATTTCAATTTTTCCTGTTCAAGCCTTTGAAAGGGAAGTGAATTAAAAGTAGTAGACTAGTAACAAATTACTCAATTAATAAGGTGAGGCATAAAAATCCAGTATCAACTTCATAAGCTAATGATCCTGTTGGCTTTCTCAGAATGACATTGGGATTCTGTGGCAGAAGAGGAGAGATAATATAAAATGCTCTTTGTATAGTACTTTAACTTCAAAGTTATTTTTCCAGTATTAGGAGAGTTCACACAAGTGTTTAAAAAAGAAAGTGATTTAAAAAGAGCAATTTAAGATGCAGCTGCATTCCAGTTTCATAGAATCACAGAATCAATTAGGCTGGAAAGGACTTCTGAGATCATTGAGTCTGGCCTGTGACCAATCCCCACCTTGTCACCAGACCAGAGCACTGAGGGCCACATCCCATCATTCCTTTAATACCTTCAGGGACAGGGGCTATACCACTTCCCTGGGCAGCCCATTTCAATGTCTAATCATCCTTTCTGTGATGAATTTCTTCCTAATGTCCAAACTAAACCTCCCCACAGCCTAGGACTGCATCTTCCTCCTGTCCCTGTTCCCTGGAGCACAGCCTGACCCCCCCGGCTGTCCCCTCCTGTCAGGAGCTGTGCAGAGCCACAAGGGCCCCCCTGAGCCTCCTTTGCTCCAGGCTCAGCCCCTGCCCAGCTCCCTCAGCCTCTCCTGGGGCTCCAGCCCCTTCCCAGCTCCATTCCCAGCTCCAGCCCCTCAGTGTCCTTGTTCAATTGAGGGATCCAGAACTGGACACAGCACTGGAGGTGCTGCCTCACCAGTGCCGAGTACAGGGACAATTTCCAAGCAATTGCCTTCGTTCCCACTCATGCAGAGAAGCCTGAGATGAAGGATTGCTGCTGTGCAGCTAGACCTTTCTCATATGGTGGGTAATTTGTGCAGAGCAAGGTTCTCTCCATTTTGGAGCAGAAGTCCAGGGAAAACTTTTAGCCAAAATGCAAATTAGAGCATAACTCCAGAGGAGGCCACGGAGCTGCTGCCAGGGCTGGAGCCCCTCTGCTCTGGAGCCAGCCTGGCACAGCTGGGGCTGTTGAGCTGCACAAGAGAAGGCTCCAGGGACACCTCAGAGCCCCTGCCAGGGCCTAAAAGGGATTTAATAAAAGACAGTGAGAGGCTTTTTATAGAGGCAGATAGAACAAGGGTCAATGGTATTAAGCTGACAGAGGGCAGGGTTAGATGGGACATTGGGAAGGAATTCTGCCCTGTGAGGGTGATGGAGCCCTGGCACAGGTTTTGCAGAGAAGCTGTGGTTCCTGCATCCCTGGAAGAGTTCAAGGATAAGGTTTGGAACCCCCTGGTCTAATGGAAGGTGTCCCTGCCCATGGCAGGAGGGTGGAACTGGCTGATCTTTATAGTCCCTTTGAACCAAACCTATTCTAGGATTTTATTTTATAATCCTACAATATATCAGCACTAACATTTTCTCCCCTGGGACTTCAAACAGCCTGGAAAAATATGAAATAAGGTAGAGAAGTGGTATCTGAAAAGCCACCAGTTGTTCACGCTGCAATATTTCCCTTTTTAAAAATTTTTTGGGGTTCTGCTTGTTTGGTTTTGTCTCAGGTTTGTTGTGTTGCTGAAATGGCTCCCGAGGTATTAAAGAGTCTTTTTTCCCAGCCCCGTGACCAAATAAGAAGTCAGAATTCCTCGGCTGTGGTTCTCAAGGTTGTTTATTTTCTCTTATCTAACACATTTTCTTTCTGACCAGCTGAGGTCTGTCCAGCAGGTTGGGTTGAAGAGCTCTGACCACCCTTGGGGTGGTGTTAGCTTTTTATACTAAAAACTATGTGTACTTTATTTACAATAATTTTCCAATACCTATCACCTATGTTAGACAGTCTGTTTCTACTCTAAACCAATCCAGAAGTGCCACCATCACAGCAGAAGATGGAGGACAAGAAGAAGAAGGACAGGACACACCCAGATTCCTCCATCTTGCCTCTTGGACCCTCATTCTAAATCCCCAAAATTCTACTTTCTCACCCTGTGATAAATTCACTATCATTCTACTCAAACCCTTGTGGCTTGTAAATCTTCACACAAAGTTGGTGACTTCTTCCATGGGCTGAGATCGAAGGCCACAGGTGTTTGTGACTCCGTGCCAAGGTCTCTGAGCCCCCTGCCAGGGTCTTGAGCAGTCAGAGGAAATGTCCTGGGTTCAGACAGTTTTGGTGCTTGTTTCTTTGTTTGTCTGTTTGTTTCTCTGCAGCTGGAGGACGTTGGTGACATTATAGAAAAGATTCGCATAGGACACAAGGGCGGAGGGCTGAACTCGGGGTGGCACTTGGACCGTGTGACGATCCGGAGGCTGCTGCCAAACGGGAAGGTAGGCTCTGAAATCCCTGCACATCCCCGGGAGCTGCCACTTCCATCTCCCAGATTGCATCTCTGGTGTACAAAGTGTGATTAACAGCGAAAAACGGCTCCCTGAAGAGCAGTGCGCGCTAAACTTGCTGGAGCCTGGGGATCTGGGGACAACAAACGTGTGTTATCATGTTTTGTTCTTCAAATGTTGATGATAAGGCTCTGAAATAATTACTTTTTCTGAGGCTTCGTGTTTTCATGTGTACTTCTGTTTTGAGGGATCGCAGGGAAGGGAGTGGAAAGTGGGTGTACTATTTTAAAATAAAAAAATATTGTTGCCAAACATGGACAAGAAACAATTTTGTCAGTCCCTTAATCCTGGAAGAAAAAAATACTAGGAGCCAGTAGAATTAAGGCAAGCAAAATGCCTCTCAGTGCAAGTCCCTGAATCATGCTAAAAAATCAAGTTAGATGATAGGATTTTCCGCTGTTCATGTGAACAAGACTAACACAGTACAGTCAGATTGGTGACCTTCGTCCTGTCCACGTAAGAAAGTGTCCCTCAGCCCTGCTTTCAAATGCTGGCTATAGCAACAGGGATGAATCTGGCACTGGGGAAGTTCAAAAGAAAACCACCTCTTCAGGGCCAGCTCAGAGTTGGAGCAGTAGCTGCATTCTGGAAGACCTGGACTCTTTCCCCTTATTCCAAAGGGATGTCAGCTTTTATCTCCCCTCAGGTCTGCCCACTCCTCAGGTGACTTCTAATGCCAGGATCTGAAACAGTTTGTTCAGTCATGGTGAACCCACTTCTCATCTTGTTTTCTCCTTCAGAATATACAGGATATGTTTTATTCTCTTTGCTACACAATCAACTCACAGGTCTTCTTCCTTGAGCCCTCCTCACCATAGAATAGTTTCTGGGATTGTTTAGGTTGAAAAAGAACTCCAAGACCATCGAGTCCAACCATTCCCCCAGCACTGCCAAGGACACCACTGACCCATGTCCCCAAGTGCCACATCCACATGGCTTTTAAATCTATGGGAATGGGGACTTCTCTACTGCCCTGGCCATCTCTGTCAGGGCTGGACAACCCTTTCTGGGAAGAAATTTTTCCCAATATCCAGTGTAAATCTTCCCTGGTGCACCTTGAGGCTGTTTCCACTCCTCCAGTCCCTTGTTCCCCAGGAGCAGAGCCTGATCTCCATCTGGCTCCAACCTCCTGTCAGGGAGTTGTGCAGAGTGAGAAGATCTCTCTTCTTCTCCCATTTCCATCCTCCTGATCAAGCACCCTTCACAAGCCAATACCCTCGGATTGCTCCTCTTTATCACCTTTTTGATGATCTGACATTATCAGACCCTCAGTGTATTGCCTGTCCCTTGCTTAGGTTAACGAACAGGTGTACAGTGTTTTCAGAGATGTTGTTGTGGTCACAAGCTGGAGAAGATGAAGAGGGAGGCAACCAAATGTGTGGAAGCCAAGGGAAAAGAGATTCCTGGGCTGCCTCTTTCTACACTGGCCTAAACTGAGCACTTTGGGAAGTGCCTGAGAGCTCTGTCTTGGGTGCTCCTCAACTTGCCGAGAGAGGGTCCCGGGGCTGCAGCCCCTCCTCAGTCACTGCAGCAGCTCTGAAGGTGGGGAGGAACCTGAGGAGGGAGGAAGGGAGGAAAGCCCTGAACGACTTGGGAATGGAGAGATTTACAATTCTGCTGATCTTTTGATTATGGCATGGGAAAAAAAAGAAGAAAGCAGAGCGCTGCATGATGCCGCTGATCAGCCGCAGGATATTATGACCTGCCACAGGATAGCAATATGCTGCCAGTGCTTCTAAAAGCTCTGCTACCTGATTAGACTGCTAAGATGTGTCTAGATGTATCTGTAGAGCTGCAAAAGAAAAAATGAGGTCAGTAACTTTTCAGATTAAATTGAAAGCACTTGGGTAGGAAACTAGGATTGTTGCATACTGAAAGAACCGTCTTGGCATGCCAATTATATTTGATAATTATATTTCATTTGTTACAACTTGGAGAAGGGGAAAAGCACTGACTTTTAGTACAGTATCAAACCCTGCTTCTAGATTAGGTCCAGACTCAGACTCTAACAAATTCTGTTCAGGGCTGCAAGAGGATTTTACTGCTGGTAACACAAACCAGGCCACTTTACATCGCTTAAATATTAATACAATCACTAACAGGGAAAGCCCAATAAAAACCGTGGCAATGGCATGGTGATTATCAATAATGAGACAATTAACTCTTGCAGTAAGTGCACATTATGCCCCACTGTGCTGTCACTCCAGTCCCTAGATATCTTGTTACCAAATAAACAGTATTTGCATCAATGGCCCATACAGCCAGCAGTATGAATGCTCAGGAGCTGTTGAAAGCTTCAGTGAGAAATGTGACTGAAGTGGGATCTCTATCAGGAGGAGAGAGTTTCAGCACTGAAGCATCGTTCTGGAAAGCCCTCTCTTCCCAGCCTGCAGGTGTGGAGATAAGCACTGTTCATCAGCTCGGCGTACAGTCAGATAATACAGGTTAAGTGGTCAGACAGCCAGTGCAGAAATGAGGAAGCAGGAATTATTAGGTGCTGTATTCTGCTTGTGTAGCACAAATAACACTTGAAAGTAAAAGATGTGAAATCACCTGAGGTGCTGCCGGTTTTCTTTGACACCATTTTGTATGCCATGCTCCAAACCTCCTCCTGGAGTTAAACATCTCTGTCTGGGGTTAAACTGCAGCGCTGCGGGGAGCAGCAGAGGGGAGGAGAAATGGTCTTTCATTAGCAGCAGAAGATTTGGGCTGTGTGTACTCAAAGTGTGACTCTGCTGCAGTCACACAAGCCCCTTGGAGGGGCTCTGCTTCCCAGCTTCCCTGGGATCTCTGGGTGGTGACACTGTGACCTGTTCATTCCAGGCTGGCTGTGATCAGAGTGCTCATCTGCTCCTGGGTGCACAAGCTGTTCCTCCCCAGTGATGGTGTCAGGGAGGGCAGGATCTGCAGTTCCAGGCTGTAACACACAGTCACAACAATGTTCAGGACTGCTACAGTGAGATCTATTCCCTTCCCTTGCCGTGTATCAATATTTAATATTTAAATAGAAAAAGTAGTGAAAAAGGGCCCTGTATTGGCTTCGTAAGTAATCACAGCAGGGTAATTAAGGTGGAAATTATTCATAAAGAGTGTCTACAAGAGAGCTGGAGAGGGATTTTGGACAAGAGATGGAGGGACAGGATAAGGGAAAATGGCTTCAGATTGACAGAGGGCAGGGTATCAGATATTAGATAGAAATTCTTGACTGTGGGGGTGGGGATGCCCAGGTCTCTCAGAGCAGCTGTGGCTGCCCCTGGATCCCTGGGAATGTCCAAGGACAGGCTGGACAGGGCTTGGAGCACCCTGGGATAGTGGAAGGTGTCCCTGCCCATGGCAGGGGCCTTGGAACCAGATGATCTTTAAGGTCCCCTCCAGCCCAAAAAAACCCCTCTGGGATTCTGTTAGCCTCCACTGGTATGTTATATATGAAAGTGATGCCACACAGTATGCTGGAAAGAGCAGAAAGTCCCTGTGAAGGGTAAGAGATAAATTATGAGCTTGTCAGTAAAGAAAGGGCCTTTTTTCTGTATTTATTTACTGTGAGATTAAAACTAACTTCTTTATTTTATTTTTTTTTTTTTTGTTCAGACTTGTGGCCTCTGTGTCTTGCATGGTGGCTCATGCTCCTCTCTTCATGGAGTCATAGCCTGGGGTGCCCAGCAGAAAAGCTGCCTGCATCTTACCATCTTGGAGGCCTTATGGGAGTCTGTTCTTAATGAATAGTCTGGGATTAATTTTGTTTACCAAGTGGAAAACACATGTTCTATTGTTTTTGTCTGTTTGATGATATAAATCATATTTGTTTCTACCAAAGTGAAGTCAAAAGAAAAGATCAAAAATTAAGTTATTATTTTTCTCCTCTTATTGCATGTATGGGAATTGCCTGGAACTCAGCTTGAGTCACCGAATTACAGGCGAAATCATGAAGTATTGAGCTCAGGGGAAAAAAAAACCAAAAAAAAAAACAAACCCTACTGGCTTCAAAGAAAATGCTGCCTGAATAAGGGTTGAAGAGGAACTGCAGAGTCTCAGTAAAGCACAGCTTCAGCAGGAATGGTGCAGTCCTGGTTAGGAATTTACAAGTTTTAATACTGGGAAGGGCAGAGATCTGCTGGATCATGCAGCCACTCTCACACACCCACTGGGAATCCTGTTTTCTGCTGCATGCTCAGTGCTTCTTCTGAGAGCCCTCAGATGTCCTCTCTCTGGAGGAAATACATTTCTGTGTACTATGCATGTCAGAGTGTTTTCAAAGGGAAATGCTAATGTGTGTTCATGTTGTTTTGAAGAGATTTCCTCTGTCATGTTGACTCTAGGGCTCGGAAACTGTCACATTTCCATGTGAGAGATGGCTTGCAAAGTCTGAAGATGATGGTGAGACTGTCAGAGAACTGGTGCCATCTGATATTTTTACTGAAAAGCTCATGAAGGATGGGACACTCAAGCAGATAGAGGAAGAAGTTGAAGAACCTTTAGAAGGTAATATAATCCTAGGAGTACATAGGGATGATTTGTATGGTTTTTTGAAGGAAAACATTTGGATGTGTGGTTCAGTGCCATGCTGGTACCACTGTTCACTTCTCTTTCCCTTCTTGTTCTCTGCCTCTCTCACACCTGGGGCACTTCTGTGCAATAATGTCATTATTTTCTTCTGGGGCTTTTAAGAACCTGTCACAGACACCCTTCCACATCCATAGTTTCCATATCTCCTCTGATGCCTAACAAAATTCTTGTCTTCCAGGCAGTGTTGACCTCTTCACTCCTTTGCCCAAATTCCCCTGTCCTGTGCACTCTGCCTCTTCCTTTCCCATCCTATGAGTCTAATTAATGCTCCTCTTTCCTCCCAAAGTTGTTTTGCCTGCTGCCCTTCAGGTACACATGCATAACCTTTAAAACCTGGGTCATTGCAGCCACCTTCACCTCATTAAAGTGCCTCCCAGGAGGAGAAAAAAATTCTTGTTCAGCTCTGAGTTTTTCTTACAAAGTGGTGACATTCAGTGTGTGGCATTACTGGTAGCTGAAGTAAATGAAAAAGAACTGAAATTTCACCCCTAAGTCACCATATGGCCAGCTGCTTGTACCTCTTTTTCCTCTAGAAAAAGAATCTCCTTTTCTCACCCAGAGCTCATTATGTCCTTGAGAGAGGTCATGAACTTCCTCATCCTGAGCAGGGCAAAAGGAATTCAGCTGCCATTTTCATTCTTGGCTCTTGCATCTGGAAACAAGATGATTCAACTGAGAAAATAAGTTCTGTCACTGCTTCTTTTCTTTCAGAGTCTGACTTGCATTTACTGTAGAACGTTGTCAGGGTGGAATTAATGTGGATTGTTTTCCATTGCCAAGGGAAGAGGTGCCTCGCTGGAAGGAAGACTGGTGTCCTCCTTCCTGGTAGCTTATGGGAGATTTCTTTTCCTGCATTTTCCCTACAAACTAAGTGGGAAAGACTAAGTTTTCCCACTTAGTCATTGATTTTAAAATTGTCTTTAAAATCAGTTGTCTTTAATTGATTTTAAAGACAATTTTAAAATCAATAACTAAGTGGGAAAACACTGGCAAGGGTGGCTCAGAGTAGTGGTGAATGACCCATTCCTGGAAACATTTGAGCTCAGGCTGGAGGAGGCTCTGATCAACCAGGTTGATCCCCTGTGGAGGGTGTCACTAACCATGGCAAGTGGGTTGGACAAGGTGGCCTTTAAAGGTCTCTTCCAACCCAAACAAATTGATGATTCAACGATTCTATGATATCTAGATGCCTGCATGACATTTTCCTTAACTTGTTAATTTCTGTTGCTTTACCTTGGATCAGTTACCATTTGTTAATTAACCTACGTGACTCACTTTTCCCTCTGAAGGCAAAGCCTTGAAACAAATTTTACAATCTATGGAATAGAATGTTTTGGATTGTTGAAAGTTTCTTCTGGCATGGAGCTAGGCCTAAGTTTGGGAACTTCTGCTTTAGATATGAAATATCTGGGACAAGGATTAAATCTTCTGCAGGTCTGTGAGTCCTCATACATCTTGGGCAGCGACATGGTGTAAATGGAAAATCAGCTGATGGAAAATCAGCTCGTGGTATTCTGAGAATCATCTTTTTTTAATAATACGCTGTGTTTTAGTCCTCAAGGTCTCTAGAACTAGCAAGCAAAGGCCAAGGAGGGATGCATTGACTAATGGGACAATATGCACTGCTGCCTTCATTATTAAAGTAACAGCTGCCTCTCAAATATGGAGCTGTAGCTCTGTAGGACATATGTGAGGAGGCAAACCAGAAAATCCAGCACTGCACATAGTCCTGGTGGATGTTCTCAGGTGGTGACTCTAATCCATTTCTCAGAGAGATCAATGGAAATCTTTCATGGATGACAAAGCAGAATAGGGTCTGTCTTACTGTGAAAGAAGAAAAAGACAATATAGCAATTTTCTTCAACACTGTTAACGTACACAGAATCCTAACTAAGACTTTGTGCCTCTTGCTCGTTTACATTGCCCTGGGATTTGCGGGGAGGCATTCTCCATGGCTCATATGCCACCAGGGTAATCAGAGACTTGTACAGACCCTCACTGTTTTCCTGGAGAGGATGCTTTCAGTAACTGTTTGTTTTCCCCATATAATTGGGAGAAGAGTAGCAAAATAAAAATAGGAGTATTTAACAGGTTTAGTAAAGCACATTACTAAAGGCTTGATGAGGTTTTATTGTCTCATCATTGAGCAAGCTAAAGAGAAAGGGTACTTAAACAGCACAGCTCCAGCCCTTCCTTAATTAAATACTCTCTCAGCAAAAGGACCCAGAAACCTGTTCTCTGTCTGTATGGGGAATTTGTAGAGATACATGCCATTAACTCCTGTAGTAATTGCACATCTGAATTCCCAGTCTTTGTTTATGGAAGATGGAGTATTAAGGATTCACAGCTCTGAATGGCTTGTTCTCAGATCTGTGTCCCTGGAGTCTCTGTATGAGAAGGTGCTGAGCTCCCTCACCTCTATCGACTTCCCATCCCGTAATGGCCATAATGATTCTTTGCATTTTTAACCGTGAGCTGTGTGATCAAAGCAACGTACAGGCATTGATTAGATGGAGAAAAGGAAAGCCAGCAAATGTCAGCCCAGGGATTCTCCAGTCTGTGGATTGGAAACCTCAAAGAGAAACCATATGGGGTTTAATACTTCTACAAGTGACAAGCAGAAAACCTGGGGCACATTTTCTTAGGTAAATTCAGTGCCTAACAAGGATCTTAATATTTCATCTGACCAGAAATCATCTCTTGTTTCTTTCTGCAGTTCACACCTACAAGATCAGTGTGTTCACTGGGGATATCTACGGTGCTGGGACTGATGCCAATGTCTTCCTAAATATCTATGGAGACATGGGGGACATGGGAGAGAGAAAACTCAGCAAATCCGAAACAAACTTCAACAAGTTTGAAAGAGGACAGGTACAAATGTGAAGGGTTAATGACACTTTCTGTTTCTCAGTCTTCAATCTGTCAAGTCAATGACTGCCTTTATAGGCTGAGTTTTCCTATGAGGGATGAATTGATTGATTCCATTTACCACATTCATTACCTCTTAAAATGCTTTGTATGGATTGTCAGCTGGGTATTACAGCTGACAGGCACTGCAACAAACAGGCAGATGTTCCTATGAAGTCACTGATGGACAAATTATGAGCTTGGTCATGGAAACTGGCTTGAGCTGTGAGCTGCAGATTCCCACAGTCCCTGTGCAACTGACTTGCATGTACACAGTACATGCTGGAATTCACCACAAAACTTGTTAAATTGATGGGACCTAAACTTCAGCTGTATCTGGGAAAGCAACACCAAAAGTGATGTTCTGTGGCCATCCCATGGGTCACTTGGATAAAATGGTGGCAAGGATTGACTTATCTGGATTGTTCCTGCAAATCTAACTGGATTAGAAAGGGAAGTATACTTAAAAATCTCCCGGGATCTCAATATTCTAACTGGTTGAAAAAGTGGTGTTTCTTGCAGCTCCCCTTCTAGCAGAAGCAGGCTTTAAAACATTTCCCTGAAGAACAGTTTTAGCTTACAGATATGGCTCAGTAGACTTCTGCAAAGCTTTTAGCCAAATGCCATCCAGCAATATGGAATTTAAACATATGTGTTCTGTAGCCTCCCTTTTTTTGCCGTTTTCCGGTAGATGATCTGTTGAGAGTTTGTTAACAGAACCCACTGCTCTTGAACACCCTGCAGGAGGACACGTTCACAATACAGGCTGTGGACCTTGGCATTATATACAAGATCAAGATTCGCCACGACAATAGCATGTTCAGCCCTGACTGGTTTCTGGAAAAAGTGGAGATCCTGGATGAAACCACAGAGGAATCGTTCGTTTTCCTATGCGAGCGCTGGCTCTCTAAAAAGAAAGAGGACAAAAAGATAGAGCGGACACTTTATGAACAGGTACAGTTATGGCTCACAGCAGATTCCACTGCTACTCATACCAATAAAATTCTTGAATATCTGGTGGAAGTCCAAGGCAGCTCATTAGGGACTCAAGGCTTTTGGCTTATCCAAAATGAATTTCTGGTTTTCAGACGAGAAAGTCTGAAAGTAAGGCCACTCTCAGCCCATTGTCACTAGCTCTGTAATTTGCAATTTCAGCAGAAAAATAAAGGAGTGTAAGTGGAACCCTTCAGATGAGAGTTCACTACCTTGCTGATATACAGCATTTTCCTGCTGCTGTCCTTGCCATGCCCCCAAAGCAGGTGATTAGTGGGTCCCACTATTCAAAGTCCTCCAACCAGAGTATTGGGTCCTTTTACTTCATCCTCACTTGGACTGGGTGTTTGTGTTTCCCTGTTTCACCATTGCCTGACATAAAAGCCAGGTCCCTTTGCTACCACTCAAAGCACCAAACATTTTTTAGTGAAGTGTCCTTTCTACTTGCACGCTCTCTATTGCTTATCAGCCTAGTGCAGCTAATTGGAATTTGAGGTACATGCTCTAATTAAAATTAGCAAACAAGATTAATAGACTTCTCTTACTTCTATACAGTGAGACATAATAAAGCAGCTGATTATAAGTTCATTTTATTTAAGGAGTCCACTTTGCAAAGTACGCTGTAAGTGACAGTTACCACTAAAGTGATCATCAGTGGAATTGTCCTGGACTCGTCCTGAAAGCAGCAGAGTGGATGTAAGAGGAGTTACACCATGGATGAGTGTTGCCTTATGCTGCCTCATAAAACTGCAGCACACAACCCTATCAGTGCTCATGGACAGCCTTGCCCTGTTGCTTATATCAATTCATAATGAGGAAAAACTAATCACTCAATTTTTTTTTTATTATTTGACAGTGTGTCTCACACTGTCAAATAATTATTTGACATTAGCCTCACATCTGTTTTTTTACAAAAGCTTCACATTTATTGGAGAATGACACCAAATGCATTGCCAGCAACTCTTCAAACACAGCCAGTGTTTCACATCACTCAGGTTTGCAGCACTCTGCCTCTTGTGATATTTGACCTGTACCTAATGAGCAACCCTGGGAGAAGGAGCTGGGGGTGCTGTGGGTGAGAGCTGGACCTGCCCCAGCCTGAACCCCCCTGCCCTGGGCTGAGCCCCAGCGTGGGCAGCAGGGCAGGGGGGATGCTGCCCCTGTGCCCCTGGGCTCAGGTGAGAGCCCACCTGCAGAGCTGCCCCAGCCCTGGCTCCAGCAGCACAAGGAGCTGGAGCTGCTGGAGGGAATCCAGAGGAGGCAGCAAGGTGATCAGAGGGATGGAGCAGCTCTGCTGAGAGAATTTGGACTGTTCAGACTGCAGAAGAGGCAGCTTTGGGGTGACCCAATTGTGGCTTTCCAGTACCTGAAGAGAGCTGACAAGAAAAATTGAGAGAGACAATTTAAAAGGGCCTGGAGTGACGGGACACAAGGAGTATGGGTTCAGATTGAAAGAGAGTAGGTTTAGATTTCATATTAGGAAAAAAATTCTTCCCTGTGAGGGTGGGGAGGTCCTGAGGATGCCCAGAGCAGCTGTGGCTGTCCCTGGATCCCTGGCAGTGTCCAAGGCCAGGCTGGATGGGGCTTGGAGCAGCCTGGGACAGTGGGATGTGTCCCTGCCCATGGGGGTTTGGAGCAAGATGACCTTTAAGGTCCCTTCTATGATTCTCTGAGCTATGGCACTGCTCCATTGATCTGAATTTCAGACAACCTCAGACAATTTCAGACAGGTAGCACAGAAAAGGTCACAACTCACAAGACCCTCATGTCTATTATATTTTCTTTTAATGTAACACACATCCAAAACGGCCTGCCAGGGTTACCAATGAAGTAAATGAAAATTCACCAGTACAATACAAGTCACATTTATTCGAGCTACACTGACCAAAAAGGTACCTGGGGGACTAGAGGCATTTCTTCTCATGTTCTTGGAGGCACATCTGAACAGGGGACGCCACGAGCACTCAGCCTCATTACTTTCCCAAACATCTCCCACCCAGAGCTACAACGGCGAGCGGAACAGCCTGGACGGCTCCTCTCTCAGTGTGTCCAGCCAGGACAGCAATGCCAACCAGAAGGAGCCCAAAAAATCCAGCCTGGTCAAGGCAGCAGAGGAAGGCTCACGTGAGTGGCCGTGCCTGAGTGTTTGGTTGCATACATCCATGTGCTCCTGGCTTTCAGTGCTTAAGAGGTTGTGTTCATCCTGCTGAAGAGCCAGGAGAGGCAGAACAACAAATTATTACTCCTTTCCTTGTGCTGTGACTGCTTTGGGAAAGGCTGGATCAGGGCTTGTGTTTCTGTGTTTGCTGCTTTTCCTGCAGTTCTCTGACCTCAAAAGTGGGATAAGTCATGAAATTCACAGAAAATCCAGCGTTTCCCAACTGTTTGTTTGACTTAATTGAGATGGCATGTCAGGATGAAATGTTATTTAATTTGAATTTAAGTGTGATTTATTTTTAGAACTTTTTAGGTTTCTTTTTCCTTACCACACATAGTGTGCATCACAACAGCTGTCCTGTGGGTCTAGTGGAGGGTGTCCCTGCCCATGGCAGGGGGGTTGGAATGAGATGAACTTTAAGGACCCTTCCAACCTTGCTTTCCTATGATTCCATGATTTATATACCCTTTTTATGACTACCTTGGTGTTCCAGGACAATAACTTATGAGCTAAATTGAAACTACAGTTCTTTGATATTCTACATGAAGCCCTTTAGCTTTAGATTAAGATTTTAGATGTGTGATTACAATACTGTGTTTTATGGACTGAGCAGCAGCTGCATCACAGTTACTGTCTGTCTATGTGCTTTTAATCCACAGCAAGCGCAAAATGATTAAATTTATCTTAAGCTTCCATGGTAAATGAAGTGAAAATTATGTCATTTTCCTTAGTAGTTAAAGATAGCTCTCCAGGGGGACTCACACAGAGCCCAGAGGTGGTCACAAGGTGGTTTGCAGCTCCTCTGATGCCCAGCAGCCTGAGGTGTGATATCTGGGTTGTCCATCCCACACCTTTCACTTGGAGGCTGATTTAATGCTGCACATTGCTAAACCTGGCCTGCAACCCATGTGTCTTGGGGCAGCCCTTCTTTTGTAATCCCACATTGTGTTCAAATTAAAAAAAAAAAAGTGATTTCCATGTTCCTTCTGATATTACTTGTGTGCTGTGACAATGGATAACATCTGCCACGTTGGCATTCCGTGTAGTTTCACAAATAATGGGCGAAATATCATCATTTCCCTGGAGAGCTCCTCTCCAGCAGAGCTAGGAGAGCAGTTCCCATTGTCCCCATTGTGCCAGGGTGGTCTTTTTTCCCTGAGTCCTGCAGTTTGGTGTCACCACTATCTCTGCTCAGTGACATGGCCTCATTAAGGAAGCTGCTTCCTGAAGGAATGTCAGATTTCCTGAAGGAATGTCAGATAAGATGGACTGGGTGAGCCAGGCAGCCACCTTCCCAGTGGGATAAAAAGCCAGCTCAGCTGGTTCACTCAGGAACTGGGAGTTGGCTGGGAAAGGGAGTGACTTTTGTCACTCAGCCCAGTCCTGACTGTGCCAAGATCAAACTGGCAAATGCCTTCGAGGGGCAGGAGGTGCAGGATGTGAGGATGGAGCTCAGGGAAAGGTCCTCTTGGCTAGGATGCTGCTGGAATCTGAACTGGGAACCTTGTCCCATGCTGGAAGGCAGCCTGGAGATGGCATGGATGGATCCCTGAGGAAACCCACACTCCTGAGAGGGGAACATGTGGTCCCCAGAACCCTGTGCTGGCTCTTGAGGACAAGGAGAGGTGGGCTGGAGGACCTGGGGTGTCCTGCTGTGGCCACTTGCTGCAGGTTTTGCTTTCTCCTGTGTTTGAAAAAGGGAAAATATGAGTCCCAGATAAAGAGGGAAAGAACAGGGAGGGAAGATAAACTAATTTAAGAATCCATTTTTCCAGTTTTCAGAGGAAAGAACAGCAAAGGATGTTTCCTGGCCTCTGATAGTAAGCTACTCTGGAACTCTGTATCCATTATTTAAAGTGGGAAATTATAGCTACTCAAAGTTCTCATTTCCTTTTTATAGGTGTTTCAAGTACCTTGGCTTAAGGATCATCTAGAAATGCTGGTAGTTCTCTGAACCTAGTTTGTCACAGCAGAATGGGACAAAACCTGTATGGAAGAAAATGTCCCTATTCAAAATATACTTTATTTAAAAGTCTGGAGATGTCCTAAACATGACCCCTCAATATATTCTTATAAAATCTACCTTGACTACAACTAAACCCCTTTCCTGCTAAATGCATCATTGTGCTGATATACCCACTAGAATGTAAATTATACCATAAATGGGAGAATAAATCTTGCCTAATCATCATGTCCTTTTATGTTGGTACATAAAATCCTCAAATTGGGGCTGAACGAATCTTTTTGGGTTCTGCTCTGTCCAGAGGTGAGGACAGATTTGTTCAGCATGAATTTATGCCTTCTCTGATGTTGCAAAAGTATTCTGAGTCTGATGTGAACAGTACATATTTTTTAGTACAAACTCCACCTCAAAAATGTTGTTAGTCATCATAAAGCAAAATCAGATGTCAATCTTGGGTAATTTGAAAACCAGCCAATTTTTTTTGTCAACTTACAAACTTTTTTATTTTTAATCAGAAAAGTGATGATGAAGCCAGGCTGCTTCAAGTCTGTGACGAAGCAAGTTTCAGAGCTCTGAGTCTTGTCAGAACTGTTTGAACAGCCCTGCACAAATGTTCTGAGAAATCAAACGAGTATTCAGCGACCAATTCTGCACCGCCTGCTTGGCTTACCCAAATGAGCTTTTGGAAAGCCCTTGAAAAGCAGTCTGGCACTTCCTCCCTTTTAACAGCTGAACTGAAATTTCTGAAAACCACAGAAAAACCACCTCCTCTTTTACCAAGCCTTGCCCTGAAGGCTTTTCCCCCAACCAAAATGATTATGCAACACACAAAATTATTGAGTGACTTACCTTTAATACAAGGATTGTTCTCTTCTGTCTGGGTTTGTACAGGGATGCTGAAACCCTGAGCTGCCCCATAGATCACAGCAATCCTTGAATGAGGCACAAAGGAGAGCATTTGTGGTTGTTCTGGGACATTCAGTCGGTGATGGCTTACCTTGGAGTCAGCACAGATTTATTTGTCTTTATTGAACAGGGAGTGTAAGATCACTTTGGCCTAATAGCCTGTTTAAGATTTAGGTGCTCAGACTCATCTTCAGGAAGGTCTCTTGGTGTCAATAAGGATTCAGGCCTTCTGCTATTCTGTCATGCATTAGGGAGAAATCTGGACTTATAACTTCCTTGAAGCCAGTAGGGTTGTCTGGGGAAATTAACCCTTGCAGAATTCAGTCCCAAGAGCGCCGTGGGAAAGTAGTCTCCAAAGCACACTTGTAGCCCAACAAAGCATGATGTTATCACTTCTCCAAATGAATTCAATGGGATGTGAACCTATTTGGCATGCACAGCTGCTCCCTCTGATGGGATGAGCCCCTGGTTTTCTCAAGTCTGGTACAAGTGCATATGTGTGTGGGTTTTGTGATGAGCAAACCTCTCTCTGTGTGGCAGTGATCCCGTACCACATCACCGTCACGACGGGCACGGAGTACGACTCCAGCACCGACAGCCGCGTGTTCATCATCATCATGGGCCCGCAGAAGGTGCAGACTGAGAGGCTGTGGCTGGATCTCCCAGAAGGAAAGGATGAATTTGCAGATGGCTCTGTGGAGAAATTTTCAGTTTGGGGCCTAGACGTTGGGGAGATCAAAAAAGTGGAGGTATGTTGTGAATGTAGCGCGAGCGCTGGAGGCGTATGAAATACGTGGCCAAATAAAGCACGTGGTTCTGTTACTCTTAGCAGTGGAGGAAAGGCTCTTGGGTCTAAAAGGAATGTAAACAAGACTTTGCTGATGAGATTTTGCATGCCTCTGAACCTGTAAATAAGTATGCTTTACTTTGCATAAAACCAGGATCCTCCTGAAGCGGAAGATAATTGTGAATTGTAAAGAAGTTATAACACGTCTCAGTTTTGTCCCATTCTGGCACTGCTTTTTCTTACTCAATCCCTGCTATTGCCAGATGCAGTGAAGCTTCCCAGGATGCAGTTCTTCATTGGTCTTTTTCCTAGTTGATTTTTTTCACTACTTCCAATAGGGTTTCATAAATTGTGAGAAACACATCTTGTATAATTTCCCAGATAAACAGGAAAATTGTTTTCACAGCTTGGAGGACACAGACTTAGAGAAGAAAATTAATCATAATTTGTAAGTAATGTGCTCAAATATATTTCGGTACAGGAACCATTTTTTCTGTTATGGCTCAGGGAGACACAATTTGCATAGATTTTCCATCACTGGGCTTAAACTTGGCATGAATATTCCAGAGCGTTTGTGTACATCATTCTTGTTTCATATGGCAGTTCCACCTCCTTAAAGCTTGCTTCAGCCCCTCAGGTAGGACTCTAGGAGCCTATTTAATTTTGTTTTTACCACATCCCTTTGTGGAAGTAATCCTATCTGTTGATGTGTGTGCCTGTATAATGGGAAAGAGACAAGAAAGAAAGAGAAATCCTAACTTATAAGAAAATCTTTGCGTCTGTATGTCCTGCTGTTGCAGCTGAGGGACTGTCACTCACACCGACTTTCACTCAAGCAATGAATTCTGACATCTTGAGAAATTTCTGTATCAGATTTGAGTTTATTATCAAGCCATTTTCTTAATGCACTCCCAGTTATTATGTGTATCAGTGGCACTTTATGTCTGACCCATCTCGAGGTCAAACTTTTTATAGTGAAGCAAGTGCATCAATCCTTCTCTTCCACATTGTGCACACAGGGAAACAGCCATGGAGTGGGACAGAGAGGGAGGAAAATAACAGTGTCACCCCTCAGGGTCAGAGAGACAGAAAGAACAGTCTGAAGAAAGAAATATAAAGGGATGCTGGAAAAGATACAGTGAATAGGGTAGGGAATGGGTAGAAAATAGAAGTAGGAGAAGACACTTTGAAATAGGCAGAAGCAAAGCAAAAATTAATTTGAAAGGGAATACAAATGGGAAAGAAGATAAAAGGTTGCAAATAAAATGTAGAGAGCTAGAAAAAGAAGTAACATATATCTTTCAGGCTGGTGATGTTCCTCTGACTCTTTCACCCCTGTACTCAGTGATCTCACCAGCCTGCTGCCTCACCCCTGGCTCCCTGTTCCCTTCTGGTTTGTGACTCCCCAGCTTGCAGCTGAAGGAGCCACCTGCTCCTGGCCTTCTGCCTTCCCTCGTGCAGTGCCCCCAGCTCGGAAGGTCCCTTCTTTTGGATCCATGTCCCAGGGATGACATTGATGTGCTAGTCTGCCGTGGTTGCCATGGCACCAGTACGCGTTTTCCTTCCAGAAAATTGCAGTGTTCGGGGACATTGCAGAAAATTGCTAGTTATCTACTTGGGGGAAAAGTGAGGAACAGTTCATTCTTGGGTTTTGGCATTTGTCTGTTTGTGTAGAAGGTGAACAGTTCTGAGTGTGAGTTACCATCTGAAAACAGCATAGTATGAGGATTAAGTTTCCAGGAGCCCTCTGCATAACCCAGGCAGCAGACTGTACATTTAGCAGGGTGGTGAGATTTACTGTGTGATTCTACTCCTAGTTTAGTATTATGCACCTGCTACAAATGCACTCCACTGAGAGCAGAAACAGTGGAACATGAAGTAGTTTGAAAGGGGCCCATTTATTCCTCTCTTGTAAGCCTACAGATATAATATTTACTACTGGTGGACTTCAATAGACACTCTGACATGAAAACAAATAACACAAGTTATTCGGTGTAGACACTTTATACCGTGTTTTCAAGTAGTTTTGAATATTTCTTCTCCTAATGAATGAAAGTATCTCTGTTCCTAGACTGTTGTTGCTGCAGAGAGACTTACTCAATCCCTGCTATTGCCAGATGCAGTGAAGCTTCCCAGGATGCAGTTCTTCATTGATCTTTTTCCTAGTTGATTTTTTTCACTACTTCCAATAGGGTTTCATAAATTGTGAGAAACACATCTTGTATAATTTCCCAGATAAACAGGAAAATTGTTTTCACAGCTTGGAGGACACAGGTATGTCTAGGAGAGTCCTGAATTGGTTTTTTTGTCATAAACCTCTTCTGGTTCAGAGCCTCTCTCCACCATGAGCACAGAGGAAGATCAAGAACACCCAAATGTTGCAAATGCAAGTCCAGTCCCTCAGTGACTAGGGACCTGACCCTCAGGTTTCTCTAGTATTCCCTGAACCTTCTTTCAACAAATATTCTCTCAGAATTTCCCTCTGCCACTGTGCTCAGTTTCTATGTGATCCTGAGCTGCCCAGTATAAATTGTGAATCTCAGTCTCAGAGAAGTGCAGTCCCTCAAGGACAGGAGGAACAAGTTATAAAGGTTTTCAAGCAGCCCAAGTAAGGATCCACCTGCCTTTGAAATTCTGTCATTCTAATTTAGCACAAACATCTCAGCCCAAACCACTTGCTGTGATATTGATATGCACATCCAGGCTACGCTGCTGGCGTGGCCGTGGCTTGGCATTATTCACTCCATTGGCATCATCTGTCTAAAGATTTGCCTGGAATTGAAAGTCAAATCCTGGTGCTCTGCTCCTGAAGTCCAGCCACAGGGAAGTCTTGGCTGACACAGATGGAATTAGTCTCAGAATTTACATTGTTCTTGAGGTCCTTGGAAAGCTGTTAGTGCACAGATTCTCCAAGGCAGCTGGATGCACACGTTGTTTCCTTCTGGCTGTCACTAATATCAAAGAAGTTAAAGTTTGCTGTGAAAATGAGGCAGCTAGCAATGTCTTGGAAAGAAACTTTGCACAGGGAAGCTGTGGATATCCCATCCATGGAAGCGTCCAAGGCTAGGTTGGATGGAGCTTGGAGCAACCTGGGGTGGTGGAAGGTGTCCCTGCTCATGGCAGCAGGGTTAGAATGAGATGGGCTTTAAAGTCCTCAATGATTCTATGATGTGACCAGGTGGGGGTGTGCAATGAACCCAAAAAACCAACAAATTTTATTAGGCTCATTAGGATTTTCCCTCCAACTGCTTTGTCACTGCACAACCATGGCTCTGAACTTTCCCCATTACCTCATCCATGCCATCCTGCAGCAGAGCTGCACTAAGACTCTGACTTTGGTCTTGGAGATGCTCGGCCAAGCTGGCAGGGAGGGAATGGGAAGGCAAATGTTATATTCCCATTCACCTCACACCCCAAGAATCTGAGGATTAATGTATCCATTGTAGAGTTGAATTTCCCTAGTGGTTAGCTCTAATTTTCCGCAGCTGCACAGACATTAGTACAGCAATAATACTCCTAATAGCAGTGATGGCTGAGACCGTCAGACAGAAAAGATCACTTGTTTTTGAGAAAAAAATAGATACCACAAATATATCACCCTAGATGAATCTGTTATTAAAAATTGCTTTCTGAGCCTCCCTAAATATCCTAATAATTTAAAAACAAAAACCAGTGAGGTATTTGAACTAAGGACCTCATTTTCCTGGAAATGACAAAAACAACATTTTCTCTGAAAATAATTAAGTGCAGGTAGCTCATTGGAACAACTGACCAAGGTTGATACATTAACTTGGATACATAATTTTGCTTCCAAGCCTGCCCCAGGTTGAATTCCCCACCTTCTTTAAGAGGGACACATGTAGGTTCTTGGAGAAATTTACATTGTCAATATTGTTTTACTGCTGATACACCTGCAGGAACCCTGGTTTTTGGCAGATTCAGTTTCAGGTGGGCTCTGGCTTTCATAATTAACTCATTCCTGCACTGTCTCTGTATTTCTGCAGGATCTCTGCCCCTCCTGCCACCTCTAGTATTCTTCCTCTTTCCACTTAAATTTTTTTCAGGAGCTCCTTGTTAATCCATGCAGGCTTGTGGCCACCCTTATGTGACTTCCTGGTCTCCAGGACAGATCATTCCTGAGGCTGGAGGAGGTGGTCCTTGAAAATCAACCAGCTACAGATGTAAGCTCCATCTGTTGTCTCCTGTACAAAGACAGAGCTTTTGCAGTCTAAGGGGATAGGAAGCAGAGAAACAGCCTCATACATTCAGTTCACTTATATGTGGATTTGTGAGGGAAGTGCTTGTAATAATGCATGTGGGTGTTTGCTGAGCGTCTTTCCTCTTGGCTATAAAGCTTTGAATAATCACTTCCAAGCGTAGTGACAGAAGTGGAAAGGCTTGTAAAGGTGGAGAAGTGTGTCTGCTGCCAAGTGAAAATGAGCATATAGAGGTCAATGGTGCAAGAGCAGAGCGACAAGAAGCCAGACATGTTTCCATGTAGGTCAGTCCAGTCTAGCTTGTCTTTTTTTGAGACTGGCCTTCCCTCATGCACAGCAGTTGATGACCTGAGCTCCCTTGCCCATGGCAATGGCACCATTTCCCTCCATTCCCGTGAGGAATGGCTTGTTGTGGTGCAGTACACAGCCTCTGAGTCCCTCCTTGCCAGGTGAATCACCCTCTCCCAGAGAAACCCCCTTTCCCCAGGAGCTGTTTTCTCTCTGGCCCTCACAGGTGGGGCACGACGGCGCTACCCCTGAGAGCTGCTGGATGATGGAAGAGCTCACCATCGTCGTGCCCACCAAAGGCGTCATGTACAACTTTGTCTGCAAGTGCTGGCTGGCCAGAGACAAAGGGGACGGGCTCACTTCACGGATCCTCAACATCCTGGATGCAGAATGTGTTAACATTGGCATCAAGGTAGGCACCAGGCTCCCTTTGTGCCTTTAGCTGCTGCAGGGAGCTCTGCTGGCATAGCTCATGTGTCAGCAGCTCTCAAGCTTTGACTTCTTCAAGTGGCTTGAGCCTTCCCTTCACTTTCCTTCCCTATGTTATTTTATCAGCAAAATCTTTAGGCTTGGCTTAGGATCACGACTGTTTAGGGCCTTGTTTAGTGAGGTTGGCTGGAGGCAGCCATGGCGTAGTGGGAGGGCAGAGCAGGTGGGGCCCAGTTCAGCAACCTGTCTGGAGCAGTGGCCGGTGAAAAGTGAAACGCCCAGGCTAGATAAGTGTCCAGCCAACCTCCAGCCAGTAAGGCACTTCCCCAACCCGGAGTCAGGGGCTTGTGCCCAAGGCGATGTCAGGCCTTGCGGACGTGTGGCCACAGTAGAGAGCTCCGAAGTCGCAGGATGAAATGAAGAGGCGACCCTCAGTTTCTTCGGGGGGCGGTTTTATTGGTAGGGAAACGTGCAGGTTCAGGTAGAAGAAGCTGAGAGCCCCGAGGCAGGGAAAAAGCCTCGGTTTTACAGAGGGTGGGAGGGGTGAAAGATAGCAAATCAGAGAGGGATACATTAAGGATTGGCGTGATCGGAGAACCCATCAAACACAGTTGCGGGAGGGACCCTGGCCCCTAACCCAATCACTCGACACCCTGGCCCGAACTCTCTAGAAAAAGAGGCAGGGGTGTCGAGTGACAGGCAGGCTGCCAGGGGTGGGGAACAAGAAAGATACATTTGGTAACCAAGACAACTGGGGAGGGGTTTGGGGATTGACACAAACTGGTAACAGGGCAGGACTTTCTGAGAGAACAATGGAGGGAAAACTGAACAAGCATAAAACACACCACAACACCTGTCCTCATCTTGTCACCCACTGGGTCACCTGGTACCCCCAGAGTGGGAGCAGCTGCAAGGTGAAGGATTACTTGTAACTCATCAGATTAGAGCAGTGGAAATGTCCTAATGTTTTGATCCCTCCATGACGTGGCTACATACCAAATTTTCTAACAGGAGATAGGGAAATTAATAATTACTGGAAGTTGTTGAAACATGAAAACATTTGTATGCCTGATTTTTGGTGAGAATAACTAATTAAAGTTAAATCAATGATGAACAAAACTCTATTTTTTTCATTCAAATATATGAATTTTGAAGTAATATCTGCTATGCCATATTTCAAACAAGTACAAATTGGAAAGCTGAGCTATGCTGATTTTGGATGTAAGATTTGTAGCAGAAATAACACTCTGGATGAATGTGACTATAACACCGTGTTTAAATACCTGTGTGGCAATTTAAAATCTCCACAGATGTGCTTCTATTTACAGTCAGGTTACATTTTCATAGTGCATTATTTTTTCTTTATGCTGCTCTTGATCCCCAAGCTAAAGATATTCTCCTGAAATCTTTCTTGTTCCCCAGACATGCAAAAAATTGATAACTTTTTTAGCATTTGTGAAGGATTCACCAAATCAATGCAGATTTCTGTGGTGGAATTGACCTAAGAGGGTATTAAAACCTTCCTCAGACTTAATACAAAGGTTAAAACCAATCTCATAAAAATGCCCCATCTGTTGTTTAACCTCCTGGATGAGGTTTCCAAGCCCCTATTGGTAAGCTGATGGCTTGCCCATAGATTGAAGTGGATCTTAATGAAGACTTATGTTGAGTCTTCCTTTAACAGCACAATCCTGAATATTTATTTTCACAAACACACCAAAAATAGGCACATCTAGCAACAATTTTTTCCCTGTGATGTTGGGCCAGAAACTTGATGGGAGACTTGAAGGAAATCTGGGGAGATGCTTGGGACATGAAAACAGAAGTGAGCATTTGACTTTCTGATCAGTCTCCTAGCTGAGGGAATTTGGGACTGTTCCCTCATTAATAGCTGTAGTTAGAAACTGAGTCTTACAGGCATTTTAGTGTTCAAAGACAACTGATATGTTTAGCATCATTGGGAAGATTATTACTTTTCTATTTTTTTCTTTTCCTGCTTGGCTTTTGTACAGCCGTACGTACCCATTTCAACTTAATTTTCTCCTTGGCTTGATATTCCCTCTTTCTGCTTTAAATTGAATATTTGCTTTCCCATAGTTGGAGAAATTACTCAATGTCCACCACAGCCATTAGAAGCCTTCAATGCAGTGGTAAAAGAGTTTTTCTCCTTCCTGTAAAAAAATAGGATGCATTGCTAAGATTTAAAATATGTGTGGATGAATATGTGATCAACAGGTTACTCAGGTTCAAACAAATGTGAAAAATATTTTTTATATCATGTTATTCCTATGCACTGTTTATTTATGTGGCAGCAAAAATTCAGGTGAATAAAACTAGGCTAGCAGGGCACTATTTAAAATATGTTTCTGTGAGCTGTTTCTTGATATTCCTCCACCTCTTAAAGAAGCCTTGGTACCATAGCTATGATCTTTGAAGCATCTAAGTGGTCTAGAAGTCTTAAAACCCCTGATGGCCACTGGGATTTGCACATTTTTTGACATATTTGTTCAGAGTCTTATTGTTCCCCTGTCAGGAGAAAAGAACAAAATTAGGCTAGTAAGGTGAAAACTATAAAAAACATCTTTTCACAAACTGGCATGCCTTCAGTGCACACAAGATCTGGGAGGACTCTGCAGCTGATGCAGTAGTGAGTGTCCCCTTGGGGAGCAGGACAGCTGAATTTTTGTACCACAAGGAGTGTTCTGATGTATAAACCTCCAAACTATTAGTGATATTGGAATAAACATTTCCCAGATAAACACTGAACTTGGGGGAAACATTTTGCAGCCAAAAAAAAGAAACAGTTGTTCTTCTGGGAGACTCTTTTTTAAAATTAGCAAGAATTTGGTGCAGAGCAGAGCTGGAGAGCTGGAGGTGACCAGGCAGAGACACTGGTAGCAGAGGGTTGGAGACCCAGCTATTGATGTGATGGTTGTGACTCCTCCGAAGAAGCAGCTTAAGAGATCTTCATCACTGTGTTGCAACAGGACAAGGGATAACAGGTTTAAACTGAGGGAAGGTTCACTTGGATTAGATAAAAGGAAAAAATTTTTTACACTGAGGGCGATGAGGCCCTGGCACAGGTGCCCAGAGCAGCTGTGGCTGCCCCTGGACCCCTGAAAGTGTCCCAGCCCAGGCTGGGCAGGGCTTGGATCAGCCTGGGATAGTGGAAGGTGTCCCTGCCCATAGCAGGGATAGAACAGGATGAGCTTTAAAATCTCCCTTTCAACCCAATCCATCCAGTGATTCTGTAATTCAGATGTTGTCACAATAAATGTGTCTCTTTAGAGGCTGAGAAAATCTGTAGAAAAGGTCATAGATTGAAAGCCCTGTAGTAAGTTTTGATGCCTAACTTTGCCTTTGAAAACAATGGTGTGGAGTAGAACCAAGAAGCTGTGTTGGAACATTTTCTGTCAATGCAGTAGATCTCCAGGAAAGCCTGATACCCTCTGAAGGCTGACCTAGAACACAGACTGGACAGAGCTTAAGAGTAAAGTAGGGATTTATTGGGAGGCCTCAATGGATACACTTTGGGGAGTACAAGAGCTACACCCAAGATGAACCAAAATTGTCACAAAATGCACGACCAGTCATGGGGACTCTCATTTTTATAAGTCCTGGTCCATTTGCACATTGGAGTTAATTGTCCAGTTACAGCTTTAGGTTATGAAGTCCCATCCTTCTTGTTTTTATCTCTTCAATCCACCACTGTTTGTGCTCTTGGGCCTGAGATTTGGATCATTTGTCCTTGGTGCCCAGCTGGAGCAGGAATTGTTTTGTCTCCCTACTCCGTGCAGAGAGCTCACCATCCCCTAATACAAAGCTCAGACCCACACACTAAAGCAGCACAGAATCTGAAAAATATGAAAACTAAAACCTGAGGCATCAGCCCTGTTTAGCTTGGGTTAAGGACAGCTGTTTAAATTTCTGATTGCTTCCAACCCTCACCAGATCCTCTACGAAGTCACGGTTGTGACCGGAGACATCGAAGGCGGCGGCACGGATGCCAATATTTTCATGACTGTCTTTGGATCCAATGGGAACACTGAGGAGCTGCTGCTGGAAAAAAATGGGGACAGGTACAGTAGCTGTCATTTTTGTGGGTTAGAAGTGGAGTGATGGCAGTTTTTAGTGTCGAGTCAAGAAGCACTCAGAGCTTTGATCACGCTGCCACTGAAACACAAACATTTACTCCCATTGACATTATAGATTCAGACCCGGGCCCCTTGTAAGTATTTCTGTCAGATTTTTACAAAGCAAAGGAAAAGAGAGCACTGTATAGCCACGGAAAACACCCTTTGTTATTTGTGCAAGTTTGTTTAACCTGTTCCTCAGTGGCTTTAGAGATAAGCATCTTGAACAAAAGTATGAAGTCCTGCATTGTCCCCAGGAAGAACTGTGAACATCGCCCAGGATTGCACTGGGAAGTGGATGGGTGGTGGCAGAGAATGCTGTACTGAATGCCCTAATTTTACTAAAAATGACAAACCTCATGTTTTCTTCATCAGAAACAGCTAACAAACACTATAACCCTAGCCTGATGCCAGCACTTCCATAAGCCAAAAAACCCACACACGCCGCCACTCATCCACTTCCCAATGCTTTTTTGTTCCCTCCTAGCACCTTCCCTAGTACAGAAAGCTTTGGCATGCTCAAGAATGAACCATCTTTTAGTGGCATAGCATAATGCTTAAATTTAATTAATTGACTAGCTCTGATCTTATTCAGCAAGGCATCTACAGAGCATCGAAGTGTGGGAGCTTTTGGCCACACGGTTTGAGCTCAGCTCGCTGAGGGAATGCTGGATAACTGAGAGGATAAGGTGCACCTTGCACAGAGGTGTTTGCTCAGGGAATGTTTCACTTGAAGCCGTTGTAGCAGAGTGGGTGTCTGGACAAACATAGCTAAGATTGAGAGCTTCATGTGTCTAGTTAGTAACAAGCACGAGCCTTGTCTGTTGTGAAAAAAATGCAGCAAAGGTGCTGTTGACTAAAATATCTGTGAGAAACACAGCTGAGTCATGCAGAAAACCACAGCTCTTGGGGCTTGCTGCTCCCCATCACAGAGGAACATCCAACATGTGGGGCAATGCCCCTGGCTTACCAGCAAGTGTGGCCTTCAGTGGCACCCCTCTTACCAGACCCTGAGCAAGCCCAAACTGGCCTGTCTTCCACTCATTTAATCCTAACACTCAGTCCTGGTAGGCAGGAAAATGGACCACTGATGTTTGGAGTCAGAAATGAAGCAGATTTCACATCTGGGTGTGTCAACCAAAAAATCTCTAAAGGGGATCAAGGCATCTCCAGCCCCTCAGGAGCATGGCTGTAGGTTTGCTGCATCTGGGGCAAGCCATACCCCTAAACTTTGTGGCCTCTAAAAACACATCCCATTTGCCTACACGGGTGGGATGGGCAATCTCTGATATAAGAGTATGAAAATGCAATGCAGGAGAATAGAAAAGTCTCTGTGTTTTTAGTTGCTTGGGTTATCATCTGACAGTAGAGGAGCTGTGAAAAGTGTTGAAAAGTCACTGGGGCTGTGTAAAGAAAAGGAAGTGTAAGGCACAACTCTTATTATGTTAATATCCCCAGGATGCTGTGCTATTCTGCTGGCACATCTCTGCTAGCTGGAGGTGCTCTGTATCACACCTCCAGCTGTACAGAGCTCTTGTCATCTCATTAGCACCCTCTGCAGAGGACATTCATGTCCCCAAATTCACATCCTGCCTGCTTCCGCACCACTGCCACCAGTCTTCATCCAGCTGTTAACAGCACAGGCTCTCCTGGCTCTTTTCCACGTGGAAATCTCTCCAGCCCTTGCACCAGCAGAGCAGGGGATGGGTGAGAGCTGCTGCAACCCAATGGTAAAAGGCTCTTCATCTTTATTGGGGCCATCCAGTGCCAATTCACTCACCGCAGCTTAGTGTCTTACCAGGAGCTGTCTGTCTAACCTGCCACAGATTTAAGGCAATTTTCGCTACATTACACTTATTGCCAAGACCCCTGGGCAATGGAAATATTTATAAGGGCAGGCATAGCTAGGAAAGCTTAATGAAATCCTGTAGATAAATGGTTCAGTGTCCTGAAAAGGGAATAGCAGCAGTCAGTTTGTCTGGCTACTTCTTCCCTTCTCAATTTTTTTTTCAGGTTTATGTTCATCTTCATATAAATTAGGGAGAGCAAAGAGCTTCTGGGTCACCCATTTTGTCACTTTGGCAATCGCTTCCTTCTAGTACTTCCCTCTTGGAAGAAGCAGATGAGTATCAGTGTTACAAACTTCAAACAAGGCATTTGCTGAAGATAAAGAATGTTTTATTTTGCTAGCAGACATTTTAGCTTAGAGCTGCTCATCCTGGAAAGCCTCAGAGTGAGAGATTTCTATGAAGCTTTGTAGATAATAGTGATTGTAATAAAAACTGTCCTGATCATAGGATCACAGGACAATTCAGACTGGAAGGGTCACACCTTTTTGTTAAATAGATGTGGAAATCAATCCAGTCCAGGGACAAAAGTACATTCTATTTCTCACAGTGAGACAGGCTGCCTCAGTATCCGGTACCACAGAAAGACAAATAAGAAGAAAAAGGAGTTTTTTCAAAGAGCAAACATAACCCTTAATAACTAGAAATGGACTGGGACCAAAATGCCCTGTCCAAATGCCTCTGGGAGTGCAGAGGAAGCAATGCCTGGATGAAAACTGAGAGGCTCGAGCCAACCCCTATTGCTAACATCTGCAGCTATGCATGCTCAGATAATGGTGTGAGTATAATCACATTCATCCTGCAGGGGGTAATCTGAACAGAGGTTGGTAAAGAAAATTGGGTTTTTTTCTCCACATTCTGGCACTGCACTGGGAGGCTGTGTGCATTGCCAGGAATGAGATATCATCATTATGGATTGTTTCTGTTATGGCAGTACCCACAGTTTGCAGGGCTCTTCCCAAACCCCTCAGCACACTCAGGAAATTCCCCCACAAGGAGAAGTTTGCATGAAGGAGAAACCTCAACAGCAGAGTGGTCACCACGTGCTTGGTAGACCTCCTGGATCTGGCTGCCATTCTCCTTAGAAAGGATTTGATTTCCAACTCCAAGACCATAGCAGGTCCCCAGGTATTTGAGGGAGCAAACAGAAAGATACACTTGTTTAGAACAGAGTAATATTGAGCCTGAGGCAGCACATCCACTGAAGCAAGGCTTTCCATCAACACCAGTGATGCCAGGAGGGAGGGAAGGTGCAGTCCTAGCCAATGTAATCTTCTTTGGGAAGCACATGTTAGCTGTTTTTTCCCTTCTCCTGCTTCCTGCTGATTGCTATGGATGAGCAGCTCCTGCACATCCCTGTGCCTGTGCACAGCAGCCACGCACTGGAGAAGGTCTTTCACGCAAGCTTACACAAACCCACTCTGGTTCTTACCAGAGGCAGAGACAGTTTGCAAATCCAAATCCCCCAATTCCATCAGGTTGGCTTTGTCTCCACTCTAACACAATTTGCCTGTGCTTACTAAACTTGGGCATCGGGCTCTAATCCCAGTGCCACATTCAGCTGAGCTGCAGCAACTGCCTCTCTCCACAAAACACAAAGTTTTGTGCTGAGCCTCAGGGGGAAGGGGATGAGGCAAAATTATTTTGCCTTCTAGCTGGAACTGGCCAAGGACAGGCAAGTGGGCAGCTGCCAGGAGGGAGGCGATGTTCAGAAGCCTGACTGTGAGCCGCTATTGTTCCTGCCACAAACAGAACAGTAATGTATGCTACAGGCTGCCTGGAGCAGCTCCAGGTGGGCTGTGTTTTCCAGGGAAGGAGGAATCCCTGTCAAATCTGCACCGAGGTGTCTTGCCAACAGCAAAGTAGCTGGTGATTGCAGCGCAGGAAAGCTCAAGTCCGATAAAGAACACTCATAAACTTTTGATTTGAGGTTGTTGGCACGGCCAGGGCTGCAGCATGGGACAGAGATGCTGTGAGAGGCTGTAAAGCAGCAGGAAAACCTCCTTGGTCTTGCAATCCCTGCAGGTTTGAGCGGGGCCAGGAGGACAGTTTCATCATGGAGATCGCCGACATCGCGCCCCTCAGGAAGATGAGGATCCGGACAGACGGGAAGGGGACGCGCCCGCACTGGTTCATGGAAAGGGTAACGCTCTTGGCATCACGGGTCTCTCACAGCCTGCCTGTCCTGGAGCCTCTCAGCCCCTGGCAAAGAGGAGAAAGGCACTGAGGGACTCATTTTCATTAATTTTCTACATTTTTTTTCTGTTTGGTGTCTCACGGTTTTTCTGCCGGTTTTTCCCGGCAGGAATTGAGTCACAAAAGAAGAGAGCAGAGGGAAAAGCTGTGCTTTGGAGCTTTTTTTGTGGTGGAATCATCATGTCTGGAAGTGTTCAAAAGGCTTGTGGGTGTGTCATGTTTGTGGGCTATGGTTTTACAATGATCACTGTGGTGCTGGGTTAATGGGTAGATGTGATCATACTGGACACTTTTCCAACATAAATTATTCTATAGTTTCACCACAAATTCTGCTCACTCTCTTCTGCACGAGCCTTGGTTTGTCACCAGGACTCCTGCAATATTTTCTGGTCCCTGGATTGTGCCCTTGGCCCCTGCAGATCTCTGCCCCGTGGGAATCTGAATCCTTTGGAGTGTGGATGTTTGTCTGCCAGACAGAGACACCCTGGGCTGGGTGGGACATTTCCAAATCCATCCATTCCGCTGGATCATCCCATCTTTCTTCTTTCCTTCTCCTCTAGCACATACATTTATTTCTTTTCTTGTCCATACAAATGAGGTGTCTTTTTTATCTTGCATTTTGCATGCAGCATGCAAACTGATGGTACTTTCTCCCTGATGTTCTACCTTGCACAAAAGTACAGTGCTTGCCTTTATCTTTGCTGTCAAACCATCAGCTCCTTGTAAGGATCACCTCTGTCTGGGCAGTCAGAAGTAGTTTGCTTGTTGTGGGTCCCTATAATTGTATTTCTGAGACAGAGGGAGAATAATGTGCTGATTGCAGACCATCAGATGTCATTAATGGAGAAACACATCTCTGCCATTTTCCTTACCATGCTTTTTCTGGAGTCGACATCCTGCTGGGTTTCTATATCTTGACCTTTTCATGAGAACAGTTTAAGACCTAGTAGCTTAACCATGGTCAGAGGGAACACTGCATGATTTTTTAATTGGGTCCTTTTTTCCGTTTTTGACTAATTTATTGCAGTCTTTTTCACATAGATAATGTGTTTCTAAACACTGACCCTACATAGCCACCAGTTTTCAGTGAAGTGATGGACTTCATTGTCAAAAGAATTTCCATGCTGCAGTGCCATTTTTATTTCAATATTTTCACTTCTAAATTTTTTCTCAGCAGTTGGGGAAGGAGAGGAACTGAAAGAGAAGGAATTAAGGCTGGACATTAGGAATAAATTATTTACTGTGAGGGTGGTGAAATACTGGCACAGGTTGCCCAGGGAGATTGTGCCTGCCCTATCCCTAGAATTGTCCAAGGCCAGGTTGAACAGAGCTTGGAGCACCCTGGGATAGTGGAGGATGTCCCTGCCCATGGCAGAGGGTGGGGCTGGATGAGTTTTAGAGTCCCTTCCAACCCTTAACATTCCATGATTTTATGATGATGCTTCTGCAGCTCCTCAACGGATTAGGCCTCCAGCATATATCTTTAGAACTTATGCCACAGATGCAGAGTTTTTCTCTCTGTGCCTAAGGAATGACTCAATCTGTTGTCTGATTTGATTCAGATGTCTTGGTCAAACTCCCTTTGTAATTTCTCACATGCTTTCCCCTGAGTTATATAAATCTTATACATATAAAATGAAATTAAATCAAGCTTATTCATCCAGAGACATTCCAGGTCTTGCAGTCATGAATCAGCAGCAGCACAAAGGCAAGGCATGGATGCATCTTTAGGTGTGCCTCCCCACCTTCCTGTTGCCTTGTCTGTCCAGGCGTTCCAAACCCTCATCCTGCTGGACTTTCCTACCAAAAGCAAAGATTTCCCAGGGGCTCAGAGGACTCTCATTTGTACACATCCAGTAGACATACAGCCACCTTCCAGCTCTGCAGAAGCCACAGGTGGACCATGAAACAAGAACAGGTCTTGAGACAGACTTAACAGAGGGCTTGTAAAAACGAGGAAGAGCAATGTTTTACATGGGCAGATAGTGATGGAAAAAGGGGCAAGGGCTTTACACTAAAAGAGGAGAGATTTATGTTAGACATTAGAAAGAAACTCTTGGCTGTGGGGGTATTGAGGCCCTGGCCCAGGGTGCCCAGAGCAGCTGTGGCTGCCCCTGGATCCCTGGCAGTGCCCAAGGCCAGGCTGGATGGGGCTTGGAGCAACCTGGGACAGTGGAAGGGGTCCTGCCCGTGGCAGGGAGTTGAACTGGAAAGTCCTTAAGGTTGCTTCCAACCCAAACCATCTTTTATAATTATATGATTTTATAAGCTTATGGAAATGATGCCTATAGTTCCTATTTTTTTTTTTAGATAAACACATCACAGAGGATTTTTTAACTCCAGTGTTACGTAGATAACGGTATTTATTGGTTTTCTTTCCCACCTTCCCTGCAAAGGTAAACACAGCATTTGCATTCCCAGGCAGAGGGTGGCTTACAGAAGCGTTCTGGAAGAGGGGAGGAAGGATTTTTGTTCTCTGATTTGTATTCCAGCCTTAAAAACTTACGTAGCCTGGTGTGACATGAAAACTGATCGGAGCCCATTTCCATTTCTGTCAAAAGTGCATATTAAGACTGCATAATGAAATACTTGTGGGGGTAGTGCTAAACTCTCAGACAGATGGTTCACAGTTAGTGCTAACTAGCACAGTGAAATGAGAAGCTAGATTAAGCCATCAACCCCGTAATTAACCATTTGTTGCTCCATTTATCTACACTATATTCTCAGTTTTCTTGTTCTATTAAACTAACAATAAATGATCTTTTTAATTCTCTTTGGTCTTTTGGTAAACTGTTGCTAGCTATAATTTATACTGCTTTTAGTTTAGCAGATATAGAAATGAATAAATACCAATTAAAATGCATGAATTATCAATGATTCTGTACACAGCCAAAAGATTCAATTTACAAGCAGGCAAGTAGTCATATTTTTTTTTCTGCCTATATAAAATGCACTAAAATTTCATTCAGAATCTCAGCAAAGTAATGAACCTGGTGCTGCAAATTCAAACTTGCTACCACAAGTAACAATATGTTTTAAATGCTAGTACCTAAACCTCTACAGGGAACAAAATTTGATTAGTTGATGTTTTGCAACAAAATGAACATTATTGATCATTACTATGCCCAAACAGGCATCGTGAATGTTCTCCAAAGCTGAGCAATGCTTCCTGATCACACCACTGCTGGAGGGACACAGAGTGGGGATTTTTTCCACTGATGTGATGCTGAATCTCATGTTCTTCCACACCAAGCTGCCATGACACTGCTCTGTGTTTCTGAAAAACCAGGGAACAAAATCATAGAATCACAGAATGGTTTGGGTTGGAGAGGACAATAAAGTTCATCCCATTCCAGCCCCTGCCATGGGCAGGGACACCTTCCACTGTCCCAGGCTGCTCCAAGCCCCATCCAGCCTGGCCTGGAACACTCCAGGGATCCAGGGGCAGCCACAGCTGCTGTGGGCACCCTGGGCCAGGGCCTGCCCACCATCAGCATTAAAAAAATTTCAATCTAATTAGGAAACTTATCCAAATGCATACTTTGGAAAACTCTTCCTGGGATAGCTGCTTTCTCAGTCCCTGTGATGATTTCACCTGCTGCCCAGTGTCTTAGCTTTGAAGTTGAAAATCTAGAAACGAGTAAGGATGAAAGCTCAGTGAAATAGCAGGAATTATGAGACTGTTGAATTCTGCAGAGTTGCTTCCCTCAGAATTTTAATGTTACTTTGTGCTGTCAAAGCCAGACAGATAAGAAGCTGCCTTAATGAAGCACTAATTGCATTGCATTCAAACGTCACAAATAATCCTGCATGTGGGACTCGGTCTTTATTCAGTCCTTTCTCCTTTGTATAAAGGAGATTAGGAGAATTTGAGAGTTATTATTGAGAATTGAGAATTATATAGCTGAAGCTGACTTTTATTCTTTGCAAAAGAGAGAAGTCTTTTTGTTTTACAGTCAGAAGTTCCTAGGTTTAAGTGAAGAATAATGACATGCAACAGAAGCATGAAATCCTGTGTTTGAGCCTTTGAAGGTGAATTCCAGGAGCTGTGTATTTTGGTGTCAGCAGAGTGGGAGACTCTGTGGAGCATGTTTTACATGGCATCTGGAAAAAGGCTGGGTAGGAGTAAATCAAATAATCGGACATGTCAAACCTTTCCATTGCCAGAGACAGTGGGCAATTAATTTCAAATTGTTGGTTTAATGTTCCTGTCAACTACTGTATTTGCTCAGCTACAAAGCAAATTATCAATGTGTTATTCATACACTCTTCTGCCACTTTCTTTCCATGGCTTATTGGTGTTCTACAGCCCAGTTAAGCTCCTTGCATAATGAGCAAGGAAGTTTGAGCTGAAAAGCACACTGGATGCCCACAGCACGTTCTAGGTATCCTAAAAAATAGCTTGGGTGCAGTGCAAAGTAGTGGTCTCATTGCCAAGCAGGAGCTAGTTTTACTGAGAGGAACAGGCAGAAATCAAATATAGTCTCAGCTCAGCTCACTGAGATGACTTGCTTGACCCTCATGATTGAAACCAAAATCCTGCATCATCCTCTGTGTGTGGAACACCCACAAACATCTCCCTGCAGGATGGGATTCATTTTCTGCTATTTTAGTCACTGAAAAAGGCTACATTCAGCTTTCATCCCTTCCAACAAACTGCTCAGGGCCCCTGTGTAGTCACGAGACAGGCAGACCTGAGAGAGGGGGCAATGCCTCAAGAATTCCTTACCTGCCCCCAGTTTAGGTGGGATCTGGGGCTTCCCTGGGGATACCCAGGTCCTACCACACGATGTGCTTGGGCTGGATCACCAACATTTAGTGGGTCCATGCTGGGTAAGTGAGAGGCAATGTACCCACATTGTGACACAGAGGTCAGCCTGCCCCTGCTGCTGCTTCTGTGTCCCTTGCTGTGACCAGAGAATCAGAGTTTGGGTTGGAAACTACATTTAAAAATCCTCTCATTCCACCCCCTGCCATGGGCCAGAGACACCTTTCACTGTCCCAGGCTGCTCCAAGCCCCATCCAGCCTGGCCTTGGACACTGCCAGGGATCCAGGGGCAGCCACAGCTGCTCTGGGCACCCTGGGCCAGGGCCTGCAATTCCTAATTGCCAAGAGCCCAAAATCTGTGCCTGCCCTCTGGCAGTGGGAGCCATTGCCTGGCTGCTGTCCCTGCAGGCCTTGTCCCCAGTCCCTGTGCAGCTCTGCTGGAGCCCCTGGAGGCCCTGGCAGGGGCTCTGAGGTGTCCCTGGAGCCTTCTCTTGTGCAGCTGAGCAGCCCCAGCTGTGCCAGGCTGGCTCCAGAGCAGAGGGGCTCCAGCCCTGGCAGCAGCTCCGTGGCCTCCTCTGCACTGGCTGCAGCAGCTCCAGCTCCTTGTGCTGCTGGAGCCAGGGCTGGGGCAGCTCTGCAGGTGGGCTCTCACCTGAGCCCAGGGGCACAGGGGCAGGATCCCCTCCTCTGCTGGGGGATCAGCTCAGGACAGAGTTGGATTTCTGGGCTGACATCCCTTGGGCAAAAAGCACTTATAAAATTAATTTCTTTCCCCTGTCTGCTCCTCCCGTATCAGCAGCCCCGAACAGGATACCAGGGCAGGTCTGTGTTTCTGTCCTCACAGTAAGATGCACACAGATGCAATCACACATCCTGGGTGAGGGGCTGAGGATGGGAAAAGCTGGCATTTTGCTCCAGCAGCTTTAGTAGCCAGACGTTTTTTTCTCAGACAGCATCTGGAGTGCTCAGCATGGGCTGGGTGTCTGTGAGAGGCCTGACCTCTGTGTCTCTGAGTGCTCTCCAGCTGACAACTCTAATCTGCTTCTATCCCCACTGCTTCCCTGACAATTCCCTGCAAGATCTGCTCAGGACATTTTGCTATAACAGTGTCACTGTCATTCCCAAGCAGGGCAGGGGTATTGCTGGCTGAACCTCTGCCAGCATGGAGTTTATGCCCTGTGGTGGGGGGAAAATAGACCACAGATTTTCATAACTACGGAAAATAGATTTTCAGTCAATCTGACATTGCTCACAGTTCAATTTTTCAAAGAAAACTTTCTGGGTTGGACTCCTAAGAGGATGCAGGCATCATTCACACATCCTTGAGAGAGGACACTTGTGTGCCCCAGCAGAAAGGCCACCAGCTGGGCTGGGGGAGACCTGATTTCTGCTTGGTTCAAAGCAAGGGTCTGATTCAATCTCTCTTGACTCACAGAACAGTTTTTTTGACCACGAAGTAATAGTGTCACTGGCTATGAATAAGCAGCTTTTTAGAAAAGTGGGACATCTTCTACAGCCAAAAATGTCCTGTGCCCCTGGGACAGGGGGTGAAGGTGCTGTGTTACAGATCCCTCTTTAGCATCAGGCAGACTGAAAACCCCAGATGAGTGTCCTACCCACAGAACCATTCAATGCACAAACAGCATGGCTTGCTGATCATCTTCAGTGTAGCTACTGCCCTCTTTAAAACAACTTTTTTATAACCTGGAGCAGTAGTCTTCTTTTGAATTGCTGAAGACTCTAGCAAGGCTTGGTTGGGGTCAATAGAAGGCCATGGACTGGGACACCTGGAGTTTGAAGACAGAATCTGAGCACATTTTATCTCAAGATAAGTTTTACTGATGTTTTTTTCCTTAGGCTGATATATGAGACACAGTGGAAGGGCACTGAGGTGGTCACGGGGCTACAGGAAGCACGTGGCACACTAGGGAAGGCTGAGGAAAATGGAGTTTTTAAGCCATGACAAGAAAAGGCTTCCCCCCATGACAAGGGGGAATCTAGTCACAGTCTTCTGCTGCCTGAAAGGAGATTTCAGAAACCACTGATCCACACTCTCCTCAGAGGTGGACAGCAAAAAGTCATGAGGCAATGGACATGAGCTGCACTGAGGAAAACCCTGGCCAGATACAAAGAATAAAATCTTCCCAATGAGAGTGGTGCACCCTGGATGAGGACTGAGAGTGCCTGGGGAATCTGCACCCTTGGAGATTTTCACAGCTCAGCTGGACAGGGCTTTGCACAGCATTCAGCCATGCTTGGAGCAGGGGTGGAGCTGTGCACCTCCAGGCATCCTTTTTAATGTGACATCTCCCACCACTCCTGGTTCACTCCTCCCTAATGCTGTGCCACACTTCCCTGGCACTTCTGGGTTCACGTTTCCATGGCCTTTGCAGAGGCAGTGTTTTCTGATGCTCTGCTACACACAGGTACAGCCTCTGTTGCTGTTAGACGGTGACACAAATGGCAATTTACACCACGGTCCCCTGCCTTTTCTTCAGCTCCCCCAGTTTAGTCAGAGCTTACTGCTAGGTTTTTGATCCAGGCAGGTGTAATGCTTTCCTCCCACTTGACTGATGCTCCACTGAGCCCACACACAACAAGAGACATAAAGGTGGGTATTTTATTAGGCATTTGTTGGAATAACTTGTTGAGCTGCTCTGAATTCATTCCCATTCTGTTCTTATCACCACAGCATCTGAGCTGCTTCCACGACACGTTAGATAGTGTGACTAATATCTGTTGCATACTGTTTGTTCTGTCACCTTTTCCCAGAGGGAGAAGTGTGTGAAATATTAAGTTTTTGCTGGCCTAATTTTATCTTGTGCCTTGTTTTAACTTGTTTGGGCTTGCGTCTCTCTACAATGAATTCTGCTTGTTCACGCAAGGCAGACAGGCAAAAGAAAGATGCTGAGTGTTTCAAGGAGAGGTAGTGAAGTTTTTAATAACTCTGTTCCTTCTTTGGAGTGAATTCCATGCTGGCTCACAGGAGAGGTCTGACCTCTTAGAGATGGGCTTTGTCCATTTGGTCAGAGGTCCAAATTTCTCCCTTTGCTTTGCCACATGGTTGAAAAAGCATTACAATACTGTGAAGGTCATTTCTCAGGACAAACCAACACAGCAAATGTCATCCATAGGAGAGAGCTCCATTTATCCCAGAAGTGTGGGCTTTGGAGCTATGGCCAAGCTCTTCCCATGTCCTACCACATCATGCACTTTATGAGTTTAACATTTGCCCTCATTCAAATGATATGTTTTTCCCCCCCATTTTGACTCTTCACAGATCACCCTGAAGAACCTTACTAACCAAGAAGTGGCCACATTTACCTATGGGGATTGGCTGTCCAAGCTGAAAAATGCCACAGGAAGCCTGGAGTGCGAGATGCCAGCTGTCATAAACGACGAGCAGATGATGGAGGACACCACATACACTCTTCAGGTTAAAACCAGTGACATTGGAGGTTGGTCCTTGCTGGGTATTTTATTAATTTTCTACTGTGAAGTTTGTTTTTGAACAATGAAAAAAAACTCCATCTGCTTAATTTGAAATTACATTTGAAAAAACATAGTTTAGCCAGAATACAACCATTTTGGCTGGCTGTTCACTGGGGCAGTGTCTAAGAGACTCATTCTCATCTGAGCTCTGGGAATAACATATTTAGACACAAGGCCCAGGTCTGACTGCTCTTTGAAGACACACTAACAGAAACTATTACCAGACCAAGCTGCAGAGGTCAGCTGCCACATTTTTCTTTTTTGGTCAGGTCCATAAATGTAGGGTCAGAGCTGGTGTGCATCAGGTTTTCAGTCAGCACTGTCTGCCTGGCCTAAAGCAGGCAGCAATAATTCACCCACCTTTCCAAAGTGTTTTGAGACCATTTATCTCAGGCTGTGAAAAAAAAAACATTCCTAAATGCACACCAGATAGAAGAGATGGAACAGAATATACAGAAAGAGCTTCCAGAGCCAAGAAATGGGGTTTCAATGTAATTTCCTGGGATCACTGCCTCTTTTCATGGGAAATTTTGTCAGGCTGCTGGATGAAATCTGCTGCCACATACAAACTGAATAGTGCCAAGATGGGGCAAGCCAGACATTGTCTTGTTTCAAAGGTGTCTTCCTCAAGTGAGATTCTGTCACACCAGTGCACATAACCAGCTGCTGACCTCTAAAGGTCTTTTCTTTATCCCTTTGTTGCTTCTTTTTTTTTATTTTTTTCCTTCCCCCTGGTTTTATCAGCGGTAATTTATGCAGCTTCTAAAGTTTGATCCAAGAATATCAAAATTTCTCTGGCAGAGCATCTTCGTGCCACCTCACCACTTCTTATCTATCTTCTGTGCCGGTTGCTTGTCTGAAAAACGTGTAGTGAAATACAAAAAACAAAAGAGAGAGAGAGAGAGAGAAAGGAAGATTTGTTTGTGTATCTGGGCATCCATCTAATATAATGGTAGATCTTTCTGTGACCTTTTTTGTGAAAACCAGCCCTCACTCACAAAGGTGATGGAAATAGAAGTGAGGAGAGAACAGAAAATGACAGCAGCAGCAGACAGATCTGCCCTTCCCATTGAATGAAGGATGACAGGTATTAATGAAGAAACATTTTATTTCATTATGAACAGCGACAACCAGTAGGAAAGAGCAGATTACAGAGAGGTTTGAGAGAGTCTGTTTGTGATTAGATCACACAGCTCACTGACACAATGCTGAACTTCATCCAGCTTATCTAAAGCAGGTGCAAGTCATGAACCATCTCCCCCTTTTGATCATTATGTATTCCACAATTACTCCTGGTTGGACCAAATCAGGAAGAAAGACATTTTATCCTTGGTGATGTTTAAACATGTTATATCATCTCCTGCCACGCTGGCATTGTTGAGGAGCAGCAATTCTGCACAAGGGCTGGAATCAAATGTGCTTATTTCTAGCTATAAAGTTTTTCTTTGCAGTGGATTTCAACTTTCCAGCTCATAAGAGTCACTGAAATGGGAAAAAAAAAAAAAAAAAAAAAAAACAACAGGCAAAATAATTTCACCTATTTGCCACTCTCTGAAAAATTGTATTTCTGGTTTTAGTTCCTCCTAGTCTATAGACTGTCTCTGGCCAATTCTTCTGGGAGAGAAGTCTTCATCAGTGGTCTGGGGTCTCTCTCCTGAGGGTTTCTGACTTCTGTTTTTCTTCATCAGATTCAGGCAGAGATTTCATTGTTAAATTAGCTTAGATGGCTAAAGTTAGGGAAAATTAATCCCACAAAGAAGATTCTGGAGCAAACTAGAAAGCATAAGCTATTTCCTCTCCACCACACAAACATGCTTAACAACAGCATTGTTTTACATTTTCCTCAAGGAAACCTTTAAGTTACATTTTGTCTTTCACAAAGTCACTCTGCTCCAGTGAAAATTTAACCTACAGAGTTTGCAGCAGGGAACAGCTCTGCTCCTGAAAGGCTCAAATCACCTTTTTTCCACCACCAGCAGTACCTTAGATGACTCTCAGGCTGCAATAGATAAGAGGAGGTTGTTAGAGCACACACCTACCAAGGCAGATGGGTAATCTTTGGTTAAAACCAAGGTCTTGATCTCAGATGTAAAGCACAATCTGATTTTCTTCAAGGCAGGACCCACAGACATAGATGCAATAGGGGCAGACCACCTGATGGCTCTTTCTGAGGCACAAAAATGTCCTTTGGCTGGTTAATTTTTACTTTCTCTATGCAGGCATTGTATATATGCTAATGCAATAAAGATGGAGAGTGAATAAATACTGCTTTCTCATTTTCCAAGCATTAATGCAACAGAAGGTTCTTATCTCTGCTGTTATAAGATTAATTAGGATGTTGTCAACTCAGTTCCAACCTACAAATTAAATAATTTAGGACAGTTGGTGTCAGCTGATAGTGCCTTATATAAGTTTTTTTCATGTAAAAAGAAAGACATTCTTTGGCCACAGAAGGCTGTGACTCAAGCCCAGAGTTTGTTTAAAACTGAAGCATCTGCTCATATAATCATAAGGAATCGTATAATCATAGAGATTTCTGTTTAGAGGGTCCTCTAAAGGTTATTTCACCCATTTTCCTGCTCAAAGGAGTGTTGCCAGCTAAGACTGCCCAGCCAAACACTGGACAACTCCAGGAACAGTGATGATGCCACCACCTCCTCATGCATCTGCACCCAGACCTGCACCATATTCCTAAGAAACTTGTTTCTCCCTCATTCCCAGCCTGAGCCTCCCCAGCCACCTCTGTGGCTTTGGTTTTTTGGGGAATGATGTGACGCAGTGCATGGCCCTGGCATCATGACCCCTGTGCCTGCAATGGGGCCCTTGTGCTCTGCCCCAGCTCCCCTCAGGGCTTCTCCTCTCATCAGTGTGTCCCAGCTCTTGTTCCTCTTAGTATCCACCCTCCAAGCTCTTCTCAGTGTCTTGACACAACCCAGGAATTCAAACTCGGGGCTTTGAATTGCACTGAGCTCTGGAAACCTCCTGCTAGCTCGGATCCAATCAGAACATGAAGGGTACTGCTGCAAACTTTGGGACATCTTCAGCTTCCCAGCATGTGCAAGGTTCATTCCAACCCACACAGAGGAGTTTGCATTTCTCCTTGCTGGATTCCATGGGATTTCTTCTTTCCCAGCCCTCAAGTTTCTCAAGGTCCATCTGGGCTGGAATTCTGGCCTTCAGCATGTCACTCACTCACACAAATCCACCCTTGGCTGGAAACCCGCTGAGGAAACACTCTGCCACTGTTTAGGGTGTTGATGATGATGTCCAGCTCAGTTCTGCAGACCCCAGAATCAATCCATGAGCTATTGCACTCATCACCAGTTAGGGCTGGTGCAACCACAGTACCTCCATCTCTTCATTTGTCAGGTTTTTTACAGTTCCTAAATGTGCCTGGCAGTTTCCTGGAACTGGCAGCAACAACAACAACAACAAAATATCAGTGACCCAAATAAGTGAAATGTACATTGATTTAACGTTTCTGTTTTTTACTTTCCCATCTCCTGCTAATTGCTTGTGAGGGAAATGTCACAGCATGAGACCTTCATAAGCTTCTTCCTGCAGGGACGGTTTTGCTAGGAAACAGTTGGTTCTGTGCCTTTTGAGACCTGGCATTAATTAGGAGCCTGCTCCTTGCAAGGGAAGGGACTTCAGTTTGCTTTGTTCCTCACCTCAGCAAGCTTTGGGGTCATAAAAAGTACTGCCAGATGAACTGCCTGGATCCCTGATGCTTTCTCCTCCTACTTAAACCCTTCCCAGGGAACTGTTGAAAATTAGCCCCAATTTAACATGGGCAGCTTCTCGCATGGACACATGCTGCTTTGCCTTTCCTCTATAGGACTCTTTTCCTCCTCTTTTTCTTCTAGCAATTTTTTTCTCCCCAGTCCTTCCATAAGAACAGTCGTGATTTCTTCCTAACTTCTGTATTCAATAATCATGTGGAAGTGGGACCTTTCTCCAGAAGTTTACAGTCCCCCTAACTCTGTCTCTGCATTGTGTTTGAATGGACCTGTGGGAAACACTGCCTATGTGGCTCAAAGTGGATTTGTGTTACTCTTGTGCAAGAAAGGGCCTGGCAGGAGGTTAGACTTTCAAAGCTGGGCTATCCAAACGAGGGCAGCAGATGCTGAGTTTCTTTGTAAGGCAGATTTGAGCTTGATGATCTGGTTTTCCACAATGGTTTTGACACAGCAATGGCTGTCTGCCTGTGTGTAATCCTATTTCTCTTCGTGAATCTGCTTTTATATTAGTGTCAAAATTAAAATGCAATCGTTTTGGTGGAACTATAAATAGTGCCAGGTGAAAATGTAACACTTGCAGCTAAAATGTAAGGTCACTGCAGGTGGTTTGGTCTGGAACTTCCCAAAGTCAGGAAAACAGCATGGCTGTTTTCTTTGGCAAAATACAGACAGCAGAGGACAAATGACGCTCAATATCAAGTAATAAAGATCATCTTGGAAATTTTTTAATTTGCTAGCATATACACAAGAAGGTGGAAGGTGGTAGGGCAAACTGTTTCATGAGAAACTGGGACTTTTTCCATTGATTGCTGCATGGTCAATACTTTGAGAAAGAGCAATATAGAAGGAAGATCTGTTGGGTGTTGAGAGAAGTGGGCCATGAGATGCCACAGTGGCTTGGTTGATGATCTGTACATAGCTCTGAAATCCCTGTACCATCAAACACAGCAAGAGCAGGAGGAGACAGACCCCAGCTGAAGGATCCTGAGTACCACAATTGCTTGGAGAAGGTTGTGGGACTGCAGGAGGGAATGACTGAATGCTGAAAAGGAATACTGCTTCTGTGGGAAGCCCAGGACACCACTTTGTGGCTACAAAAGTTATAAAGTATGTTCTTTAACACTCCTCAGTAGATTGGTGGATTCTGCTGGATAAGTCACTTTACTTCCCCAGCTACTTTGGAATAATGTGAGTTACTACCCTGACATCCCCTGCAGAGTGCTGTGACAGGCACTCCTCCATCAGGAACAGAAATTTCTGCTTCCCACTGCACTGCCACCACCACAGTCACAGCACCTCAAGAGCCAAGGCAAAGCATCCAGCTGTATTTGTGGGATGGACTGGAAGAGCTGATTGTCCTCCCTGCAGGATCCTGCACAAATCCACTGAAATGTCTTGGCGGTGCCCAGAGAAACATGAGCACCCCTGCAGCCTCTTCCAGCCTGCCTTTGCTGCCTCTCCATGCAGCTGGGGGCTGGGAGTCAGCCCAGGGTGGCGGGGAAACCCATGGCATTTTTCTCTGCTCTCTCCTTCCAGGAGCAGGCACCGACGCCAACGTGTCCTTGATCCTCTTTGGGGAGTATGGGGACAGTGGCACCCTGCCTCTGAAGGAGTCCAACAAGTCCAACAAGTTTGAGAGGAACCAGATGGATGAATTCAGCTTCTCTGAAATGCTGAGCCTGGGAGACCTCTGCAAAGTGAGGATCTGGCATGACAACAAAGGTCAGGGCAGCGATGGGGTGGTGGGAGAGCTCGGGATGTTGTCACTTGAGGGAACAGCTGAGGGAACATGCAGACACAGGGCAGGCTGAAGGCAGAGTCCCCAGCTCTGCTTCAGGCTGGGAAAATTACCTGGGTAATTTTACCCAGATATTGATTTTTAATTTTAATTTTTACCAGGATTTTACCCAGATCCAGGGAGCTGGTGTCCCAGCTCCCCTGTCTGGACACACCCCTTCAGGGTGCCCCTCTCCCTGGCTGCTGCTGCAGCAGGTCCCCAGCTTCACTCTGAGCTTACAGACACCTCTGCAGCACTGGGGATGCCTCCCCCAGAGCACAGCCACCCAGCCTGCTGTCCCAGCACACTGAGTCCACCCTCACCTCTCACACAGGGCCAGCATGGTGCTCCCAGAGCACTCTAATGTTCTCAGCCTGACACTGACACGCGGGGAAATGCAGCCTGGCATAACACAGCGAGCCTCAGAAGAAAGAAATGAAGATCTGTATCTGGCTTTATTAAGATCATTGCATCAGCCAGTGAGCATGCAGCGTGCTGCTCAGAGAGGTTCTGACACTTCCCTGCTGCTGGACACCCTGACTGGTGTCACAAACTGCAGAGCAGAGCTCAGCAGGACTGTCATAGTCATTTGTGTTGTCTTTCAGGCACCGAATGGCATCTTGTAACAAATGGATCACTAGCACTGCTGTGGTGACATCCCATCCCATCCCATCTTCATGCAAAAGAGATTATACTGCATTAGCAATGGCTTCCCCACTGGTGGCCAGCCCTTGCTGCAGCCCAAAGGTGAAGCTCCATAGCTCACACAGGCTCACACCTGAGCCACTCTTAACAATGCTGTTTGGCAGCAATATTTATCACAGTCTGGGGAGAAATGGCAAAGGGACCACTTGGTCATTACCTGGTTGTACTGAGGCAGCTGGTTTATGGCTGGGATGGGTTTCATGCCAGTATTGATGTGACCTGGCCACCTTCCTCTCAACTACTCCAAGTTGTGGCAGATAATGAAGGCTGCATGTCATGCTCTAGTAATAAAAGATGCTATCTCTGGATTAGACTTTCCCATTGGAAAGTCTTTGAGAGGGAGAAAAAACACATCTAATGGTAGCCTCTGTCCGCAGTGAAATATGGGAGATACATCCACCTGACATGATTGTTTACTCCCAGACACTGCAAGCTCTGAGCTCATATTTATCACTCCCATAACACAGCACAATTTAGTTGATTAAACTCCATAATATCATGTTATATAGCTGGTGCTGAATGCAGTAAGGGAGCTGCTTTCACCTGATTACTTTGCCAAAACACTAATTCCTTAGATCTGCAGTTTAGATGTAGATATGGAAAGGGCTATTGAATGAGAGTTTTAGCTTAATAAAAAGGCTTTTTGGCTGTTCCAAGACGTCCTCTGATAGCACCAAGACATCAACATGGACTTGCAGATTTGCTTTCAAACCTATTACCAGCTGAAATGTGTGCTAAAAGAACATTTTCCCAAGTGGCATCATGGCTCCCTGGTGACTGGCTGTGCTAACAGGATGAAATAAACTCACCAAGCAGAGCTGATCCTTAGGGCTCAGGCACATGGACTGACTGGGATGCAGGAAGGTGGGAGCTGGATCAGATCAAGGGTCTGAGCAGCTCTTTCCAGCAGCAGCATCCCTGGCTGCCTGAGGAAGGGGACAGGCTGAACGTGTAATCCTTTCACAATCCTCTTCATTTTGCATGATGAATAGCTCAGGGCATTTCCTGAAGTGGATATCATTCTTGTCCATTAAATAATTTCCAGTGAATTTTCTCATTCAAGGTCTTGCCCAGGCCCTCCAGGAGACACTGGCACCCACACAGCCTGGGCAGTGAGTCCCACGAGTCTGCTGCCTGCTGTGTGACGAGCAAATCCTGTTAATCCAGGAGGGTTTTGTTGCCTTTTCCTTCTTGCACAAGTGATCACAGTTCACCTTCTCAGTGCCACTGATCATGCTGCTGACACAAGTTGGTAATTGCTGGCTGTGTGCAGCTGCTTGGTGGCAAAGGGTGGTAACAGAGTTTAGCCTTAGGCTAAGCAGTAAATAGGCTCAATTAGTTTAAATTTGCTCTGGGCTAAGAACTTGTACCCAGATAACCACCACAAGTCAGCTAAAATACTAAGCTGGGTGTCTAGAACCTAAAATATGTATATAAATACACATGGCAGCCTCATATTCTCTTTCCTTATTTCCTCATAACACTGGTTTCCACTTATAAATACTAGTCCTTACCAGACCTGTCTGACAGCAAGGTTAATTTAAGCCTTGGATAAACACCATGCTCAGGTTTTGTTCAGCAAAAATGTTCTTGCTTTTCCCCACAGAAAGAAGGAAAACTGTTGTTTAAATCATAACATATGTTGTCTACATTGTTCTTGCATTAGTCATGTGAAAAGCATCTCCTATCTAAAACTTCACACAATTCAGCATGACAGTTTGTTGGGTGGGTAGAGTATTTATTACTGCTGAGATCCAGGATATAGCTATCCTTTGAATATATGCCTGCTCCCTATATATAATTTATATAAATTGGCTGTGGCACTGCCTAGAAATTCCTGGCTCTATTTCTTTTAAATGAGTAGTAGGGTCAGGGGTCAAGTATGTTTTTTGTCAGATGTGTGAGGGACTTTGGGTATTAAATAAAAATATGTTTGTATTTACCGCTACTCTGAGGCTTCAGATGTTGATCATTCTTTCTTTACCTCTTTTCTGGCTTTTTTGGACTAAATGGCTCTCTACCAATGGCCTGTGGAAGGCTTGGCCTCACACTGGCCCACCCCATTGCTTCTTGCATCCTGAATATGTGGAGCATGCTTGGTGGTCTTTTCCTGATCTTCAAAATTATCAGTCTCAATCAGAGAATCACAGAATCACAGAATCACAGGATCACAGAATGGTTTGGGATGGAAGAGACCTTAAAGATCATCTCATTCCACCCCCCCTGCCATGGGCAGGGACACCTTCCACTGTCCCAGGCTGCTCCAAGCCCCATCCAGCCTGGCCTTGGACACTGCCAGGGATCCAGGGGCAGCCCCAGCTGCTCTGGGCACCCTGGGCCAGGGCCTGCCCACCCTCCCAGCCAGCAATTCCTAATTGCCAAGAGCCCAAAATCTGTGCCTGCCCTCTGGCACTGGGAGCCATTGCCTGGCTGCTGTCCCTGCAGGCCTTGTCCCCAGTCCCTGGGCAGCTCTGCTGGAGCCCCTGGAGGCCCTGGCAGGGGCTCTGAGGTGTCCCTGGAGCCTTCTCTTGTGCAGCTGAGCAGCCCCAGCTGTGCCAGGCTGGCTCCAGAGCAGAGGGGCTCCAGCCCTGGCAGCAGCTCCGTGGCCTCCTCTGCACTGGCTGCAGCAGCTCCAGCTCCTTGTGCTGATATTTGGGGTCAATGACAACACCACATGAGGTGCCCCATCAAGGTTAGTTAGGGGAAATGCTAACCATCAAAAGTCTTCCTTTTCCTTGCCATATCAAGATGCCAACTGCCCGCCTGTATTTCAGGATAAAATACATTTAAATGCCTTGCCCGTTGTGTTCACTGTGCCATGCACAGCTCAGCTTCTCCCTTGGTGCAGCCTTGCTGCAGTGGCTTTGCTCCCAGTTCTCATCTTTTGTTTATCCTTTCACTGAAATTTGACTGCAGTGGGGTGTTCAGAGTTGAAGAGACAGTAATTGCCATGGCAAGCCTATCAGGAGGTCTTTAAATTGCAAACACCATGTTTTCATCCTCTGGAAAAGCACGCCTGTTTTATGGTCCCACTTTAATGCTTTTAAATGCCATTTTCCCCACAAAAACTGCTGAGTGACATCTCTGTATGAGACATAAAGGAGGAATGAAGCCCCCATCTAATTTCTCTAACTTCAGTAAAAATGATTAGGGAGGAAGTTGTTGCTCATTTGAAAACAGGCAGTTTAAAGACTTCACAACTGCAATTTCAAGGAACTTGTTCCTGATTTTTTTAGATGTTTAGAGCTCACCAGTGAGATTCTGGTAACAACAAAGTGATATGAATGAAATTTAGTTTTAATTTTGCTCCATGTCTTTTTATCTTGCCCCTGTTTACCTTGAGATACTGATGTTCAATCTAATATATTTAGACTCCCTGAGCAAATTTAATCACTTCCAGACTCCCCATCTCCTGATCTCAGATAGGCACTATGTATTTTCTCATATCTCAGTTCATTTACTTCTACATTTATGCAAGATCGGTATCTGTAGGTCTGTAGAAATGCTGGCTTTCTAAATGTAGGCCTCAAATTTTTTTAATTTTTTTTTTTTTTAGTCTGCTATATGGACTAAATCACCACTCTGGAAAAATGACTGAAAGTTTCTCAGTATCTCAGTAACAGAACTATTTACATAGAAAAAGGCTGGTTTCCCTCCTTTTTTATGTGTTTTTGTGTGTGTGTGTGTTTGTTTGGTTGGTTGGTAGGTTTTTTTGTTTGTTTTTGGCTGTTTTGGATGCCTTTTTCTCCATGGAACAAGGAAGTATGGGAAATCTGGACTTAGCTCCCTCATCTGCCTGAGTAGATTTGAACCCAGGTGATAAGCAGTCTGTCTAAAGTAATTAATTTCAGATTCTTGATTATCTCTGTTGCCATCAACCAAGGAGAGCCAGGAAGAGTCTAATTATGGATAAACCAGACTTTTCTGTGTTGTGGGAGCAAAGACAACAATAAATACCAAGGTTATGGAGCCAAACTTCTTGTTTGCCTTAACAGGGCCTTTCTCTCAATTCACCAACTGCTCTGACATTGTCCAGCAGTTTTAAATAGCCCAGCTGCCCCAGTGACTCCTTTTGGGTGGCTCTTCCAAAAGACAAAGTATCTTATTCCCTTTTTGAGTTGGACTCAAGTCAAAACAGTTTATATACCCTTGGTTTTCCTTTCCTTTCTTTGAAGGAATTACCTTTTCCAGGAGCAGTGTCTTGACTCAGATGTTAAATTGCCCAGGCCTTGAACTCACAGCACACAGCCATTCCAGAGGTCTGGTTCTGCAGTTCATGGATATGATTCCAAGCCTTTGGGGCACTTGTAGGCCATAAATTATTTTTTTAAAAAACCTAAAGAACTGTCTTTTTTTAGCCCTTTGTAAGGATTTACTCAGCTGTCAGGCCCGAGAAGGGCTTTTCTAAGCCCTCCCTCTCAGCTCTGGACTGTTGCCTCATAAACTCTGCTGATCCTCAGGGCAGATTTGTTGAAGAGTTTCTGCTTTAAACAAAAAGTGAGAGGACGAGAAATAGATGTGTAAAACTGCCCAAGGAGAGGAGAGTCCATCACACTCTCAGTTTTGCTGGTGGCTCAGTACAGAGGAGGACAATGCCAACTCCTGCACATCTTTTGTGTGCATGGAACAACTCTACAACTCAGACCGGGCTCAAGTGGGCGTGCAATCTGCAGACTTGCAGCATGTGCCATGGCTGATTAGTCCTTCAAATTGTCCAAATTTGGCCTCAGCACCTTGGGAGATCCCAGCACTGACCCACAGAGCCCCCTCTCATATGCCTTGCACCTTCCTCTCTTTTCAAGGCCAGGTTTTTCACCCGAAGGTGTTGTCACAAAGATAAGGATTTCACCCTGTGAGGATTATGAGGCCCTGGCACAGAGGAACTGTGGCTGCCTCACCCCTGGAAATGTCAAAAGCCAGGCTGGGCCTGGAGCAGCCTTAGATGGTGGAAGGTGTCCCTGCCCATAGCAGGGGTGGAATGGGACGAGTTTTAATCTCCCATCCATCCCAAACCATGCCATGATTCTGTGAAAGCTGTGCTACAGGTGTTACAGCTTAACCAAGAGATATTGCCAAGGTATCACAGTCCAGAAGTGACATGAAGCAGAAAAACCATGTAAGGAATTCAAATTGCAGACCCACAGAGAACACAAAGACTTTGGTGTTGACCTTGTGCATTCATTCCTTTCCAATCTCGTGAATTGCAGAACCTTTCAGAAGGAGCCCAAAAGGACAGATGTATCCTTAGAATTATCATTTCCGTAAAAGCTTCTCTTTTCTACATGCCTCTTTTGCTCCTCTTGGGGACAAATTATCCTGCATCCCTTTTAAAAGCTTTTGCTTCAAGTATCCCTCTATAAAATACAAAATTTCCTTCAATCACAAGAACATAATCTGAGAAATTGTTCCATCTCCAGTCTGAGTTGTTAAGTGTTTTTGCACAGGAGTAGTTCATCTGTAAGATGAGAGGGCTGGAGGAGTGGGGTGTGTCTGAGGGTAATTTATGGGTAGTTTTGACCTGAGTCAAATCCTGAGCTCTGAACAAGTTGCAGAGACAACAGAGGAGAGGGGGCGCAGGGCACCTACTTTCTAAAACTATCCCAAGTGTTAATCTTCTGCTTTCTCAAAGACTGTGAGAGGTTTTTTTGCATTGCCTGTCTGCCCTGATGAGAAATGTTGTGGTGTGAACCAACATGAGCCTAAAGGAAGGATATACAAAATGGATCTATTTTTATTCTGCCACTGGCTTGCTGAATGACCTTGCGTAAATCGCATCCCTGTACCTCGTTTTCAATTATGTAAATTAGCAATAAAAATTATTCACCTTCCTAGAGTGTTTTGAGACGTACTGGTGCACATCTAGATGCTATGATTTTAACACCTCACAATTAATGCTCCATTTCTAGTGGTTTGAAGCTGCTATCAAAACTCCCACCATTTGTGGGTGATGCCTCGTGAGGTGGGGTTTAGGGATGAATGCTCACCTCACCAGGCAGGGGAAAAAAAAGTCAGAGGATGCAAGGCTGATGAGCTGTCTGTGCTATGGTCGTTATTTCATGTGTCAGAAAACGTGAAAATTTTTAAAAATAAATAAATTAAAAATGCAGTTAAGGGGCTGAAGAGTGCTGGTTGGTGGCTGTGAATGGCTTGGCAGAAGCAATTCTTCACTGGCCCTTGAGCAGTCAATGTCCCTAGCAGGAGGGATTTTTTACTCCTGTGGAAACATAAGCACCAGTTATGACTACGATTATCCTTGATCAGACATCAGCTGCTTCCAAAACCAAACCTGAAGAGATGTTGCTACAGAAAGCTAAGGGATAGAGAAGATAGTCAATTAATATGGCTGAAAAAAGTGGAGACTTCCATGGATGTGTGTGTATCCAAGCATGGATGTGGCTCTGACAGCAGATCCCACCAGGTCTTTGTTTGCCAGGAATAGTTAATATTCACTAAAGCAAGCTCAGGGACCAGGTGCCTGCTGAGCAGTGAACCCACCACACTTGTTTCACCCCCTTTTTTCCTCCCATCCTCCCATGTTTCTGCAGGTGTCAGAATGCTTTAATATTCTAGGGGTGAGTGCAGGCAAGTCATGGCTGTTCCTGAGAGAGGCAAAAGAAGCTTCTGGTGCTGCAGGCTGGGGTTTTAGCTAAATGAAGCAGTAATGTCATTATCTGTGTTTCATCTGTGCTTCTACAGTCAGCCTCAATTGTGCTAATCACTGCAGAAATGGGTGACAAGGAGCTTACAATCCAACCTGTCCAATGTCAGGAAAGCACAGACTTCCAGCAACACCTGGGGAAAAGGAAAGAAGGTCCTGTCAGGGCCTTTCAGGTGGTCCCAGCCCAGAATCCCCCAGTGGCCAGCTTGGATCCTTTTAAGAAAGAGGATAAATGAGATAAATAACTGTTCTTGTGGATAAGGACATTTGGGGAACAGAATACATTTCCCTAGATCACACTAAATTATACAGAGTCAAGCAAGCAAAGTGATTCTTTTTTCCCCAAAGCTCTTCTCTTCCTCTAATTACATTTGAAATGTTTTGCATGCTATTGAAAATGTCACTTCCAGCTGCAGACCATTAAGGAGCCTATGTGGCACTGCCTTGGGTTTTATTAAGGCAGGTTTGTTGCTGGGGATTTCAATGGCAGCAAAATGAGGCCTGGGGTGAAACACCTTTTGTTACAAATGTTGAACACTTGTTTTGGTGGTAGGGGACCTTTCACAAAGGCACAGTGCTCGCCAAATTATTTTAAAGACCAAGGGATGAATAATGGGGCAGGAACTACTCAGATGTGTGCTATTTCTTCCCTTCTGCCCCAAAGCATTAATGGAGGCAAGTGTAGTGGTCCTGGTTTGTACTGGGCTCACAGCAGAAATTTGTGCAGCTGCTGTTTTCCTGAGCACTTGTTTTCCTGGTACTGCTGCTTGAAGTGCCAACAGGACACAGTCAGGTCTGCTCTGGCTTTTTCTGCAATCATCCAAAACTGAGTGATGGAGCAGCTCTGGCTCGGTGGATCAGAATCAGGGACAGTGTCCAGGGGAAAGGCTGATGGGCCATTGCTGCAGAGATCCTTCAGTTTCTCCTTGCAGCCAGGCTGTGTGGGCAGTGCTCAGGATTTGGGAGTCCTTTCACATCCTATATTCACATGACCTTTCTGTCTCCTCTTCCTCTTTTGCCTATGCTGCTCTATAACCCAGCTTGGCTGTGGATTTGGTGACTCTGGGGTAGGAGTTTCCTCTCCTATCATTGCTTAGGTGCTGTAGAGTCTCTGAGCCCATTGCAAAAGTCAGAGGAACACAAGGGGTAAACAAGATAATAGCCTGAAACCAGGATTTCATGACCTGGAAAGTAGTTCTGCAAACATGACTTGTTCTACTTCTGCTGACGTGATGCCCAGCACACAGAGCCAGCCCAGCAGTGGGAAAGTCTCAGATTTAAACTCTGTGCATCACTGGCCTTTCCATTTTCTTTCCATACCAATGCAAAGAGGAATTTTATAAATACTTTCCCAGTCTGAAATAAAAGAAAAACAATATTTTTTTCTAGTAGAGCAGGGTGCATTGTTCAGACACGAACCAACCCCTCCATTTCCCCTTCAGCTTTTAAATGGTGTTTAATGCTGTGGCAATGAAACCCTTGATGTGACACCACTTCTGGCACAATGGCACATGGACAGGGTGGGGAGATATGCTGCTATGGACGTATCCAGTACAGCTTTCACCTGGGGTGAGCTATTTCTCCTAGAAATGAAAAGTATTTAGGGATACAAATACAGGTCTCATAATCGAATTTAAGTCACTAACAATCAGGAATGAAAATGAGAGACGGCAGATTTTAGTGAGAGAGAAGAGAAATGTTTTTTTCTTTAAAGGAGACAGGAGGATGTTTAGGGGAAGTTGTACCGTTTTTCTAGGACTGTCTTATCAGCTCCTTAATTTATGTACCCCTGTGCTGCAAGGGACACCCTGTTGGCATTTGCTTTTCAGTGCTGATCACTGACAGAGCTCAGCACTTGCTCTTTAAATAGCCCAGAGCTGATAAAAGCATTTTTGTGGGGAGGAGCTGGCTTTGTCCTCAGCTCCAACATCTGCAGGAAAGCCAGGTGTGTCCCATCTCTGCCTCTGACAAAAGAGCAGGAATTTGTTGCAGCTTCTTGGAGAGTGTGGCTGCTGGCACCAAGGCTGGAGAAGAGGGAGGAGGGCACGTGCATCTCACCCAGTCTCTTTTCTGGCACTGCTGCTTAGCACTGATCCTGACCCCACCATCCTGTTTGCTGCTGGCAGCCAGGCTGAGATCAACAATTTATTCCATCCTGGTCTGCAGGCACTGACATCTCCCACTGCAGAAGGAAGGCATGTTTTCTTTCTTTCATGCTGTACTGTTGTCACGATGTAAAGTTTGATGGAAGCAGGAGCAGCCCCCCTGAATATCCTGCAGAGATGTTCACTGAACTTAAATGGAAAAGATCCTACCAAAAGATTAACAGCTGACACTGCCAACATGCGCAGAATAAATTTCCAAAACAGCCCCAAAGAGCAAGTTGCTCCAGTTAAATCACAGTGGGAGCCCTGGAAAACTTCACAGAATTGTAGAATCACGGAATGGTTTCGGTTGAAAGAGACCTTAAAGACAATTGTGTTCCAACTCCTTGCCATGGGCAGGGACACCTTCCACTGTCCCAGGCTGCTCCAAGCCCTGTCCAACCTGGCCTTGGACACTTCCAGGGATCCAGGGGCAGCCACAGCTGCTCTGGGCACCCTGTAAAATTAAAGCAGATGGAACCAAACTCTTCTCACCAGTGTCCAGTGACAGCACAAGAAGGAATGGCCTTAAACTGAAATACAGGAAATTCCATTTAAAACAAGAAAAGAAAGCTTTTTTTTCTCTGCATGGGTAATCAGACTCTGGCACAGGCCATCCAGAGAGGCAGTGGAATATCCATCCTTGGAGATATTAAAAACCTGGCCACACCTGGCCCTGAGGAACCTGCATTAGCTGAGTTTGCCCTAAGCAAGATATTCTACAGATGAACCTTCCAGGCACAATGACTTTGCAGCTCTGTGCCCCTGAAATTTAAGGGGTGAATGGTGGTGTTGGCTGAGGTCTGTGCTGCACAGCACACAGTTAAATTTCCTAACTTGGAGAAGGTTCAGGAAGCCAAAGCACAAAACAGCAATGGCTGTGAGGCTGGTAAAGAACTGCCAGCACATGGTGTGGAGGCTCACAGTACACAGGAGAAGGGCAACTTGTTGACATAACTCAAAAAATGTACCATCATTTTCTATTCAGGGATAATGAGGATTAATTTTTGCAAATGTAGGAAAGAGGCACACGGCAGTGAATTCCTGGAAGAGCAAGAGCTGTTCAATCTCTCCAGAATGTACATAATAAGTGAGCAGATATGTCTCATCATGAACATAACATTTTTTGTCTGACTAATAGCAGGACTTGAAAGTAGAACTGTCAGAACCTCCTGTCCCCACTGAGGTCAACGAGTGTTCCTGTGATTTTAACAAAGAAATGAGGAAAACATTCTCAAATGCTGTTTTCTATTCCAATGGGAAAAAAACAAACTGAACAAACAAAGTAGCAAGCTAAAAAGGTGTTGTGGCTCCTCAGAAGGCCCCAGGGGAAATGTAAAGTAATTTGGTCATCCATGCTGGAGCATCCATCACTTTACTCCATCCTGTTTTCACATCCAGTCCCAGCACTCATTAATTTGCCCTTGTTCCTTGGCAAGGATGGGAAGTTTCCTTCCATGTGCTGGCTGGCAGGGCTGAAGGAGGAAGTTGTGCTTTACATTCTGACTTCAAATCCAAAGAGCAGAGAACCCCAACCTTAGTGCTTATAAAAAGGATGGGGACAAATGTTTTAGCAGGGCCTGCTGCAACAGGGCAGTGGGGGTGGTTGAAAACTAGAAGAGAGTTGATTTAGATTAGATATAGAAGGGAAAAAATTTTTTACAATGAGGGTGGGGAGGCTTTGGCACAGATTGCCCAGAGCAGCTGTGGCTGCCCCATGCCTGGCAGTGCCCAAGGCCAGGCTGGACAGGGCTTGGAGCAACCTGGGATAGTGGAAGGTGTCCCTGCCCATGGCAGGAGAGCTGACCTTCAACGCTCCCTTCCATTCCTTGATTCCATGATTTATAGCAACTACCAAGGAGAGGTACCTCCCCTACTATGTGCAAACATTCAGACCTTTATTATTTCTGTTTGTTTTACCAGGAATTGCCCCAGGCTGGCACTTGGAGTATATTGATGTGATGGACTCTGCCATGGACAAGACATTTCGGTTCCAGTGCGATCGCTGGCTGGCTAAGGGTGAAGATGATGGGCAGCTCATCAGGGAGCTGGCCTGTGCCAATAATGACATCCTGGAACTGAAGGAACGGACTGGTGAGTTTGGAGTGCCTCTTGTGCCACTTCCTGAGGGATCTCAGAGGTCGTAGGACCCCATCTCCTGCAAGCTGGAGGCTCCCATGCAGGCTTTAGGGGTATTTTGTGTATACACTTCAGTTCAGCAGTGCAGTTCCGGGATAAGAAAGAAACAAAACAGGATTTGTGAGGAAGAAGAAGTTCTCATTCTGGGCTGAAAGCAAAGAGGGGCCCATCTGCAGTGGTTCAGTCCATCAGTGAGCCATGAGAACACATGGATATGATCTCATTAGAAGTAATGTGCTTGAGCCTTTGAGGTGGAAAATAAGTTCAGTCCTTAAAGCTTGGTAAGTAACATTGCTCCAGCTTCCTCCTTAACTGGTTCTGGGCTATGAGCTTAAGAGTCCCAGCTGAATATCACAGCTGAGCTTAACAGCCCATGGCCCTGGATCTGCTCTGGGTAATCCCACTGGGGCCAAGGCAATTACACTACTGTCTGATGTGGTGGGTGACTCAGCCAACAAGAGTTACTTAACCACACTGAGGACATGCAGAGTCCATCTCAAGAACTCCTGCAGCAGTGCTCTTCTTCAGGAGAATCCTGGGGAGACAATAATCACATCACTTCTGTGATTGTGCTCTGCCCCTGAAAAAAAAATCAGCCTTGTGAGTACCATTCTGGGTACTTACAGGCCACCACAGCATCTGAGCACATCCTGTTGGGTGCAAGCACACCCTCTCTCTGAGAGGAACAGTACCACAAATTAAGGGGGGGGAAAGAAAGAAGAGAAAATATGGAGGATTCAGGCTGTGTTTCAGATGAAGTGCTTAGCACAGCATGGATCTGGACACAGATTGTTCAAGAGGGACCTCAATCATCCTTGTAGGTCCCTCCAACACAGAATATTCTATGATTCTAAGAATAACTCCATCTATTCTTGCTACCCAATTGAACAGGACACATATTTTTCATGTGTTCTATCCCAAACCACTTAAAAGTCAAAAGTCCCACAGATTTCAGTGTGTTTCCACCCTTATTTTGCAAATGCTTGTTCTTGTGGGCTGTGATAAATATTAGGAAAGGGGTTTTTAAGCAAAGTGACAGCCAAATGAAGAGATCTTGCGGGCCATCTGCTCTTCCTTTTCTGTTTAACGTGTGTGTTAATTATGCTTTAAAGCCTATGAGATTGTCACAGTAACCAGCGACAGAGAGGATGCCGATACAAAGGAAAACATCTGGATCATCCTGGAAGGGAAGATGGGCCGCTCGAAGGAATTCCTCATGGAAAACTCTTCCAAGAAAAGGAGGTTTGAAAGGTAGTAAGCAGGATGGCAGGCCAGAGGAACTCCCCCACCCATTGCATGTCCTCCCCAAATGCCCCTTCTTCTTGCCATAGGGGAGCTGTGTTTGTGCCATGCTGCTTCCAAAAAGCTTGATGCCTTCCTACTTGGATTACAGGGAAGATATCAAATGAGTTTCTGGTGGGCAGCCACAGAGTAGATTTTAAAACAGCAAGAAAAAGGCATTTGGCAAAAGGAAATGCAGATGTTACATATGTGTGTGTGTGTGTGTGTGTGTGTGTGTGTGTGTGTGTGTGTGTGTGTGTGTCCTTTTGTGTCTGTACATACAAAGAGGCTCCTGGCCAGCCCCCAGGGAGGCCGTGTGGATTTTGAGCTGGGAGGAGCAGGAGGAAGCTGGAGGTGGTTTTAGTTCCTTTTACAGCATCTCACTGGGAGTGGGAATCAGAGAGAAAGTAATAATAGTTGGAGGCTAGATGTTGTCAGAGCCGCTCAGATTCGACTTTGCAGACGGATCCGGGGGCTAAGGCTGTGAGATCACTGTGGTGTGAGGAAAGGCAGGGATCAGCCTCCTGCTGGAGGCACATCCATGGAACAGGGGGCATATTCCTTCTCCCACGTGGGACCAAAGTGCTCCAGGTCTGAGCAGGGTTTTCTGCTTGTTTGAGGACAGGGCACACCCTCCTGAGATGGGGTTCTCACCAAAGTCACACGCACTGCTGGTGTTCTGCGCATTTGCAGGGAGGAAAAGTGATGGATGACCAAATCACTGTTTCTGGTAAAGGAAGGTGAAATTCTGGCACATGTGGAATGCAATATGACTGACTGAGACACCACATGAAATATGAAAGATCAGGAGGAACTTCTTGAGCTGATGGTGCCTATGGGGGAGTTAGACACCCCTCTTCATTAGGCACAGTCTGTCCTTGGAGGGACCAAGGGTCAGTCCAAGGAAATAAACCCAACAGATACTCAAGGAACACAACAGGAATCCAGCCAACACTTTGTCAGAAACCTATCAGGCCTGCCCATGGCAGGGCTTCGGAATTAGATGATCTTTGGGGTCCTTTCCAACCCAAACCATTCCGAGATTCTGTGATTTAATTGTTTCTGTGAGCTATTTCCAACTCAAGCTTCAGGAAGGGTGGCTCAACTAGCAAATTTAAAACAGCTATGGTGGGTAGATGTGTAACAGATACAGTATCTGTCAAGAATGAATGAATAAGTGCTGGAGGGGAAATTAGTCATTCTTTAGCTTTATCTATAATGAGGCAAATTGATTTTGTATGTGGAACAGCTCGAGTTTATCCTAGAAAGTCCTAGTGGCAACAATTTAAAGTGTCACCCCTAATCAGAGAAAATACTAAATTTAAATATGGAAATTATACTTTGTGTTGGATGATTGTAGGTTAAATCAAATGACTGTAAATGAAGGCTTATCTTCGATCTTCCATAGCCATGTGCAAATTACTTAATGTCCATATGAGGCAAATCTCTGGCAGCCTCCAGGATGCTGAAACTGCTCCCTGTTTCCTGTAGGGGAGCAACTGACACATTCCAGTTTTCTTCAAAGAACGTTGGTGATATTGCAGCCATCTGTGTTGGTCACTGCCCAAAGGATGGGAAGAAGTCATCTGCAAAAGCTGATGTCTTCTGGCATGTCCAGGAGATCACTGTGACAGAGATGGAGCTTTGCAACAAGTAAGTGCCTTCTCACCTGCAAGGAGCTGCCCTGGGAGGACATGGGGGAGCTGAGCAGCTCTGCACACATCCTCCTGAAACATTTCAGGCTTAGGAAATAACAGAAAGTCTTGTTTTCTGTTATGTAGTTTGGTGTATCAGGTGCAGAACGTCCTTGTCTGACTTTCCTGCACAATTTCTGAGTTGTTAGAGAGGGTGTTTGCAGGTAACTTTATAAACAAGTTGGCTGGGGTGAGTCTCACAGCCAGGATGAATTGATGTCTCACATCATGGAAAACAACCAGAGTGGCTGAAATTCAATTCTAGGGTACTCTGCACAGACTGGTCTTTAAGTATGTCTTAAGTATGTCTTACTCTGGAAATGAGAGTAAGAAAAAGGCTGAGCCTCTGATTCCAACCAGTTTGGATAAGAGATCCTCCTGGTCTGGTCCAGAAGGCCACACATCACTGGAAAGGCTGCAGTCGTGCAGCTCAACCATGCCTGAAGAGCCCTGAGCATGGTCAGCTCATGCACTCTTTGATCTGAGTCCCATCTTTGGAAGGGGAGCAGATTCCACAGGAGCAGAGGAGATCACCCATCTGCAGAACAAACTGCACTTCAGTAAAACAGTCCATGACATTAATTGTGGATTTCTTCTCTTCTCCACGATATTTCCACTGCTGCTAAAGAATTTAACTACAAGGAGTTTGTTCCAGCTGAGACAATTGAGTGTTTAAGAAGAAATCCTTGAAGTGGTGGGGTTTTTTTTTTTAGAAGCTAAGAGTCTCTCCTAGCAAATTAATCAGCCAACTGAAGAGCCTTAATAATATTTGCTGAATGAAAACTCAGTCAATTGCATACTAAAACATGGTCTTTTCTCCTAGTGGGGAAAAGCCTGCAACCCTCTAAGTCCAGCTGTGCAATCAGATCAGTGCACTGAACTCATCGGGAGCATGCTGAAACTGCTGGGACAGTGTGCTGTGAGGGGGCCAAAGGTTTTCTCGTAAAATCTCATTTTTAGAGATTGTTTTAAATTAAAGAGGGCAGCCAGAAGGTGTGGGTAAAGCCTGCAGTCTGTCCTTGCACTGGAGCAGGGCTCCAGCTCTGCAGAGGCAGCACTTTGCAGTGGCATTTGCAGTGCACACAAGCAACTGGAGAGCTTGCACCATGAGAACAAGTTCTCACTTCAGGTATTACCTATCCCAGATATCAAAAAACCTACCCAGACAAGCCAAAGACCAAATTTAAAGAATTACCAGATTGTTGCAGCAATAGTTTTGAATTATACCAGGATTTTTCCTTTCTTAGTACGTAAAAAGATAGTATTTAAAGATTTTTCCTTGCATATTTCAGGGCTATAAAGGTATTTTTTTTCTTTTTGCCCCCTGTGAAGATTGGCATGCACCATTTTACTTCCAGACCATGAGATATTACACAGCTGAGGAAATCAGTCTGCAGCATTGGGCATCCTCTCCATCACACTCTCATGCAGTTTTTCTGCCCCTGCGCCTAAAATTTTGTTCCTCCTGGAATTTCTCATCTACAAAGCTTCTTCCCAGGGAATAAGCACTTCACTTTGTCTGCAGAAGATGCCAAGAGTATAGGAAGTGCTTAAGAAACACCATACAGCTGGATTCACAGTGATCCTTCCTGCAGGTGTTTATTTTACACGCGCACTCCAATCCAGCCACGCTCCATGCAGGAGGACCTGCTGCATTTCAGTGAAGGTGGGGGAAGGGGCAGAAGCTCATTTGGAACTGATCTGCATCACTGGAAATTAAATACATCATTAAAAGCAGAGTGCTCCAGCCCCTGGCTGAGTGCCAGCTAAGAGGCAATTTATGGATGTGCTCAGTGTTACCTGCACATCACCAGAGACAGCACTGCAGGGACAGGGGCTGTTGGCATCTGGTACCTCTCATTCCACTGTTTCCATTTTTTTTGTTCCCTGCTGAGGTTGAGACGGGTGATCTAGAAAGGACAGGGGAGATTTAAACCTCTTCCATCTTTCCCGTTCCTTTTTTTTTATGCCTTTTTCCTGCTTTAGCTCTGGGCCTGACTGCTTGTCCTGCCTTGGTGGGTCTGGAACTGGTCATGACATTGCACAGGCTGAAGAGGTGACAAGAGCCACAGAGATCCTTCCCACGTGCAGTGTGTCTGCAGCTGTGTGGGGAGAGGTCAGATTTTTCCAGTTGCAAAGTTCCATCGTGGCTCTCTTTCTAGAGAAATATTCAAGTTCTGGTACATGGAGGGGAAAATGCTGAAAACAACATTAATATGGGGCAGTTTAGAAGAATTCACACTCCCTAACTTGCTGGCTCCATGTTTGTACCAACAACGTGGTAGAGGTGGACAGGGCCTGTCCCCTGTGCCGGCCCTGCTGAGGCACCTCCAGTGCTGGGGACAGCTCTGGGCCCTCAGGACAAGAGAGACCCTGAGGGGCTGGAGCGTGTGCAGGGCAGGGAACGGAGCTGGGAAGGGGCTGGAGCCCCAGGAGAGGCTGAGGGAGCTGGGCAGGGGCTGAGCCTGGAGCAAAGGAGGCTCAGGGGGGCCCTTGTGGCTCTGCACAGCTCCTGACAGGAGGGGACAGCCGGAGGGGTCGGGCTGTGCTCCCAGGGAACAGGGACAGGAGGAGAGGGAACGGCCCCAAACGTGCCAGGGGAAGGATAGATTGGCTATTATGGAAAATTTCTTCATCCAAGGAGCTGTCCAGCCCTGGCACAGCTGCCCAGGGCAGTGGTGGAGTCGCCGTCCCTGGAGGGGTTTAAAGGCCGTGTGGATGTGGCACTTTGGGAACACGGGGCAGTGCCGGGGTTGGGTAGCACTTTGACTCGATGATCCTAGAAGGCTTTTCCAACACAAACAATCCCACAATTCTCTCACATTTGCCCCACAGAGCGGCCATCCGTGCCACTAACCTGCCTCTTATTCCCCACACCAGGTACTACTTCAGGTGCAACACGAAGATCCCTCTGCGCTACAAGCGGCGAGACTACAAAGTCTTCGAGTGTGCCAAGGTCACCGAGAGCTTTGCCAGCAAAGCCCGGAGCCTGGTGCCAGTGAAATACGAGACCATCGTGGTCACGGGCTTCGAGAAGGGCGCGGGCACCGACGCCAACGTGTTCATCACCATCTACGGCCTGAACGGCGACTCGGGGCGGCGCGCACTGAGGCAGAAGTTCAGGAACCTCTTTGAGCGAGGCAAAACCAACAGGTTTTACCTGGAAACGCTGGACATGGGGGAGCTGAAGAAGGTGAAGATTGAGCACGACAACAGCGGGCTGGCTCCGGGCTGGCTGGTGGAGAGGGTGGAGATCACCAACTCGGCCACTGGCGTCACCACCATATTTCCCTGTGGGAAGTGGCTGGATGAAAACCGAGGGGATGGGTTAATCTGTAGGGATCTTTTTCCTAGGTACTGAGGAGGGTTTTGGTCCCTTCTGTATGCATTTTTTTTTCTCATTATACTGTTTTATATTGCCTTTTTAATACACTGCCTTTTGTATTGGGAGATTTTTAGTAGCAAGATGTTCTTCCTGGGTTAACATTTTGTAAAAGTAATGTTGCTTTTTTTTTTAAAGTGCACATAAAACTGTTAATTAAATGAATGCATTTATTGGTTATTTATGATTAAAAGCTACAACCAGCAGAGATATAAACTTTCCTTTACCAGCTCAGATGTTTCTGCTTCCAGTGCTATGCCTTGACAGTGCTGAGAATACCCACTGACCTACTCCACTGATAGGCTCCACTTTTAGATAGGCATAGAGGTTAAGCTAATTGAGACACTTTTATTTAAGAAAATTGAGCTTTGAGATCCCAGTTTTTTCCCACTTCTGGGAACTTCAAGCTCTGCATGTCCATACACACATATGGACATCTCCAGAGGGCACCACATCAAAAAACAGCAGGCACAGTAGGATGTTCCTTGGGGAGTTTGGGGAGCATCTGCATTCACCCAGCCAGGTCTCAAGCAGTGGGATCTGGGTGATGTTTTCTGCCATGTGAGCTTTTTTCCCCCCCAGGGCAGACTTTGCTCCCTGGCTGAATTCCTACAACTCTGCCAAGAGCCGAGATCTGTGGTTACAGCTGCCAGTGCAAAAGACCTTCCAGATAATGAATTCCGCAGCAAGGAAGCTGTGCTAACTATATAAAGCTGACTCAGGATAATCATACCCTACATGGCCTGAATATCAGCTCTGTTTCAGAGCAACTGCCATTCATTTCAATTTTTTTTTTTTTCCTTTAATAAGGATTGCTGTTTTGTCTTTTTCTGTGGCTGAGAAGGGGTTTCCCGGAGGCAGTAAGGGCCAGTGCTCCTGTCAATGAGCCCTTCCCAGGCATTCACATCTCTACAGGTACCAACAAGAAAATCTGTTCATAAATCATTGCTTCTGGAGCCCTGTCTCTCTCTCTAGGGTGCAAAGCAGCAGGACACGTCCTTAGGAGGAAAAAGGGAGGTGTTTGAGCCATGAGGACCTTCCTCCTGGCCCAGCCTGGAGAGGACATTCCCTCTGCCATAAGCTGGTTTTAAACAAGAACTTTGCAAGAATAGGGATCAAAGGGGTCAAGAGTGGGCTCAACCCACCAAGCCCACCCATTCCACCAGTTCCTGGGTTGAGAATGATGCTTCTGCTGGGACCATGCCTGGATGTGCCAGGCCACAAGGCAGGACTGTCCCACTGCTCAGTCCTTCACTGCTCATGGGCAAAGGAGGCCCAGCAAAGCCTGGTGATGCTGAGACAGGAGTCAGAAGCATCTTAGAAATGCTGACAATTGCTCAGAGGTATTTGAAAGCTCCTAACCCACTAAAGCCCTTCCAGGGAAGTTCTGGATTTCTGTTTCCCACAGCAGGCACCACCAAAGAGACATGACCTTATATCACGGCTGTCTGTGCAAGCTCACAAATAATAGCCCAGACTAATTCATTTTAGAAACCTTTATGGTAACTGATGGTTCTGGAGCAGAGCAAGTTGCTTAAATGAGCCCAGTAATCAACCTCATCAGGGATCAGCTACTCACCGAGAAGAATAATAATAGCAGCCTTTGATGGCTGTGTTCTCTCTCCTCATGGCAGACTGGTGTGCCCAGCCCTTAGCAAGGAGCTGGGAGCTCACAGGAGGAGCAGAACAGCCATTAGGAGGGCTGCAGGTGATTGCTAGGGTCTGATTGCATCCCTAGGACCCTGCTGGGATAGAGTTCAGATTCCCTGGATACCCAGGGGGTCCCATGAGTGGAGTCTGGTGCATCTGGGTTTGCTGTTCTTGCGCAGTGTCACTGCAGTTCTCCAGTAGGGGTTTGAAGCAAAATAAGGGTCAGGCTTTTGATCTCCCTGCATTCCCTCCCACCCAAGTTTAACCAGCACTGTGGAAAAAAAAAAATCCTCTCCTGTCAAGAAGTTTGGCCCCTTTTCAGACAAATGTGTGCCGCTGTGAAATACAAGTTTGTCCCTGTACAGTGCTGCAGTCCCAGCATTTCCAGCCAGCTCCAGTCACCCCCTACTTGGTACAGGGTGGGGGGAAAGATGGTTTTAGAGCATCAATTTAACCCCTGCCATCCCCTGGGCAAGCCCACTGTGCTGGTACTTGCTTCCATGGCCAGGTTGGACAGGGTTGGAAGCAAACCCTGTTCTAGTGGAAGGTGTCCCTGCCCATGGCAGGGAGTGGGAACAAAATCTTTGAAGTCCCTTCCAGCCCAAACCATTCAGTGAGCCCATGAGGATTCTATGGTTCCATGATTCTTCTACGATTCCAGCCCTGGGGAGCAGTGAGGCAGCTCCTGACCCACACACCATCCCTCCCTGGGGGAAGGAGGAAAGATAAATTCTTACCTTGCGTGTGAAATGTGCTCACATCTGGGGGGAATCACAGGTGGCAAGTGGCAAGAAACATGGGCTGAGGCACAGCTGAAGCAGGAATTAATATCTTCAGGGTGACCAAACCACTGTGCAGGTGGGAGATGGGTTTGTAGGTACCTGGGGTCATCAAGGCCTCCTGCCATCCCTGGACAGGCTTATTCAGCACCAAAGCTCCAGGCAAAGCTGCCAGGAGCTGAAAAGGGCCAAGGAGAGTTTGCTGATAGAGGGTCAGCACCCACACTGACTCCAGGAAGGCAACCTTGGCAAAGCATGAAAGAACTCTGCTTTTTTCCACTTCAAACAAGCCCCTCCTTAGTGCAAAGCTCAGCTCCACCCTGGCTCTGGGGAATCCCTCCGTTGCTACAACAGCTGCTGCAGAAGTAATAAGGCAAGAGTGGAGTTTTTCCATAGGCTGGATTTGCGTTAAACTGCTAGATTCAACACTTTCTTGGACAAGTGGAGATCTAGGGAGGAGAAAAGCCAAAATTTTCCTAGTCCTGTGCCTTTTGCAGGGCTTAGTCAATCTTTTCCTGGAGGCCAAGCAGCCCAAGGCTGGTATGTCGGGCAGATAAAAAGCTCCTGCTCTCACCACCAACCTCTACCTTCTTTTTTTTCTCACTTGATTTCCTAACTGGTAGCATTTTAATGCACATTCCTTCATCCTAAAACAACAAGGTAAATAAAAAGCAAGAGCAAAGGACAAGATTGGTAGCACTCAGTATGAGTCTTCCAAACCTGGCTGTCCCGTTGTATTTGTGTTCTCCACCATTTTGGAACTCTGATGAAGTTCTGTGTTTACCAAATTTAGGCTTACCAAAGCACTTGGGTGCTGCCAGTGAAAACAAGCATAAGCAAGGAGTACTTAGCAGTGTTTCATGCTGAAGGACTAGTTGCCTCTTGGTGCAGGACACAGAAAATTATTTGCAAATCTCTTTGAAATTGTTGCTAAGCATTTTTGGTATCATCCTATCCCTGCATGAACCCTAGGCTCATGAAGGGGCAATGACTGAGAGATGTGAAGTATCTTATATTCTGTGTGTAGAAAATACCTTATAATCTTCCTTGCCCCTTCCTTATGTCTAGAGGCCAATTCTAAACTAGAAAAGAGCTAAAATGAAAAAAAAAGAAAAAAGAAAAAAAAGAAATTTATTAATGGGGTTGTACAGCTCTGAGTTGCAGCCTGTGGGCCAGCTGCAGATTTAGGCACCTCAAAACATTGGATAACACTGGATAAGGGCTCAGTTTCTCAACCCTGGGCAGCTGCAGTGAGAACAGATGCTGGCAGTGAATAAAGATGTTGCATTTTGGTCCGTGCTGCAGTGCCGTGGTGGGCAGAGCCCCTCTCTCTCCCCAGGCAGGCTCTGTGCTCAGCAGGGCTGTTATCAGATTGTGGCAGCTCCTTTGCTGCTCCAGCTCCAAAACAAACCCGATTGCCATCTGCAGCACCTCTCTCAGCGGCGTCACCCTTCTGAAGGACATCAGCAGGATCTCAGTGAGAAACTGAGATTTTCCCCAGCTGGACCAGCGGGTCACTTTTAACCTGTTTTCTGTTTTCTGAGCTTCTAAAAGCTTCCTGTAACAAGAGCTTCGTGTGGTGTGAACATGCTTCATCCCTTATGCAGCTTTTGATGGATGCTGGGGGAGCCGGCAATTCCCTTCAGCTACGGGAACCAAATCTCCGTGATCAGCAGCCACTTGTCTCCAAGGCTTATTAAAGTCTAATCACACAGTCCAAGCTGGGCACTGGCCTCAGCTTTTCAGGAGGAGCAGCTGAATCAAGAGTGGGCAGGAGCAGAGAGTGGCACCATTTGTTGCAGGAGGAAATAAGAGCACGGGAGGACCTACAGAACGGATTTTGCAGGATGCAAAATTGGCTGTATGACCCATTGGATTCTACAATGGGTAGCAAAAAGGACTGAAAACACCCTCAAATGTACCTGTATTAGTTTGAAGGGTTTGGGTGGTTTTTTTTTCTTCCAGTCGGTTTCTCCTTCCTTAGTTATTAAACTGGAGAGCCAGGCAGAAGGAAATCCTTCTCCACCAGGAGAGAGGGTGGGACAATCTGTTGATACCTCTGCAGGACTTGCTAGAAATACCTTACAGGCACTGTGTGATGTGTTTCGAGGAGAAATCTCTCTTTAACAGGCAATTTCCTGAAATTCTAGAAAGCCTTTTGGTACCTGATGACCAAACTGGTGCCACAGGCCATCACACACAGCGATGTGCCCACTGTGGAGAGCCTCACCTCACCTCTGCCATGGGGCCCAGCCACCAGCAGCCTCTGCAAACCAGACGGGCAGAGCATTTTGTACCCCAGCAGTGCTTCTCCTGCACACCAAAGACACAAGCAGTGGATGGAGAATTGATTCCAACCCAAAGAAACCAGAAATGAGCAATAAGTAAAGACCAAGCGACCGCCCTGGCAGGTGGCTTCTGTGTGGCACAGGTGTATAGTTAGCAATGCGGTTTGTTTTATTAGTTATAAATAAAGTACAAAAAGTCCACCAAAAGTGAATCTAAGCATTTACACAATTTCTAATGTCTTTCCATTTCTTCAATGCACTATTGCTTTAATATTAATAATAAATATTTTTCTAGCTTTCTTCTATAAAATAGTCTATGTAGCAAAATGTTGCACAGCACAACAGAACAGCAGTAGGAATACAAAAATGTGGGTGATCCTTTCACCTGCCTGGGTCATTAAAGGAGAGGGGGGTTTTGTTTACTCGCTCCTTGTTTTGCTTATCCCTCTTACAGTGACTTTGGGGGGGAGGACAACCAACCCCCCAGTCCCCACACAGCTCAAAATCACAGCTCCAGGCTACAGGGGAGGAGTGTTACAGAGCAGCAAGGTAAAAAACACAGACAGGTTTAAAACCTGGGGTAAGGCAAAGTCAACAAAGCAGCGCAGCACCCTGAAGGGACAGAGAGAAAAGAATTAAGGTACTGTGATTTTGTGCCTTTCTAACCCAACTGAGAATTTCATCCAAAGCCTTTTTGTGGGGAGGATGGCTACTGGCTGAGCACATGCATCAAACCCCACTTCTGCCTGTACACAGCTAAATGTCTGCACTAACCGAGCATGGTTATGGCTTAAAGCTTAAAATGTTATCAGAGGTTCTCTAACCTTCTGGCAAAGCTGGAACTCGTGATACTTCAGGAGCCTTTGGGGAAAGGGCAATGCATTGCAAGAGCAGCGCAGCCACAGCAGGATGGGGATGCTTGGCCATGTCACTTTGGGGCTGACCCTCTCCTTGGGGGCAGGAGGGCTCTGGGGCAGGTCCCAGCTCTACACTGGATTTAAAAGCTCCAAATTGAGGCTCCCTCCTGTACAGGAGGGGTGAAGCAAACTGGTCAAGATCAGAGTTAAGTGCTTCTGCCCCATGCATGTGTCAGAACTGGGTTACAGCCATGCCCATGGCAGGCACTGCAAGGAGATGGCGAATGGATCCCGTGTCCTTCCCAACCACTCTCAGCTAGACGTGGTGTCACAGGGTCACAGAATTGTTTGGGCTGGAAGGGACCCTAAAGCTCATCTCATTCCACTCCCTGCTGTGGGCAGGGACAGCTTCCACTATCCCATGTTGCTCCAAGTCTCATCCAACCTGGGCATGGACACATCCAGGTATGGGGCAGCCACAACTTCTCTGGGAAACCTGTGCCAGGGCATTCCTAGCCTCTCAGTAAAGAAGTCAAACCCTAAAAACTGCATTGAATCCCTCAGTTCTGTTGCCTCCAAGCTCAGGCTCACCCTATTGCCTCCTTCACCCCAGCTGGGTGCACACACAGAGGGTGAAAAGAGCCAAACCAAGCACTGATAGATGCCAAAAATTACAGAGCCACCAAACCTGGGCTTCCTTCCTGGGCTTTTGACACAGTCTTGCACTAAAGGCATGCATTGCCCCTTGCAGTGGGGGCCTGCTGGGTGTTATTGCAGGGTCACACAAGCAGCAGCAGCAGCAGCAGCAGCAGCAGCAGCATCACCAGAGGCATCAGGGACAGGGCAGTACCAAGAAACAACCAAAACGTTTTGGTTTATGCAGAGCGTCATTAACCGCCTTCAATGCGCAAGGACACAAGTGAAAGGATCACCAGAGTTTGATTATGAGTGCAAATAATATTCATATATATGTGCTAAACACAGTCACTATATTGCAGTTTTCCACTATGTCACAGCATACAGAATCAAAGGTTTGCATTTTTATGGAATGTATCCAAGGTAACAGCACCACAGTAATACAGTTTGTAATCACACACCCTGATTTTTTTCTTTTTTTTTTTTACTGTTTTTGACAAGATAAGCATTACCCCCCACATCCCCCGTTTAATTTTATTTTAAGTACCGATGCATGCAAAGCATTCCATTCCCAGAAACAATGCAAAAATGAGGTAATAGGAGTAATAAAAAAAATTAGTAGTAATTTCTAAATAAATAAATTATAATTAAAAATGCAAAAAACAACTATAAAAATAATTAAATTAGAACCCACAATATCTACAAGTTAGTCATAAATTATGATTGTTAAATATAAGGCATTTAAACTCACAAAACCCTGTAAACTATTGATGTTTTGTTTCTAGATTTTTTTGTTATTGTTGACATTTGTTTTGTTTTGTTTTGTTTTTAAACTCACAATCCTAACTCGCAACCTACTTGTACAAATTATTTAAACGCAAAGGAACCTGACACACTGATACAACTCCAGACACTGTAAATTCGCACGCACCTTGGGATCAGTCACTCACACGAGACCATGGGAGTTTGGTGCTTTTCTTCATCAAAGGTTTGCTTGTTTATTTTGTTTGGTTGGTTTTGGTTTTTTTTTTTTCAGTTTGATCAATTTTTTTTTTTTTTTTTAAAAACTGTGCTTGTTTATTAGGCAAATAGTAACACTTTCTCATAGGCTTTAAAATAAAACACAGGGTCCAGAAGTGTTCCTCATTCCCTCCCCACCCAGTGGGGGTATCAATCCCCCTGTTGCTCTCCCTGCTTCTCCCCCACAGGTCACACCTGGGCAGACCAAACCTGCGCAGAGTATTTTACCACCAAAACCTTGCTTTGCTTGTCATGGTATTAGTGTTATTAGTATTATTTGTAATGCTGCTTCAGTGCCGGTGGAGCAAGACCCATAGTATCCATGGGCCACTCCTTGACCCATGGACATCAGGGCTGGGACCACCACATTCCTCAAGAAGCTGTCACTTGAGCTGGGTGGCAAATGTGCCATAAAGTCATGGAATGGCTTGGGTTGGGAGGGACCTCAAAGCTCATCTTGTTCCAAACCCCCTACCATGGGCAGGGACACTTTCCACTTGGCCAGGTCACTCCAGACACCATCCTGCCTGGCCTTTAGCACTTCCAGGGTTCTCTGGACAACCTGTGCCAGGGCCTCCCCACCCTCACAGCCAAGAACTTCTGCCTTATGTCTTCCCTATGTGTCACCATTTGTCCCCTTCCACTCCCTCCCACCTGCTTTGGCACACAATGAGAGAGGCTCCTGCACCCTCACATGGGGCTTCCCTTCTTCTCTCTCCTCTCTCACTGAGGGAAAAAAAGAAATCTCTGTGGTCCTCTGAGGCTGGTGTTTTCCAGTTACAGCTCATGAGAATCTTGCAGCTTCTCAGATCAGAGTTTATGACTGAATATACTTGGGAGAGCATTTCTCTCCAGTGAAACATATGCTCAGGGGAGACAGAAATCATTCCCACCACACCAGCGTTTTCAATAGATTATGTTTCTAATTCCCCTGCTGCCTCTCTGCAGCTCCTTTCTCCCTTAGTATGAAAGAAAAAAAAATAAAAAAAAGAAACAAAAAGAAAACAAGAAAACTACAGGTTTTGGTTATGAATGTCGGTTTTCCCGAGGGTTTTCCGCCCGATCCCTGCGGTTGGCGTACTGAGGTCGTTTTTTTATTTTTTTAGGGGGAGCACGGATCGCAACAGCTCACTCCTTTGGGTATTACCTCTTAATTCTGTTTTGAGTGTTAATGTGATTAAGTTTCATTTTAACAGCCACTGATTACTCCGTGTGGGTACAGCCTGAAACACGCACACAAGCCCGCCAGGGCGCGGGTGCGCGCGCGCTTTGGGGCGGGTCACGGCTCCCAAAAGTGGCAGCCCCACCTCCACCCTGCCTTCCCCTCCCACGACCTAGGGTTCATGGTCTCAGCAGTGTCTTGTGATCATCGAGTTTTCTTCTGTCCCCTCATCAAGAGATGCTTTGGCAATGGGAGGAGAGTCAACGTTTTGCGCCTCTCGGCGCCTCTCCGGCGTTGTCACGCCCCAAAGAACAGCGGAAGGCGCCGGCTCCCGTAACCATCACTTTGGAGCTGGCAAAGCCAACACGCCACACAGCTCACAGAAGAAAGCATCACGGACAATTGCAATCATGTAGACAGAACTTCCTTGGATTTTGATATGACAAGCTACTTTGTTAAAATACAGAAAGCAAAGAAACAGCATCTACTCAAATACTGTGCCGCTACAGAAAGTGTCCAGCACCAGCAGACAAGCAGGAACGAAGCTTTTCCCTATTGCTTCGTTCATTTTATCCCCAATTTTTATTTTTATTAAGCTTCTCTAAATTTGCAACACACTGTAAATGCAAGGGAAAGAAGCACACGCGGCTGAGGCAAAGAGCACAAACCCTTCTGACTGTAAACAGGATTTTGCTTTTTCTCCTCTTTCCCCCACCCCAAGGATGGGGATGTTTGACCTCTTTATTCCCCCTCTGCAATGTATTAATCAGGCACCAAAATAAGGAATCTATGAAAAAATATTTGGTGCAAATTAGGTAACAGCAACATGTCCACCACAAGATGAGTAGGGCATCAAACACAACATTTCTTAAGCTAACATGCTCCAGCTGCCATCCATAGAAATAGCTAAAGGACCCCTAACATGTTTCTACATATTTGAGAGGTATATATACAATCCCCATGAAAAGCAGGATTGACAGGCCGGACTAACCACAACTAGTTCCTTCATATTCAACACTAAAATCTTCTGCAGCACGGGGTCTCTGAGCTCCGGGAATGCCAGCTCCCTTTCACTGGGCCTGTATCCTGCGTATATGTGCAACATCTCCTACTGCTAGATATTGTAACACCTCCTCCTTCTCCTCACTACCGTGCCTGCAGACTTCCCCTCTCAATCAAATGGCTCAGAAGGCAAAAAATTTCGCTGCAAGGGTTTATGGCCATACGACCTGGTAAGGAAAATGGTGTGTCCAGCCAGTCTTTTCAGCTGTCCGAGCCGAGCTGTGTTTCAATGTCCACCCTGCAGATCGGGCACTTCTTGCTGGTGGCCAGCCACTGGTCCACGCACACTTGGTGAAAGAGATGCATACAGGGCAACCGCCTGCAGAGAGAAAAACACCACTGGTTTTTAGGGGTTAGGGTGGAGGAGGTCCAAGGAAGCAAAAAGAGATGAAAAACAGCGTCTGGGGCTGCTTGGAACATGGGAAACTGCTGTAGTGACACCATTGCCACCAAGGTCCTGCAGCCTTTCCCAGCCATGCCAGTTCACACAGGGCAGTGGGCTGGAGACAGTGTCCTCCTTGGCCTGTTAGAAACCCCCACACCATCCTGAATTGAGTTGTTCCAGTAATTAATTGTGCAGCCTGCTAAATTTTAACTGTTCAGGAGCAAGATTATCCTCCAAAGCCTCTTAGCTCTTCATAGTTGTGTCACATAAGCAGTCAGGTGGGCCCACACCGTTCCTGCATGGGTGTCCCCAGGGAACCTGGTCATGTTTCACCTACATCACCTCTGCCATCATCATGTGTCACCCTTGTGATACAGGGGAACCTCGAATCATGGGAACCAACAGCAGAAGGATCAGGGCTTTTCTTGTCAATTTAAAGATGAGAAGCAGACCTGGGTACTTCTCACTTGCAGTCCCTTCAGCCATGATAGTTCAGCCCCTTGCAATTTCTTGTCCCCATCCTCTGTCACAAGCAGAGATTTGACCCAGTGAGCAGCCTGGGATGTCTGTTAGAGACAACTGGAGTTCTGTTGGCTGGGGATGGTTCTCTGTGACCATGTGGGCAAAGTAATCCGACTTATTCTACAATAAAGCAGCTGCGTCTTGGACACAAGCCCAACTCTCCTGGACTTCACACCAACACTGCTTTTTATCTTACTTTGGTCATCTGTCAGGCTCAGGTGTTGATGACCCCAGGCTCCAGATGGTTGTCAGAGATCAGTTTAACCTACCCTTCTCTGACACTTTGCCACCTGGCCAGCTGGCACGGCCTGGAAGCAGATGATCCAAACCCAGAGAGCACTATAAAAACCCTGCTGCTGCAGGGCTCTTCCTGTCTACAGGCCATACCAATGTCCTTCTACAAAGCATTGGGTTCCTGGACCCCACAACAGCCCAGGTGAGTTTCTCAGGACAAGAACAGAGACATTAATCCAAATAAACACAACTCAGATGGCACTGAGAAGCAGAGGAGGGGATGGAAGGCTCTCACCTGACATCCTCTCCATCTTCAAGCATGGACAGACAGATTGTGCATTTCTCGTCGGTATCTGACTCCTCGCCATCGTCTTGCTCAGCTTTGCCTTCCTGTGGTCTTCTCTGCAGCAAAATTAAAGACATTTGGTTAGGCCTTGCCCTTCTAATGCTCTCCCAAGCCTGGGCAGTTGCAGGAAGATAAATAATGAGATCTCCATCTATCAGCCAGATCCTCCAGCTCGGGGAAGCCATCCCAGCCAAAACAGCCAGCGAGATGAGTGTGCCACCAACATGCTGCAGGCTGGCATGTCTCCTCCTGAGGCTGGTGGCAGTACCCCAAGGAGCAGCCTGTCCTCTGCTGCCCTAATACAGCCCCCTACCACTTCCTTGCAGAGGAGATGGCCCTATGGTCTCCTCTGCTGGAGGCTTCTCCTTGGGGAGACCCCAAACCTCATGGTGCCACCACTGCCAGGAAGGGCAACCACTGTGCCGCACGCCAGCTTGGCCACTGGCCCAGTCCCATGCTGCACCACAGGGCCATGCTTATCCTGTCAGCTGCCCCTTTTGCTCTTCCCCCACACATCCATTCCTATTCATATCCTTTTCCTGAGCTCACTGGAGATGCGATGAGAGACAAGTGCAGCAGGAGTTACCTCACTTCCAACCTGGGCAATGCGACATCCCTACCCTCCAGCCAGGAGTGACTGACACCAGAAACCACTACCCAGACAAGCATTCTTCCCAATTTCTACTGAGCACAACCCAAAAATGTGCCCATTTCCTCATGGGTGGGGAGGTCAGCTCTGACAGAGGAGACACCCCTGGTGAAGCCAGGGGAGAAGAAGGCTCCTGGGACACGGAGCCCTCATGGCGGGCGTGGGGCAGCGCCGCTGGCATGCAGAACGGGGCGGGTTTGCATGCACCAAGCCCCCTTGGTGGTGTGCACTTTCTTACCAGGTGCAGACAGGGGGGAAATTGCACCCGCTGGGTGGGAGAAGGTTGAGACCCTTTTGAAAATTTGGCCCGCAGCTTCCTAGCCTAGAAGTGAGAAACAGGCAGCTGAGCTACGCCACCGCTCCCACCCCCGGGAGCCCCGCGAAAAATTAAAGCACCCCTGCTGCAGTGGGATTGCGACCCACCAAAGTCCTTCCTGCTGCCTGCTCCGTGCCCACAGCCCCTGGCTGAGTGAGAGGGGCTGGCAGCCATGCTGTGTTCTGGGGCACTCACCTTCTTGTACTTGTGGGGGAAGGTGAATCTCTCAATGGTGTTCTGGACGGCGCCCCGGCTCACGCTGCCCAGCCTGTCCTCCAGCTGCAGCAGCTCCTGTGGCACAGGAACATCAGGAAAGTGCCATCCCCACTGCTCCCAAAGCACCAGGTGCCACTACACAGCCATACCTGCTGGCAACTGAGGCTCCCTCCTGTCCTCTCCTCAGTGGGAATGGCCATCAACCCCAGATCAGCCATGCTGTAATGATGGATCTGATCCCTGGCACTTGGGGTAATAACTAAGAGCTCGAGGCAAAGAGCTGGATATCCAAAATTTCACAAATTAGGATGGGATCTGAGCTTCATCTGACAGGCTGGGAAACAAAACCCCATAGATCTGGAGTACTTTGTTCACAAATGACAGGAGCCAGAGCCAACCCAAGCCAGACGCAGGCACCTTGGAGTAAACCATCTTTAACCAAACTTAACCCCATCACTTCCCAGCTATTACTAAAATTGATGAAAGACTCAACGCAACTGCCACACCACAAAGAACAGTCTTACAGCTTTATAGCAGAGCTTGCATAAATTCACAGCACTTTGAAAATGAATAATTCCAGTCCCCAGATACGTACTTCATAGCTCTCCCGCACAGCGGATGTGTGCCTGCTTGGGTTCAGTCCCTGAAGAGCAAGCAGCTGAAGCTGAGGGTAAGGGTAATTTCTGATTTCATGAACAACCTGAAAAAAGTGAGGGAGAAAAATAAAGCCACCTGTATACTTGCCTACAGAAAACCCTTGTGTGCCCTGATGTAAATCTAATGCTTTAAAAATTCAAATTGAAAGAGTAGATTGACATTTTCATCAATTTAAGCCTTTTGATAACAAAAAAATGAGGTTTTTTCAAATACATTTCCTAGAAATGATACCTAAGAACGTGCACTCCTTCAAAATAAACTAATAATTCCTGTATCATCCATAGCATTGTAGTTCCAAACCCCCAATATGGATTAGATTACAGTGAAATTTTATTTCATTTAAGTGGGTGGATTTCTGTTCATCCAAGCTTTGATTGTTTTTTTTTTAAGGCTTGCTTTAGTACACAGGTGTCAGGGTCTGACACAGCACAAGGGAAAAGCACCCTCATGGTATTTCTGGGGATGTTTTAAGGATTAGCAGTGGGTGGCATGACTTAGCTCCAAATACAGCACCCTGCTAGGAGAAGGGGTGGAAAATTACCCCAGTCAGCCTGTCTTCTCATCAATGCCACCTCCACCTGCGCAAGAGGTCATGAAAACCTTTACAGGTGGCATCAAAGCTGACGTAGAGAGCAATGACTTGATCAGGGACGGCCCTGAGGGCTGACGCCAGGGAAGGCAGTCACCCACTGCCAGTCCTTCAGCACACAAAAAGTCCTGGGAGACCGCAGTTCCTTCCAGTGTTAATTATATTATTAATATTAACTGCTGAGTCTCTCACATCATGCCCATGTTTTGCAGACCAGCTTGTGAACGTGATGCTGCAAGCAATGGACTGAATCCTTCCAGAACAGCTGAAGCTTTCCTTTTCTTTCTCTAATCCAGTGCAGTGATGCAACATTATCCTTTCAGACACTCCCTCCCACGGCCGGAGATAAGTGGGATTTGAAGGAGACAGGTGATAGAAAGATAGCAGCCTTTATTTTGACTGCTTTCTGGCAGACAATGCATAAAACATTTCTCAGTAAGAGCGTTTCACTTACCACCTGGGTTGAGGATGTGCTTCTGGGGAAGTGGTGCACCCGAGGAGTGGCCAGGTAATGCTGATAGGGCTGGGGCACCGGCCGGACCTGGAACTGGGCGTGGGTCAGCCCCGCATCCACGCTGAGGTCCCTGTGGGCACCAGGAGGGACTCTGAGTGCCTGGCTGTGCTCCAGGGGGCTGCAGCACACCAGACCCCACTGACAGGGAAACCTCCCTGATGAGCTCTGGGCTGCTCCTCAGCCTGGGGAGATGGTACGGCTTGGATTGGCAGGGAATTTCCTCTGCTTTGGGGAGTCACCCACCAGGCCACCATGAAGGAGTGAGGGGTTGTCCCTCTGCCAGGTAGCATTTGAGTTATTTGGGGTCAAGAGCTGTGCATATGCACCCTGCTAATTTCAGAGCAAGAGCATTTTGGTGGCTCAAAAGGATACCCAGGCTCAGCAACTCAACCTGGTCAGACCAGGATCTTCCAGCGCTGCAAACTATTACAGTTTGCCTTGAATGTTTTGCAGGAATATAGTTAATTACTCAAGGGACTCAAAAAATGGTAGCTTTTAGAAGCTTCTGCTAGCTTTTAGAAGCTAGATGGACACTGTCTGTGGGCTTTTTTGATGTGCCTGTGCTCTCCTTAGAGGCCTCCCAGCCCAGATCACGGCAGGACTTGGGGAGTTAAAGGACACTAAGCCTTGCCTGAATCCAGCCTCAGGGTGGGGAGGGTTTAAGGTGTGAGGGTGGGTAGGCCCTGGCCCAGGGTGCCCAGAGCAGCTGTGGCTGCCCCTGGATCCCTGGCAGTGTCCCAGGCCAGGCTGGACAGGGCTTGGAGCAACCTGGGATAGTGGAAGGTGTCTCTGCCCATGGCAGGGTATGGAACAAGATAATCTCTGAGGTCCTGTCCAACCCAAACCATTCTGGAATTCTGTGATTCTATAAACTCCAGAACTGTGATTTTTGCAAAAAATATTTTAAGGTTTTAAGAATGGAAATCAAAAGCCCCTGGATGAGGCAGCTGGAGGAAAGGATGAAACAAAACTAGAGGGCAAACACCAATGGAGCAAGACATCCCTGGTGGCCCTGCTTGCCTGAACACAGCCTGGCCCAGGTGAGCAGAGGTGGAGCTCAGCTCGGTGAATCTGAGCACTGTTATCCTCCACAAAGCTAACCCAGCTCAATCCCTGGACTTGTCATAACCAAGATGCCATCAAACATCACAGCTCTGCTCAATCCAACACACAGAGACAAACTACAACCCCACCACTACCACACCATGTGGAGGGAGTGGGAGGGGGCCTATGCAGCATCTCCAGCTCTAATCCACTTAGCTGGTCCCCATTCTCTCCACGTTAAGAGTCACTTGTAAAATGAGTGCTTTGAACATCATTCACTTTATCATCATTACAAATCCCTTGCTCTAATAACAATTGTCTTCACATTTCCCAAAGAAAAGCTAATTAAAGGGTGGCTTCCTATTTCAGCCTCCAGCTTATCCTCCCCTTCACAGAGGACAGCATCAGTGGGTACCACACCTTCTTGGGAGCACCCCAGATGTGTCCTCCAGCAGCTATGAAACTGCTTGCACCCACCAGAAGATGGGGACCTGAAGGGACAGTAGATGCAGAAATCCTTCATCCAGAACCGCCTGTGCACCAGGCAGCAGCACCAGTGCTCTAGAACTCCCTAACACCCCCACCAGGCTGGATGCAATGACCCTCACGGGTCCATTCCAACTCAGAATATTCTATAGTTCTATGATTCTAAGTTGAGGCTGGGAGAGGGACTACCTTTGCTGGTCCTGTGTTAGCCATGTGCTGGACAGGGAACACCTGGCAGAGGATGAAACACAGCAGGCAACTGGCAGGAACACAACCAGGGGAAGAATCCACAGGTCTTGGCACTTTCCAGCTCCTGTGTCCCAATTTTGGATATTTACCCAATTGCTTAAGGTTGTTCCCAGGTTGATGGAGGGCTCAATTGGAAATCAAGAGGCTTTGGATCCATTCTCAGCCCTGCCCCCTTCTTGATGCATGACCTTGATCCACTTTCTCTCTGCCTTCCCATGTTCCCTGTTCCATATTCTATGAAATAGATGTGGTAATTCATGGAGTGCTTTGAGATCGAGGACTGAAAACAACTCTCAAAGGTGAATGGCCATTATTAAATTGCACAAGTAACTGCACTAACAGGACTGCTGAACTGTTTGTGCATCTAGAGACTTAAAACCAGATCTTGAGGTTCCTGAGGTGGTGCTTTGGGTCTACAGATGTGTCCAAATAAGAACAGAGCACAGAACAGTGTTTTCCCAGGGTTTGGGGCTGAAGGAGAAGAGCACACTTGCTGAAGGAGAATGGAACTAACCATCACTTTCTATCCCATGTTACAGGAACAAGTGTACAGCATCTTGGTGCTCAGGTGCAAGGTTCAAGAGCTGTGATGCTTGTGGTAAATGGGCAGCCAACAAACAGCCAAGGAGTGAAGGATAAAACACCAGATAAAACAGGTAGGATGGTCATCACTGCACGTGTGTGCAGAAGATGATTTAAGGAACCAAATGGGAGTTTGTTTATTCTTCAAACAAGAAGAATGGGGTTGGGCTGAGACAGCCTCAGATCTTACCTCCATCCCCACTTCCACATCCTGTGGCAGTGCCTACCACCTACAGCCTCTGAGAAAACCCTGCTGCTGCTGCTAATCCAGGGGTAACACATTAGAGGGGAGCTTTTGTATTTGTCACTGGGCAAAACTCTTCATGTGCCCCAAGGGAAAGTGAGTCACCCAAACATATGCTCCCTGTGTATGGTTCCTGTCACCCTGACTCCTTGGGTTTTGCAAGGCTGTGGAGCAACAGAGGGGAGGAAAGGAGGGAGGGGGAAGGCACTTAGTGATGCTTTATCAGATACTTTTAATGATCATAATTAAGAACTCTGAGCTGAAAGAGAGGCAGAAAGAATTGCTCTATCCAGATGGTACATGAACTGCTTTGCAAACCAATCAAAAAAATGTCATCCTGACCACATTCAGCCCACAGGAGAGCCAATAATGGGAACTCCTGAGAAGAAAATTGCAGAAGGATGTGGTCATATTTTAGATTGTGTATTATGCACTGAAGGGGGAAAAAAAGCAACAACCTTGGGATAAAAGGACTTTTCATTTGCAGAGTGGAGTGCTCAGATGTTAGGAAATGCCATCATTAAGACTTCCTATGCCATTTTATTTCAGTCCTCTTGTGCAAACACATTGCGATTGTCTTTAATTGCAAGTTCACATGCTATTTTTTTCCATTCAGTGCACAGAATGGACTTTGCTCAGCTTACAAGCAGCTACTCAGAAGGATGTTTTTATTTTCTCATTCTTTTGGCCAGGTTACCATACTTTATTAACTGTTCAAGGGCTCTTAACCTGCTCCGAAAATGAAATGAAAATTCCTTGCAAAGCTTTTCCAGGGCATTAAACACTACAGTTGGAGAATGATGAACAAATCTCCATTCATACCATGCTGCATGGCAGGGTAGCATGGTGTTCCCTAATTTGGACCACAGCAAATATGATGGCCACTGGGATATGAGTGCCTGAAGGACAGCAAAGGGTCTCATTCAGGCTGACAGTGGTCTACAGGAAAGAAACACTCTCTGTGCCCTACAGCACAAAGAGCAAGTTGGGAGAATTAATGCTTGGCTTCACTATTAATCTGTAGGTGAAAAGTTATGAGCAACAACAATGGAGTGTGCCTAAATGGGGGCAATGGAGCTGGGGAAGGGAATGGAGCACAAGTCTGATGAAGAGCAACTCAGGGAGCTGGGAAGGGGCTAAGCCTGGAGAAAAGAAGGCCCAGGAGGGCCCTTGTGGCTCTGCACAGCTCCTGACAGGAGGGGACAGCCAGGGGGGAACAGGATCTGCTCCCAGGGTACCAGGGACAAGAGGAGAGGGAACAGCCTCAGGTTCTGCCAGGGGAAGTTTAGATTGCCTACTAGGGAAAATTTCTTCATCCAAGGAGCTGTCCAGCCCTGGCAGAGTTGCCCAGGGCAATGCTGGAGTCCCCACTCCTGGAGGGATTTAAAAGCTGTGTTGATGTGGCACTTGAGGACATGGGTAACTGGTGGACTTGGCTGTGCTGGGGAATGGTTGCTCTTCACAGCCTTAGAAAGCTTTTCCACCCTAAATGATCCAATGATTTTTTTTATATAGGAGGCTTTCACACCCCCACAGACCTGTCAGAGAGGAGTTTTCCCATTGCACACTCCCCACACCATAACCACTGAGCTGGCTCATTAGCTTTCACCAACTCCGTGATCCCTGGTGGCATTCCCCAAAACCCACAGCCTTCCCAAGACTTTTTAAACACCTCACTGGATGCAGCAGTGAAATGGGAATCACTCACCAGTCCGTGCCCTCTGCCAGATACCTGGGCTGGGGGCCCATGGGTTGTGGAGTCTGCAGTTGGTGGCTGAAGTCGAAGCTGGGGTGTAGGCGGTGAGGCTGGACAGACATGCGCTCTTGGGCCCGCCTGCAGGGGGAGAGCAGCAACAGGCAGGGTCAGACACACCTGGGCACTGCAGTTCCTGTCAGGAACCCACGGGCAACCCCCAAAGGCTGGCCTTGTGCACAGGTGTCCAAAGCCAAGCACTCCAGGCAGGTGTAAGTGGAAGGGGAACCCAGGGCTGTTGTTCCCTCACAGCCATCACGCAGCAATCCACTCTCAGGCCCTGTGGCACCCAGATATGCTCAGTTTGCAGGAGATGCTATTTGCTGGCAACGTGCAGAGAAGGAGGGGAAGCCAAACAGCTTCTCAGCAGCTTTGTGCAGCTTGCACTATTTCCTTTTCTGCTGCAGTCAGCCCCATAAACAACACATAAAGTAAAACATGCCCCTGCTCCAGCTGTGATCCATCATCATAAAGAAGCTGCAGGTTGTCTCGTCTCCTGTGCAGTCCATAAACTCCTGGGGAACCTCATTCATAACTAGATTACTCACGAATGACTGAAAGCAGAATTTACTCTCACTGGCCTTTGCCAACATTTCTTTGGATGATGGACAGGCCAGGCTGGGTTCCAGGTCCTTCTCCCTCTGCTCTGCTGCCATTGCAGTCAGGGTAAAGAAAGTGCTAGAAAGTACAGCAAGGTTTTTCTAGAGATTTGAGTCTCATGATTATTGCTTATTTGAACTGCTCAGGGGAAGTGCATGTGCTGCTGGATCAGTGTCCACATTTGGCAAGAGACAAGGAGGATGCACAAGCAGGATTTGCATTACAGACAGGCTCCTACCCTTTGCTTGCTGACCAGTGGAACCATCACAAAGAAAATCTTCAGGAAAAAACTAGGGCAAATGGAGCAGGGGACTGCCAGGTAAATAACTTTTAATGCAGGTTCAGTTCAGAGGCTTCACTCTCAAAGGCATAACCCAAATTCCCATTACTGGGACCTCCTGCCCCACACCTGTAAGGGTTCTGACATCCTGCTCCACTGCAGCTTTCAGAGACAAGCACTGGGACTGGGCAAGAGGTCCCTGCCTTCTTCCACACTACAGCCCACTTGCAAATACAACATTGACAGCATTTACCAAAGGAGATTCTGCATGGAATTGTGCTCTGTGGTTTTATTTGAATTCAGCTTATGACTAAGAGATAAACACTTATATCATCAGTTTCTCAGCCCGGAACATACTCACTACCCAATTATTAGCTAATCATTAAATCCACCTAAAATCCAGTTTATGCATAACAAAACAATGATGAGAAGAACACACAATTTTCAGACAGAAAGGACATGGAAAGAAAGGGATTTCAATCCATAGCATTCTTTCCAAATGAAGCATCATTGCAAAGTCTCATCCTCTGATTCTTGATCCATGGGTACAACCCACAAATAGCTCCCATATGTTTCTAAAAAAAAATCACTCATCTCTCAAGAAACACAATCAAGACAAGGCCAGGCATCCATTTCCATCTCTGCTGAGTTACAGCAATTCTCTCTGCCTTTGTCAGCTCAGTGTAGAGTTAGGATGCTCTGTGACAGAGTGTGCTGCAGGTCAGTGACATCATTCTCTCATAGAGACAGAAAGCCTACCCAACTCTGAGCAGCACGACCTCCATGTGTATGACCTGATGAGTCAGGTGGGCATGCATGTGTTTGAAACAGCAGCTGTGAGGATGCAGCTCACCCACGCAGAGACTGGAAAGGCCCCCGGCAACACCACCATGATTCTCCTAGGCATGACAATAATGGGACACACCAGATGGGCACAGCAGGGACCCCCACAGGAAAGGCACACCTTCAGGTGCAGCCTGCCCTTCAGGTGGATGCATTTTCAGTGCACACAGGTGAGCTGGAGATGAAAACCCAACCCCGCCAGCGCGGCTGCGGCTCTGCAGGCGACGCGCTCGGCGCGGCTTCTCCACATCCTCGGGGATGGCCCTTACCTGGGATGGGGCATGAGCCGGCGGTGCTGCGCCTCGAGGAGCTGCTGCTGGAGGAGGTATTGCTGGTGAAGCGCCTGAGGTAGGAAGGAGGGCCCGGCCACGTCCTGGAAGGGCAGGGCGGGCACGGGCGGCAGGGGCTGGTGCAGGGCGCCGCTGTGCTGGTGCGCGGGGGCCATGTGGGGAGCCAGCCCCGGCTGCGGCTGCACCGCGTGAGGCAGGGCAAAGTCGGCCGAGAGCTGAGGCTGGGGACCCAGGTGGAAATGCCGGCAGGAGGTAGCATGGGGATGCTGAGACCTTTGAAAGGGAGCACCTGGAAGAGAAGAGCACACGGCGGTCACTGATGTATTTTCGGAAAAAAATCTCTTCGCCGGGATTTTTTCTCCTGAAAAGCTTCAGCTTTTTTCTCCTGAGAAGCTTCAGGAGCTTCTCCATGTTTTGCTCCTCTGGAATGTGATTTGGAGAATTGCGTACCCAACGTGTGAATTGTTTTTAATTAATAGCCAATCACAGCTGTATCAGGCTCTCTGAGTCAGTCATAGTTTTTTTATTATCATTCTTTGCTAGCCTTCTGATGTCTCCTTTCTCTTTCTTTAGAATAGTTTTAGTATATCATTGTCTTTTAATGTAATATAATGTCATAAAATAATAAATCAACCTTCTGGGAACTTGTGAATCAATTCTCATGCTCCGCCTCATCCTGAGACCCACAACAACACCACAACAATTAAAAACCACACACAGTGGTCACGGGGGCCAGCAGTGGGCAGGGCAGAGCACCACCCAGGGAAAGGGTTGGGCAAACAGCTGTCACTCTCCACTTGCAAAAGGTTTGCAAAAAAATACAAGTAAAAGGGAACAAGTTAAAGCTGATTACAAGAAAAAGTGCTAGTTTTGACTAATGGTGTTTCTTATCCAAGAAAATGCTGGAGCCAAAACGTAGGTTTGGGTTCAAAGTCCTGTTTCGGCTCCAAGTTGGAGTGTATACTGATGAAAACTGCTTTGAGCTTGTTTTGGCTTCCCTGTCTTAAACAGAAAAAGAAAAGGAGTCTTAATAGAGCCTTTGGAGATAGAACAGGGAGTGATGGTTTTAAACAAAATGAGAGGAGATTCAGCCTAGACAGGAGGAAGACATTTTTTGTGCTGAAGGTGCTGAGGCCCTAGCACAGATTGCCCAAAAAAGACATGGATGCATCCTCCTTGGAAGTGTTTGAGGCCAGGTTGGATGAGGTTTGGAGCAACTTTGTCTGGTGAGAGGTGTCCCTGCCCATGGCAGTGGGTTTGGACTAGATGACCTTTAAAGGTCCTTTCCAACACAAACCATTCTGTGATATAGACTCAGAGACTCTAGAAAAGGAAATAAGCAATAAAATCTGTTTTCTTAAATATTTGGCTATTGTATATTATCTCACACAAGTTTTGAATGTTTTCCCTGAATTGCAGGCTTTTCCTGCAAGTTTGCCTCTCTAAAACTGTCTCATAGGCAAGGAAATAATCTCTGCTCTAAAAACCTGCCTCACACTGACTTCAGGACATGAGTGAGACAACTTCCTCCTCTGAGAGCAGGGATGGAGGCCCTGTGTGTTTGCTGAGATCCTTCAACAACCCGTCCTCATGGGCTGCAGGCAGGGAGAGAGCAGCTGCTGGTAACACAACATGGAATGCTATGAGACCAGCCATGAAACTGATGGGAATGAGGAAGAAATGAGGTGTGAAAGATATCCATAGTGGAGGCGTTTTGCAAAACATCTGGCACTGGCTTGCACCTTGCTCAAGATCCTCACTTGGACAGGCCCTTGGCCCAGTCTGGCCTGTTAATTCCTACATTCCTGGAGCATTTACAGGCACTATGCAAAACTTTTGGCTCTTTAACTGGGGAAAGAGTCAATTCAGAAATGAAGGATGGGACTGTTAGAGATGGTTTTTTGCTGAGAACCAGCCCCAGGATGTGACACCTGCCTTTTTACAGTGTTTTGAGCACCCCATCTTCTTCTTTCTGCTTTAATCTTTGTGAATGGTACAAAACATCCCGGAACAACAGCATCAAGAGACACTATTTCATCCCAAAGTCAAGCATGTGCATCATGCCTTCTTCACCCAAATCCCTCCTGCTCACATCTCCCTGGCAGGCAGAGCCAGTCCATCACAGCAGCTCAGGGAGTCCTGAGCAAGCCAGATGCCACCAGGAGAAACAACAGGAGAGGGCCTATCAGAAATGGATAGGTTTGCAAAACTGTGCATAATTACACACAGCATCTCTTAAATGCAAACTAATCCTCCACAGTGCCCCTCTGAGAGAGAGCAGGTTACACAATATGTGCCACCCACAGCAGTGCTTCTTGAGGTGATAATTTCCCCTGCTGTCAGATAACAGCATGATTCGACCACGATATTAATTAAAACCAGAGGTGGTGGGATCAGACCTGCTGCTCCTCAATAACAGAGCTGCAAACCCAGGCCAAAGAGCCACTTGTATACCCTGTTTCCCTGCAAGTTGTATTTGCGGCTGATGGCCTGGCCCAAATTCACAACACAGAGGTAAAAGCTGCATAATGAATGGGGATCCTGCTCTTCCCCGGCCCATTGCTGAAGGGAATTGTGAGGAGAGGCCTCGTGGCTGCTGTGAGGAGCTCGTGGTGAATTGCTCGGCCTCTGACGGCCATGTGCTCTCCCAGGCTGCAGCAGGTCACAGGTGAGGCATTGTGCAGGCCTGGAGACAAGGTGTGAGAGCAGGTGAAGGTGTCAAACCCTTTGCACACACCAACACTCCAACCCGTGCCACCACGCTGAGGTTCAGCTGAATTCCAGACAAAAATGTCTTAGGGCCATACCAGACAGTGAAACCCAGGGAGACTCCCCCACATTTCCTGGGACACATTCTCTAGCACATAAGTGAGGCAGAGAAAGCCTGTCTCTCATCTGCTGTGACTCTCTTGTCTCGCAATGCCTGGTGTAACCTCAGCCAGAGATTCCCAGCTTTTACTGAGTTGTGGGAACCCTTAACTCAGTTAAATGTCTGGTGGGCCTTGGATGCCAGAGCCGTGGTGAACTAGAGAGCACCAGGTGGGCAGATGAGCTGGTCATGGTTTTGATTTGGATTTTGCTTCTCATACACAGACAGTCCTTGAGAGGAACTCAGTCATGCCCTTTCCCAAGGTCCAGAACATGCTGACTTTATCTGTGGTATGTGTGCAGGAAGATACACAGAGCTAACCTGTCTAAAAGCAAAAGCCTAACTCATTTTGTTTTTGTAGAGAGTCAATTAGCCTTATCTTTAGGAACTAATTAATTAAATAAAGCATTTTTCAGTATTTTTTGCTAGTGCCTACTGATGCAGTGATGCATTTCTCTTCATAGGAATAACACCATCAAGATGTGACTGAGACCATATGATTAAATAAAACCCATCAATTTGTCTTAACATAACACATTACCCTATGTAGTAATTGTTCATTCTCTTCAACTAATCCAATTTCTGATGAGGATTTTTACAGCAAAGCAAAGACTTTGGGGAATACTTCAGCAATCCTATGCTTATTAGCAGTTATCCAATTACACTGCTGGCATAACCAAGCCAGTCTGCAAAACAAAGAGCCCGTCCTCACTAAGCAGGGTGCTGGTGAGCCCCAGAGAGCCCTGGCAAACAAATAACAGCTCAAAAGAGAAGATTACATTTTAAAGTTAGTTATTTTTGAGTTTACCTTCTCCTGCTCATTGCATCTAGATGCAAAGGGCCCTGGTGGAGGTTGCTTTCCCAGCCCACATTTTGGTCTGGTGTACACAGGGTAAATGCAGTGTCACCCTGCAAACATGAGCTGAGCATCCTTGTCCAGGTAACTCACCACAATCAACACCAAAAGCAGGCACTCACCCCTTTGAATTCCACAGAGGTTCACACATTAGCAGTGTCAGGGAATCACAGGATTGTTAAGGTTGGAAGAGTTCTCTAAGATCAGCCAGTTCATTAACCCACAGTCATCGTGTTCACCCCTTGCCCCCAGGTGCCACATTCACATGACTATTGAACAATTCCAGAATGCCTCCTTCTGGAATGGACTCCACCACTTCCCGAATGCCTCCTCCAGAGCCAGACCACACTTTCTGTGAAGAAACTTTTCCCAATATTCAACCTACACCTCTCCTGGAACAGCCTGAGGCCATTTCCTCTCATCCTATCCCTTGTTCCCTGGGGGCCGACCCCCACCTGGCTGCCCCCTGCTTTCAGGGAGTTGTGGAGACCCAGAAGCTCTATTAGTGATTACTTTGCTAGCACAAAGTCTTCTCCCTCTTTTCCAAGCCACAAGTGTGGTCCTAGATCGCATTTGCATTGACACAAACAAACATAAACATTGCTCATAAGATACTTCAAGAAAATTGAATTCACAGATTTAATCTGCTTTTTTGCCTGGATAGCAACGTCTGCCACAGCAGAGACTAATCCATGACTAAAACCGAGTCCTGATACCACATTCCAGCTTTTGTTTTCACTCCCCACTGCAAGGGCAGAGCTGGCACTTTCATTAGCCAAGCTTTGGGGACACATCCACAGCAAAGACAATGAGGATGCAAAGTGTGCCTATCATGCTCCAGAGCCACTCACTGCATCCTCCAGGATCCTAGCTCCCCATCACCTGCCCTGCGGTGCCCACATGAAGGCAATGTTGCTCTGGGATCAGCAAGGCAGAGACTTTCAGCTTAATGAGCTCAAGTTTTGGTCATCATACCATAGAAGGATTCTCCTCCTCCATTGGGATACTTTGATCTTGCAGGAAGAGAGATTACCCAGTTCTTGGATGTTTTTATGGTTTACCCTCCATGTCCAAACACCTGCCTTCTCCAGCCCAGGAGACAATCACAAAATCCCAGAATTAAGGTTGGAAGGACCACTGGAGATCATCTAGTCCAATCCTCCTGCTCAGGCAGGACTGAACACATTACTCAGGATTTTGTCCAGCTCTTTAATATCTCTAGGGAAGATTTTCAGGGAAGTCCACAGAGGCAAAATAAAGTCCTCACCAGCCCTAGAGAGACTTTTGACCCAAGGCCAGCTGGAAACACCTTTTTCTGTGCCCAGCCTGCTGGCTGGGATGAGAGAACCAGCCCCTTCCATGAGGCTCACTGGCGTGCTCCCGGTGCCATGAGTAATTCCAGCTGCTCCTGTCTGGAGCTGTGGAGAACTGATTTACCTGGGATCACTGTCAGGCTGCCCACCAGCCAAAAACCATTTTGTTGCCCTGATGGTGCTTCCTTGCATTTAAATGCTGTTGCTGTAGCAGATGATGACAGCTCAGAGCAACATCAAATCAGCAGCTCTGAGATGAGCGATGCATCACATCTGTGTCAGCAAAGCAGGTGATTATTTGCTCCAGTCTTGGGCAGTTTTGCTTTCACAGGTTGAGGCCAAATGTCCTCAAAATGCCCCCAGATGCCCACACACCCACCTAAGCTCCCAGCCTGGACAGGCCTTGTTGCCTTATGCTCAGCTAAGCCACAGAGATAGCTAATGCCTGAATCTAGATAATCCAGCTCTAAAAGGTGCTTTGCAAGCCTCAAAATTTGTGATAATACATGGAGTGAGGATCTGCTGGACAAATGAATCATGTCATTGGCAAGCCAGGCTATCTGTGGGGTGGGAAAGAGAGCTAGGTGGTTCTCTGGCATAACTGGGGACAAGTCTGACCCAAAAGAGGCTGTGGCATTTTGTGATGGTGTAGGGCCATGTGGCCAGGGATGCCTTTGGGTGACCACCAACAACATCTCCCTGCCTTGTGTAATGCTCTGCTTGTTGCTGCTTCCAGTCCCCCTGAGCTTCTTTGATCACATCCTAAAGCCAAGTTCAGCACCAGGGATCAACAGGATCAGTACTTGGGTGATTCCTGCCACTGACAGACCATGGGTGTGGGTCAGTGGCTGCCCCAGCTGGCCTGGCTCTCCTCGGCTGCTGTGAAGCTGCAGCTTCACACTGTGATGCTGAAAACCTGCTATGGAGCTGTGTCTGTGTGACACCCCACTGCTCAGGGCCTCTACAGCCTGCAGTGCACCCCACACATACCCAGGTCTGCAATCACACAATCACAGAGTGATTTGGGCTGGAAGAGGTCTTTGAAGGTCATCTAGTTCCAATCCCCTGCCATGGGCAGGGACATCTTCCACTATCCCAGGTTGTTCCAAGCCCTGTCCAATCTGGCCTTGGGCACTGCCAAGAATGGGGGCCCCACAGCTTCTCTGTGCAACCCATGCCAGGGCCTCACCACCCTCACAGGAAATAATTTTTCCTAATATCTAATCTAAAACTACTTTCTTTCAAGCCATTCCCACTTTTTCTGTCACACCTGGCTCTTGCCCCATCTCTCCTTCAGGTTCTCTTCAGGAACTGGAAGGGAATGAGGTCATTCCAAAGCCTTCTCATTCCCAGGCTGAACAATGCCAATTCTCTCGGCCTTTACTCATAGCAGAGGTGGTCCATCTCTATCTGATAATCTTGGTGGCTTTCTCTGGACTGGCTTCAACAAGTCCCTGTCCTTCCTATGCTGGGCACCCCAGAGCTGGAGGCAGCTCTCACCTGAGTGTGGCAGGGAGACACTATCACCTCCTTGATGCCACGGCCTCACAGAATAATTTAGCACCATAGAAAATAATAATAATAATACAATAAGTATTATTGTAATAAGTAATAAAATAATAGAATCATTTGGGTTGGAAAAGCCCTCTCAGATCATAAAGTCCAACCCAGCCATGCCAATCCCCCTGCTAAACCACAATCCCCACCTGCACTGCGCAGACAATCCTCCACCAGCCCGCGGGGAGGGCTGCTGAACAACAATCTACAAAGCACCCAAAACACTTAGCTGGAAGCATCACAGCCTTCAGCCTCAGACTGAGGAAGGTACAAATTAGATTTTAGAAAGCCAGCAGATGATGCAGGCCTGTGGACAGCTGAACCTGCTTGGCTGCTCGCTGCCATTCCCACCCTTTGCTCTCGCAGGCGTCGAGCACGGCGGAAACCCAGAGGGAAACTCAGCACATCCTCCTCACCACCTCTTTCTCACTTCCACTGCTGCTGCTTTGGTTTTTTTTTTCCTTTTCTCCCTCTGTTCTACAGTTATATTTATTGTTTCCATACATTATCCAAGGCAGCACAGACATTTTTTCATTAACAGGAACGCTCCTTTTGCACCCCTGGGTGAGCCCTGCAAATTATAAATTTTGGCAGGTTGGTAAGTGACGTTGAGTCACAGAAATGCCCTGGTCTGGTCCTAGGTGATTCTGCCACTGGGGATTCTCCTTTAGCATCAGTCAGGGTTTGACTTTAGGCACATGCATATTTATCCACCCACCAGTATTTCAGCCCAAAAGGCTCAAGGGATCCGTGTGCTCAGTCCAACACTGACCCATCTCTGAGATGCAAAGCCTCCGGGTAATCCCTGCAGCCAGACAGGGGATGCTACAGGCTTTTAGAAAACAAAAACCCAGAAAGCAGAACTATTTATTTCCACCTCCCCTCCTCAGGCAATAGCACTCTTGATGCAATCAGGCTCCTGGTAAGGGCCACAGGAGCTGGGATAGGTGTCTCGAGCAGACAGCTGCAGCCCAGGGAGCCTGGCCACCTTCGAGGGAAAAACAAAATCTGTCTCATGCTGTTAAGCTGCCTGCAAAGCACATGAATATCTCCCCTGGGTAAGGCAACCAGGGCTGCTCATTGAGGCCTCTGTGGTCTGCATGTGGGGGCTGGGGGTGTCAGGGAGACTGGGGCTGGTTTACATCCAGGTCCCATCGTGGCAGAGGGAGATGGCAGCTCCTGGAGAGCCCTGGCTTCACTCACTGACAGGTTTTACAGCTGAGGACGAGCTGCCTGTTGTAATCAGCCAAGCTGGGGGATGGAGCCTGCTTGTCTCAGGCACTTTGTCCTGTTTAGACCCCCTGCGACCCCTCCTCCTGCGCTGGGCAGGCAGATAAGCCCCCTCAACAGGAGCCCCTTGTGGTGCCTCTCCGAGCACCAGAAGAGCCTGCCAGGCTTTTACCATCCCAGGAGGCTGCAGCTCACTTGCCTGGATGTGCATTAAAATTCCCCTCGGAGCCAGCAATGCGGTGGGAAGTTTGCATGGGCCCCGACAGCATGCAGTGAGTAAAGGCCAAAATCATGGGAGCAGCCCCAGCTCCACGTGGCACATGGAGAAGGACACCACAGGGGACTCACACTGTGTCCACAAACAAGCTCCTAATTGCCTGGTGTCATCACACACGTGTTAATGCCTTCAAATTGTTTGTGAATATACCCTTATGAAATGAGTGAAAATTCACTTACTAATGGGAAACGAGGTGTGACAATCACAGAACAATTGAATGGCTTGGGTTGGAACGGACCCTAAAGATCACCTAGTTACAACCCCCCTGCCATGGAAAATAAAACATGAAATAGATGACCCCCCAGACCAAATTAAAGGTATTCAGCTGCATAAAGGTTGAGTGGTCTGGCAGAGTGAGATGCTGTGCTGTCTCACTGCTCTTACAGGACAGCTGACTGCAGGGTGAGGATGAAGGAAGAGGAAAGAATTTAGGTGAAATCTATCAGGAAGGGAGGAATCTGTCTCACTTTCAACACCTTTGCCAACAGCTTTCTTATTTCATCTAGTGAAACTGAGAATCACGGAATCCAATCAAGGTTGAAAAAGACCATCAGGATCATTGGGTCCAGGCATTAACCCAGCACCCACACATAGCCATTCCAAATGCCACATCCAGACACCTCTCAGACACTTCCAGAGATGGTGATAGAACCACCTCCCTGAGCAACTTATTCCAATGCCTGACCACTCCAGCAACAACAAAGAAAAATTCTAATATCCTGTCTGAACCTCCTCTGGCACCTTTTTCCTTGTCCTGTCCCTGTTCCCTGGAGCACAGCCCGATCCCCCCGGCTGTCCCCTCCTGTCAGGAGCTGTGCAGAGCCACAAGGGCCCCCCTGAGCCTCCTTTGCTCCAGGCTCAGCCCCTGCCCAGCTCCCTCAGCTGCTCCTTATATTACTTGTTTTTAGACATTTGACCAGCTTTGCTGCTCTGCTGGGGCAAGATGCAAGAAGCCAAAAGCCATGCTAAAAATAATGGGCTGCCAGCTCCAGGGTACAGCCTGCCAACCCACGTGTCTAGTGCCAGGAAAGTGGTAAAGGACCCCCAGATCTGTGGCAGGGAGATGCAATAAATGGATAAAGACAATTTACATTTGCCTTATTTACTTGTTGAGGCTGTGCTGTGCCAGCAAGGAGTCAGGATGAAGGGCTGGTCTGTGGTGGCTGGTGAAGCATATTTGTGTCCTGGGTGGCAGCTTGAGGTTCTGGAGGTTTATCTGCCCAGAGTCTTTCACACCTGATGGAAAAATGCTTAAAAGGCATTCGGGGGAAAGGGGCTCAGATGGGCTCCCCAGTGCTGATTAATTCTTTGGTGGTCACAGCAGCTCTCTTTGCCTCTGTGCAGAGCTGAGCTCTTCCCAAAAATCCTCAAAAACACAGAACCTCAGAGCCTGCACAGTGCCCCTGCCTGCTTGTACAACCCCCAGTCAACATCCTCTCACATTAATGAAGCCTCTCATTAATTGCTGAGCGACACGAACTGGTGTGGCTCAGGGTCCCTAGCACAGAGCACAGCATCCCCTCTCCTGCACCCCACACAGGGGAACCACGTGCAGCATCAATACACCAAAAAAGAGATGATGTGGGACCCCTACCAGGGCCTAGGTTCAGCATTCAACAAAATCAAAACCCAGCAGGTGGTGTGATTCTTAGGGCTGCTCAGCACAGGGCTCAGAGCTGGACTCCGTGATCCCTATGGGTCCCTTCCAACTCAGGATAATCAGTGATTTTGTGATTTACAGCTGGCAGTGACCAGCGTTAATCGGCATATTTACACAAAATCATAGATAGTTAAGGGTTGGAAGGGACTTAAAGATCATCTAGTTCCAACCCCCCCACCTCTATTTACACCAAGACTGAAGAGGTGCTGAGTGCTGGGGATGGGAACCAGCAAGAATGAGGGATGGGATACAGCCAGGCAGCCTGGACCCATCACAGGAGGGAGACAGCTGTTTATACAGCACTGGATGAGAGTTTTTTTCCTGCAACTCTTTCCCACTAGCTTCAGGGGGGGAAAAAAAGTTTTGTTGAAGCTGATGTTTCACAGCAACGTGTTGAATCCAGCAATATTTTCCAAGGAGGAAGGAGAAACACTTCAGCAGCGTTGCTATACTTAAAGCTGTCTTTTGCTTTTATACTTCTCACTGTGTTTTAATTATAGCCTTATTCTCAGTGTTGAATTCGAGGGTGTATTTGAGATTTTTGGATCATCACATTAAAAGAAAAAAAAAAAAAGAAGCCAAATTGCACAGGGAGAAAATGTTTTCTGGGATTTAGTGGTCCCAGTTTCATTCCTCCTCTCTCAGGCTCTGGAATGTCTGGAGGGATGGAATGATGTTTCAACAGCCTGGCATGGTGTTTCTCACCCAGCCCAGCAATTTCTCCCCAGGTTGCCCTGTTTCTCCTGGGTTTAGGCTCAGCCCTGCACATCTGCCAGGAGCAGGCCCTGGAGGGAAATTTGGCTTTGGAGGTGTTGAAAAGCCCCTCTGAGAATGGTGTTTTAAATAATGCTTCTCCTTTCTGTTTGGTCTGAAGGTGCTGGAGAAGGAACAGCTGACAGGAATCACTCGATCACAGCTCCCATACTAAAAGCAGGAGCCACCACACTGAGGGTCTCATAGGCTTTTTTGGGCTGCAGGGCTCATGGCCAAGCAAAATTCCAGCAATTCCAAGGGCAGAGAAGGTTTGGCTGGTACCTGAACTTTAAGGCAACTCCTGGGGCTTTGCCCATCAGCCCAATTCTATGTGCTCAGCCACCCCTTCTCCCTCACCACCATTCCATCCTGCGTGCAACCCAAGCCTGTTCTGCACTGCTCTACACTGGAAAATGCAAAAAAAGTTTGAGTATTCCCAATTTGTGGGAAGATATCTGGGCTCAAAGGCTCCTCCCCAGGTTCTGGCCAGTTATCTCAAATTAAAAAATAAAAATGTTGAAAAGGAAGTGGAATGGGTCTGGGTCCCCTTTGGTCAAGGGAGCCAATAAAGCTCAACTTTTGTGGTTTTATATTGCTGGCAGGGTGATACATCCATGTGAATGAATCCCCAACCTGGAAATGTGATAATTAACCAGGGGAAGGAATTCATCTCCTATTTAAAAATAAGAAATAAAAAATCCTGGCGTGACAGCAGCCTATTACTTGGCTCTCCCTGCAATGGGGAAGCACTTGGAGCAATCCCTATCTCTGCCCTTGGGAATGCAAAAACGTGCTGACTTGTGCCTTCAACTTTGACAGGCAGTGATAGGCTGCAGCCAGTTGTTTGGAAAAGGAAATTTAATACTGGTATTTCCAATGTTTCCTTGCTTTCACAGTGTCCAAAGCCGTCCCCAGGCATTTGGAAGTGCTCAACACCTGCCTTAAAAACACCCTTAACTGCTCCTAATGACTGGCCAGGGAGGTTTGCAGCAGCTCCCTCCTACCAGTAATGATATACAGGACATCCAGAAACAGGCAAAAAGCCAAAGCCATGGGGGTAAAAATATCCAGCCAGACATTGCAAGGGCCTGGCAGGGTCTTGGGGGCTGCACTGCATTGTTCGTGGAGCCTCTTAATTCTGTGACAGCCCCACCTAAAACCTCCCACCCAAACACTGGCAAACCTTAGGGGTCTGAACTCCTCATGGGGCTTTAAACCCAGAGAGGGAGTCAGTGGGAAGAGCCAAAGCCCTCAGCTGACTCTGATCTGTGTTTAAGCAAAAGGTTTTGTGATCACCCCTGGTCTCACCCCTGCAGGTGCTGAGCACCAGCCCAGCACACACAGCAGGGGCTTGGGCAGGAGTAGAGTCCTGTGGTATGGCCGTGCCCCATGGGCACTCGGGATCCAGGGATCATCCACAGCCCTGGAAGCCACAGCACCCCAACCCTGTGCCAGCCTCGACATCCCCTCCCTCCACAGCAGCTTTTGGGTGAGGACCTGTGTGGTGGTCTTGGCCCTCTCCTCTCCTCTCCTCTCCCACACACATTGTATCCCCCCAAAGGGGTTTCCAGTGAAGGCTTTCCCTCCTGTTCTCCCACTATCAGCAAAGAGGGGAAAGATGCCTTTTTTTGGAAGGCATTATTTGCCTGACCTGCTTTAAACCTCCCCTCTAGGGACAGATTGGAACAGACTTTGAAACCTACCCTGGAAACACAGAGGAGGCTGCTCTGGGTGGGTTATTCTGCATCAATCCCCATCCGCCTCTGTTTTGCACGCGTTAATTCCCCACCCACACACCCCTTGTTTCAAATGGGACTGTAATAACCAGCTGGGTTTTCCTGAAGGATTTATTTATCTTCATCTTAACCCCAGGGGTGGGAGATTCCCATCCATCATGTCCACAGAGTGCAGGGTGAGTGGCAGTGGTTTGTGGGGAGGGGGGCAGGTTTGGGAAACGAGTGGAATGTCTCAGCATTTCTAGGAACAGCACATCAGTTTGGATGGGAGATGTTTGGCAGCCCAGCCTTTCTTCTTTCCTGGCTCTCTGGCAAATCAGCCCCTAAGCCAGAACATTTTGGCAGGGAGTCAGGACATGGGACACCCCCTTGCAAAGGGATTGGTTGACGATGGCATGTTGCAGGTCACCCTCTGGGCTTTATCTTAAATCCTGTAATCCCATATCAGGTAGGGGATTTACCAGCCTGCATGAAACCCTCAGAGTTCCAGCAGGGTAAGCACCTGACACTCAGGGAAGACAGTCTAATGTGTAGTCCCCCTTGAGTTTTTACAGATGGCTCAGAAGCCACACCACAAAATGTCCCTCCTTACCCCAGAAGGCAGTGAAAGCTCAGCAGCTGGTTCCTCTTTCAAGTGACATTGCACAGAATACAGGAGCATCTCACAACTGCTAAGGTACAAAAAAATGAGGATTATCTCTTAAGAGAGAGCAGACTGCTCCTAGGAGGTGGGTGTGCTGGGTGCAGTGCCAGAACAACGCTAGCAAATCCCCTGTGAACCACTCTTGAGTCACCATCCTGAGCCCAAGAGCTCAGCCCCACATCCAAAGCAGAGTGGGGGAATGGTTGCACCTGTGGAGCTCCTGCAAGTTCCCTGTCCCCACTGGACCTATTCATTTAATCAGCCTAAAGGATTTTGGAGTTCAGACCATCAGTGTGCTCTGGTTTGAGGCACCTGTTTGCACCCAGGGCAGCACTGGGCTCAGGGTCCAAGGCTGGTGTGGAGCTGTGAGAGGTGCAGTGGATGCTGGCACAGGTCAGGGCAGCTCAGCAGTTCTCTGCACTGAGCTGTCTTGAACTCAGGTTTGGGAAAACCCCGGCTACTGTGAGTCCTGCCACGCTGTGTCCTGGCAATTCCCCTTTTACGCTCCATGAATAAGAAGTCTGTGGCTAAAAATCAAAGATCCTGGAAGCCTGCTCCCTATTAAATTTAATACCCTGAACTTTATAGGTACATGTCACTCCAGGAGAGACAGAGCTGTGTTTAAAGTACAAGGGAAACGTCAGTTCCTTGATGTGGAAATAGCTCTTCCTTTACATTTCTGCATGAGGTCCTGGCATGAGTTAGTGCTGCTAAGCCCTGCTGTAATAACATATAAAGGAAAACTCTAACCAAACAGCAAAAAAATGTATTTTATACAGCTAAATGTAAAGTCATCCATCTAAAAGAACCCATACAGGTGCTATTTGCAGGTGTCAGGCTATCCGAGGGAAAGTGAATTTTGGTAATCAGCAAACCATGAGCTCCCAGAGCCCCAGCAGCATCTGAAGGCACAAATGTTTGCTATATAAAAAGCAGGAGGTGGGGTTCCTTGGGAGCAATAAGCGCCTCAGATTGATGCCAAAGCTGGGAAGGAGGCTTGGAGAGGAGCCCAAGCATCCACTGTGGAGGGAGGCACTGCAGGAGACCTGTGATTCCACGTCAGAACCAGCAAAGGTAGAACCATGGCTGAGCAGAGCCTAAAATGCTGCCACACGTGAGCTGGGCAGGATGAGGTTTGTCCTCATCAGGCAGGCAATGAGCCTGACAAAACCCAGAGGCCAGGTCTGGCCTGCAGCAAGCACAGCCTGGAAACCACATGCCCACAGCCAAAATCCCTTCCTCAGCACTAGGGCTGGTTGGTTTCCTAAAGGACGTCCCCCCACTTGCACAGGAATTAATTTTGGGATGTGGGATGGAGAAGGTGACAACAGCTGTCCCTTCCAGCATGGAAATCCACCCCCTGTGGGTATTTTCCCCTCCCTCTGAAGCCAGAAGAGACTGACTGCAAGGGATTTTCCACCACAATGGGAAGAGGAATCACATTCCTGCTTATTCCATCATAGAATCACAGAGTACCCTGAGCTGGAAGGGACCCACCAGGATCACCCAGCCCAGCTCCTGCCCTGCACAAACCCCCAACAATCCCACCTTGGGCATCCCTGAGATCATTGTCCAAACCCTCCTGGAGCTGTGGCAGCCTGGGGGCTGTGCCCATTCCCTGGGGAGCCTGGGCAGTGCCAGCACCCTCTGGGGGAAGAACCTTTCCCTGATACCCAGCCTAAACCTCCCCTGACACATCTCCAGCTGTCCCCCCAGGTGTTATCACAAATTGGTTTCTATTTATTCCATCAAGAACATCCCACAGGGCTGCACACAACCCCACAGCATGCTGCAGATACAGCTCCATGTCAGGGCCAGCATCTCAATTCCCTACAGCCAGCTTTGGATCCGTCCTCCCTGAGATAGTTAGGACTAAGTCAATGTTTCCACCATCAACCTCACTTTTGAGGGGCTCGTAACTCTCAGCATTTGTGCTCTCACGGTGCCAAAACTTGGCTGAGAAACACATGGCCCAGATGCAGTTTTATTTGATAATAAATAGCTTAAATCTCATAAGCCATTTTTCATTTTGGCTTAAATGTGTAAAATGGGAAAAGAAAAATGTGTGGGATTTTTTTTCCTACCTTCCAATAATTTTGGAAAAGTAGATTATACTGAGTAATGGCAGGCTTTTTTTTTCAGATGCAGACAGCCAACAATGCCATTTCTCAAATCTTTTGCCTTTTTTACACCCACTTTTTAATAGGATTGATTGCAGTGCCATCATTGCAGCCCCAGTGTTCTGGGGGTGTTTTGGATGATTCTATTTTTGGCACATTAAGCCTGATGTTCTGTGAGAGTTAAAACACAGCAAAATTCCCCGAGCCTTCTAACCAATAACAGTAATATTTTGAGGATGCATTGCTGTTTTAACTGTGCCTCTGTGACCTCACTTTTCTCTGGAGTTCAGCAATTATTGCATCCCAGCACTCTCTGCCCAGCCCTTGGGTGAGCACTGGTTTTCATCAGCAACCCGCCAGGATTTCAGCACTTTGGGATTTACTCCAAACTCAGGCTGTGCTCTACCTACTCCAGCTACTTCCCAGTGGCCAAAAGCCAAGGAAACGCCCCAAACCCCCAGCCTGAGGACTTGGCTGCCCTTCAAAAGTCCGCCTCAGCTGGAGCAGAGAGAAATAGTGATTTTGTTCATATGGTCAGCTCCAGTCAGAGGAGGTTCCCCAGTGGGACACTGGGCCACTGTCCAGATGGTGCCACTGCTGAGTGATTTGTTATCTGTGGGGCTGGGATTTTTTCACAGAAGGCCGTGGGGGGATTCAGGGAATGAGAAGGTTGCACTGGTATGGGGAGCTGGGCTGATAATGGGTGCAACACAGTCCAAGGAGGATTCTGCAGATTTCATAGAAATCCCAGAATGGTTGGGTTGGAAGGGACATTTAAAGTGACATCCTGTTCCAGCCCCACTGCCATGGATACCTTCCACTATCCCAGGTTACTCCAAGCCCTGTCCAACCTGGCCTTGGGCAGTCTCAGGGGATGGGGCAGCCACAGCTGCTCTGGGAAACCTCTGCCAGGGCCTTCCCACCCTCACAGGGAAGAATTTCTTCCTAATATTCAGTGTAAATCTCTCTCCTTTTAGTTTCCAACCTTTCCCCCTTGCCCTGTCACTATCTGCCAACGTAAAAAATCCTTTTCTCTCTTTAATATCAGCACCCTTCTGGGCACTGAGAGGCTGCAATGAGGTGTCCCCAGAGCCTTTTCCTCTCCATGCTGGATAACCCCTTCCTATCACCCCCTCAGACCCACATCCCCTTTTCCTGGGAAGGAGGGCTGAAGGCAACACTGCACAATTGGAAGGATTCCCACCAAATTCTCCATCTCAATGCCCAGCCTACAACCCAGCAGCATGGACAGAGCATCCCCACGCACTGATCCCATGGCTCAGCCTCCCCAGATCCCAGCAAATCCAGCGTAGTGTTGCCTCCAAAAGAGGGAATTTTGTGTCTGGAAGCGAGGCAGGCACCACCCCTTGTCCCAGCAGGACCCAGGCTGCTGTCAGCCCTGCGTGCACGTGGTCTCCAGGAGGAGCAGGATGGCTCCCATATGGTATGGATTCACAGAGGAGAAGGCTGACTCACTGCATGGGGGAGTGGTGGATGGAAAGAAAACCCCCCCCAGTACACAGGTACGTTTTGGGACATCTGTCCTCAGAAATGCCAGCCATGAGCCACCTTACAAAGCTCCTAGGAGAAGAGGTCACCCATGTGAAACGACTCTGCCAGGACACAGCAGCCGCACCCAAGGAAGAAGCATCAGCCTGCTGCACTTTTTGGGGGAAGTTTTTGGTGCACAAAATGCAGCCCTGCATCCTCACAGCAGCCTAGAGACCTTAGAGTGCTTTTTACCAGAGCCTAAAGTGGCTCCAGGAGAGCTAGAGAGGGACTTTGGACAAGGGATGGAGGGACAGGACAGGGGGGAATGGTTTAAGCTGGAAGAAGTCAGATGTAGGGTAGATACTAGGGAGAATTTGCCGGCTGGGAGGGTGGGCAGGCCCTGGCCCAGGGTGCCCAGAGCAGCTGTGGCTGCCCCTGGATCCCTGAGACTGCCCAAGGCCAGGTTGGAAGGGGCTTGGAGCCACCTGGGACAGTGGAAGGTGTCCCTGCCCAGGGCAGGGGGTTGGAACTGGCTGAGCTTTAAGGTCCCTACCATTCTGTGATGAGGTGTCCCCAGGGCCTTTTCCTCTCCTCTCCATGATGGACAACACCTTCTTATCGTCCTCTCAGACCCACATTCCCCTTTCCTGGGAAGGAGGGGGGAAACCCAAACCATCCTGTGAGTCTATGATCCAAAGCTACCTCCAGCCACAGTGAGGCCTCCCCACCCCTCATTCACAGGAGACATAACCCAGATCCCACAGCTGGGTCTTTGGAGGAAACACCAGGCATGCTCCACGATTGGGAAGCGTTTGCTCAACATCAGGCTCATGCCAGGAACGTCTGTGCAAATCCATGCAAGCTGGCTTCAGTCTCCCTGCAGGAAAAACACAGCGGTGGGTCTGCACTCCCTGCGCTTGCCATCAATGAATGCCTTTTATTTTTTATTTTAAAATTAAAGTCAATCGAGTAATTGAACTCATCTGAGGAAGCAGACCCAGCCACCTCAAACAGAAAAGCTGTTGCAGAGCCAAAAGACCTATTCATGCACACATTAAAGACACAGGAACTACCAACAAATCCAGGATGAACCAAGCTGGGTGACAAGGGAGACCCACACAAAGCAAAGCAGCAACCCCTGGTTTCATGAGGAATGAGCAGGCGAGGAGGAAAGGGACCCTGTCAGCTAAGTCTGCTCCCTCCTTTGAGCTAAACACGAATTTCAGCAGTCTGCTCTCCATAAAATCAGATCAGGCAGAGCCAAACTGAGCATCACGGGCTGGGAAACTGGTCTGGGTCCAACATCCTTGCCCTGCACCAACCCCACGGCTGGGCACCTCACGGGGTGGGAGCACTGGGGAGCAGGGAAAGCTGCTCGGAGAAAAACATTCTTCTCACCAGAAGACAAGCCAAACCAGGTCATCTCAACTCACCTTGAGGCAGGGTTGCAAATACAATGGCAGATGAGTGTATCTCCCTTTACCATTTCCTTCCAAAGAGCTGCATCCTCCCGCTGTGTGCCCTTCCAGGACCTGAGCTGACCTCCCACTATGATTTTTAGCATTCCTGACAGTGGTTTAGCCGAGCCTGCTCAGACAGAAACATTTTTCCTCTCTCACGTGGATGTTGTTTTTATTACCTTGGAAACTCCACGCTGCCACTCAGCATAACCAGAAAGCACAGCAGGTACAGGGGGACTGCACAGCCCTCTGCCCTGCTGGACCAGCAAAATCCCCTTGCTATATTCCATTAACAGCACCAGGTTGCCACCATTATCTTGTTTTCCAAAGCCAGCCTTGCTGTTGAGAAATGAAATTGACATTTAGAAAGAATTTGACTCTCAGGGCTGCAGGCAGTGCTCTTAAACGAGACGACAAAATAAGAGGGTTTTTGTTAAAGGGTTAAGAATAACCTGCAAATTGTTGTTTAAGGGGCTGGTTAAGTGCCCCATAAATACAAAGAGTGGCAATGACTGGAGCCCATGAGCTGTCACACGGCAGGGAGGAAGGTGGGATGCTGTGGCATTTCTGCACCCTGGGCACCAGGCACTTTTTATTTTAACTGATGCATCCATTCCACAAGTTTTCAGGACTAATCACTACCCACCACATATCAGAGGATATTACTCTAATACCAGTGGGTTATTTCATGTTAGCAGGGTTTCTAAATGGGCTTTTAGTGGGTTTAGTAGGTGTGAGGCTCAGCTGCTCCTCAAACTCCAGCTCTCTGGAGTTTGTGAGAGATCCAGTATAAGGCAGCAGAAACTGGATGGTGATGGAATGAATGAAGTGAGACCATCCATCCCTGACAGAGCCAAGGGATTAAATTAGAGCAATGCTATGAGGAGAAGGTTGGTGGCCTTGGGGAGAAGCCTGCAGCCCTGCTGAGCTCTTTCCACGAGGGCTGGACCTCCGGTTAAACTCATGTTTGACACTGCTTTTCCCAGATGAAATTCCTGGCCGGCACAGCTCCTGCACTGACAACTCTGATGTCAGATGAAGCCTCCAAAAGACCTTCAAAAGATTCTCAAAAAGATGCAGGAGGGGTTGATGTGCCCAGCAGAGAGATGTCCCTTGCTGTCCCCAGAGCTGGGGCTGGAGGCTGGCAGAGGGACAGCGCTCCCTTTCACAGCTGCTGATTAAACTGCCATGACAATGCTCGGCACAGGGCCAGATTAATTAGCACTAGCCACATGATCTACAAGTTCCTTTTGGCTTCGAGGGAAAAAAAAAAAATATCTAAGGATTTTCCAAACTCACTTTCACACACCTCCCCGGCCTGATGCTCTCCCTTGAATTTTCTGTCCCTGGAGTTGTGTCTCTCTTCCACAGGGGTGTGTGCCATTTTTAGATGCTGTGAGCCTGGACGTGTGGCAGGAGGAACTCAGAGCCTGTGTGGCTCTTGGCCTTTCAGAGAGGATGGACTAATCTCTGGCTGATATTTAGCAGAGGCTTGCAGCACCACACGCAACCTCCAGCTTGATACTGTTGTGACCTTTCAGCTTCATTTGCGAGACCATCTGAAATTTGTTTGATTTCGGTTCCTCTGCAGGCTTTTCGTGCCATGGCAAACCACAGCACACACAAATTAGCTGTTTCTCTGCTTAAATGGCACAGAGGGAGGGTGGCAAAGTGCAGTGAGAACCAGGGCTGGTGACTGCACCCTGTTTTACAGAGAGGATGGGGATGGGGCAGGGGGCAGAGCTGTCCTGGCCAGCAGAACCAGTGGGTGGGTGGTGGATCCAGGGTCAGATTCCCTCTCTGCATGTGTCCCATGGAAAAATGTTTGTACAAGGGCAGGCTGCTGCCATGCTGTTCCCTTCCCACTCCCTCTTGCTGATGCTTTGAGGATCAAAGCCACTTTTCCCCCTTTGACCAGCCAAGGCCTCCCACAGGCCTGCAGAGCATTTTCTGTTCATCCCCTCATGTTCAAGGGCAGTTAGGATGAGACTTTGAGTAAACTGGCCTGGTGGAAGGTGTCCCTGCCTGTGGCAGGGGCTGGAACTAGATAAGCTTTAAGTTCCATTCCAAAACCATTCCATGATTCCATGATTTTCAGATATCACCCTCCCAGGGTGACAATATGTGACACTATGACAATAAGTGTGTTACCACTGCTGGTAAGGTGACCCAAACACAAACAGGGCTGTGCTTCTACCAGGAGCAGCCTAAATATCCTATTTTTGGCTTACATGCACTCTTTTTTCCCAGCAGCAGGCAATTTTCTGCCGTGCAAACCATGGACACACACGACCAGGAGTGGGAAGATGCATCTGGAGGGCACTGGGTCAGCCCCACGGAGGTGGGCAGCACATTTACAGACTGTAAGATAGCTCAGCTTTTAACAGCTCGGCTTTTATCAGCTCAGCTTTTATCCATGTATCTCACCCCTGCTCCTTATGGAGAGATTTCCTTCCCAAAGGACCTATTACAGTGTCATGGCCCTAGATTTCCTGAGGCATTTAGGAAATAGTAATCTGATCTTTTGTAGAGTCATGGAATTGTTTAGGTTGGAAAAGACCTCTGAGATCACTGAGTCCAGCCATTCCCCCAGCACTGCCAAGGCCACCACTAAACCATGTCCCCATGTGCCACAGTCCCCAAGTGTCCTTTTTTTGGACACTTTCAGGGATGGTGACTCCACCACTTCCCTGAGCAACCCTATAAGAGAAGAATTTTTTTCCTAACATCCAAGTAGAATACCAGGAATATTTTATCTGGCCCTGTGCCAGCCCAGAACTTCCTTCCTCCTGGCCCCAGAGAGACACCTTCATCTGCTCCAGACTGAGGAGCCAAACAGCTGGAATGGCTCATTCTCCAGCTTTATTTTCTTCTGGCAAGGACCTTATGCTGAGAACCCTGCCTGTCCTGCTGCTCCAAGGGGGAAAGGGAAGAGAGGGGAACAGGCAATAAACCTGTGGTCACTGCAGACCTACTCATACCTGTTATCTTTGGCACTTGCAGAGCAGACACTTGTCAGCGCTGGGGCCCAGCTGAAGCCCAAAGCCCAGAGAGAAAGGCAGAGGTTTGTGTGTCTTGAAAATCCCACAGGAGGAGAAGAAAACCTTCTCCAGCCAGCCTAGCTTGTGACCCAGATGCACAGATGTTCCCAGCTGTGGACAGCCTCCCCAAGGAAGGATCCCAGAGCAGATCCAGGTGTGTCATACCCCATGCATCTGCCTGCAGGCCCCATGGAGCAAGGCCTGCAGCCAGGCACCGAGGATGAGGGGTGACCACATCCCAGATCCACTCTGGCAAACATGGATTTTTAGAGGCGACAGCCCCAAGGCCAGATGGGGACCACAGGGAGCCAAACTGCAGTGAGGAAGACGCCATGAGGTGCCGTGAGGCGCCATGAGGTGCCACGAGGTGCCATGAGGCGTCATGAGGAGCCATGAGGGGCCATGAGGGGCCATGAGGGGCCATGAGGCGCCATGAATGAGGGGCCATGAGGCGCCATGAGGGGCCATGAGGGGCCATGAGGTGCCACAATGTGCCATGAGGGGCCATGAGGGGCCATGAGGGGCCATGAGGTGATGGGTGCATCAGGAGAGGCCCCAGAGGTGAGGGCCTCGGGGTGACAGACCCTGAGCACCTCAAAGAGACCAGGAGGGGGAAGGTGAGGCTAGAAACACAGAATCATTTAGGTTGGAAAAGCCCTCTAAGGTCACTGAGGCCAACCATTCCCCAGCACTGCTAAGGCCACCACTGTCCCATGTCCCCAAAGTGCCACATCCATGTGGCTTTTAAACCCTCCAGGACTCCACCACTGCCCTGAGCAGCTGTGCCAGGGTTGGGCAAGCCTTTCCATGGAGGGATTTTCTCTGATGTCCAACCTGAGCCTGCCCTGGCCCAGCCTGAGGCCGTTCCCTCTGCTCCTGTCCCTGTTCCCTGGGAGCACAGCCCGACCCCCCCGGCTGTCCCCTCCTGTCAGGAGCTGTGCAGAGCCACAAGGGCCCCCCTGAGCCTCCTTTGCTCCAGGCTCAGCCCCTGCCCAGCTCCCTCAGCCTCTCCTGGGGCTCCAGCCCCTTCCCAGCTCCGTTCCCTGCCCTGCACACCCTCCAGCCCCTCAATCCCTTTCTCATTGTGAGGGCCCATCCAAGTGGGGCCGAGAGCATCCCAAAATTTCCCACCAGTCCAGGACAAACAATGTGCACCACACTCCTCCCTGCAGCACACAAGATCCTACCAGGAACCTGTCCAGCTGCCAAGTGGAAAGAAAAATGCACTTTTTTTTCGCTTCCACATGTGACCTCCAGGCCTCAAGGATTTTTTACTAACTACCAAATTTAATTTACTTTGCTGTCTTCTCAGTGCTAAGGCTTTGCATTGCTGGGCCTGTATTGTTTCTGATGCAGCCTGCTGGTGTCCACAGAAATTTCAAATTAAATATCAGGCACACATTAAGGTCAGGCAGCTCAATTCCATTAGCAGGCAGCCAGGCTCAGCCTCTCTGTAATGAATGCTGCTCTCGCCTCCTAATGATAGCAGCAGAGGAACTGGGCAGTGCCAGCTTGTGGTGATTGGCACCCCACTGACACTGGGGACCACTAAATTGATTTTAAAATTCCATTCATCTTCTGCAAATCGTGGCTTAAGTCTTCCTGACCTGTGACAAATCTTCATGAGCTGCAATTTGAAAGATAGAGCCAAGAGGAAAGGGAGGAAAAAAATGCACAAAAAACCCTACCAAAAAATTCCCCAGAGCAAGAAATATATTTCAGCTAGGTTGTTCTGCCTCAGCTTCGAGCCCTCTCCCCCAGGTATGATTCTGCACTCACTTTGTGAGAGAGGTTAAAGGTTTTTTAACCCACTGCCCACCACAAAGAGGACTCAGAGGATCCAAGGATGCTACAAGAGCCTCCCTGTTGCTGGACTCTGGGCATTGGAGGAGTCATGATCAGCAGAGATCTCCTCCCCATCATCATTCATGACACCATCCTGACCCACTGCAGCACAGCCAAAACCACAGCTCACAGCTCCCTGCTCGTGCAGCTGAATGGGCTGGCTGCTCTCACCCTTGGGCAAAGGAGACCTACAAAGTTATCAGAAAATGGTTTTTCCTGCACCCTTTAGCACAACAAACTCCAACCCAAGGGTGCAGACAGCTCATGTCTGTACCAGAGTTTTGCGCCAGAGTTTACACCAGAATAGTCCAGGCTGAAACTTCCTCTAGATCCACATCTCAGAGGGTGCTGAGGCCCTGGCACAGGGTGGCTAACTCATCCCTGGAAGTATCCAAGGCCAGGTTGGATGGGGCTTGGAGCAGCCTGGGAGAGTGGAAGGTGTGTGAGCAGCACCAGGGTTTCAGAGATACTTCGAAAATTCTCTTGGGGTGAAGAAAAGGACACGGGGAAGAGGGTGAAACAGGACTTGGAGGCACTACCACAGCACAAGGAATCTGGGTTTCAGGCTGTGAGTTCTCACATTGTTATTGCTGAGGCATTTGGGAGGTTTGTAATAGCTCTTTTACTCTGTAGAATTCACCCTTCCTAAAGAAAAACATTTATTCCCCTCAAATACAAATAACAGCTAAACACAGGCTGATGAGTTTAATAGTGCAGTTGTGCCTATTAAAGCAACTGCAAAACCAACATCAAGGCATTTCACATTAATTCCCTCTCAGTGACTCCAGATCTGATTCACTTTGACAAATCCCCTGCTATGAAGAAGTGGCCACAAATCCCCACAGCCCTCTCTCAGGTGGCATTGAAAAAAACATTGCTGTTGGACTCGAAAATTTTGTCAAGGTCTGTCAGGGAAAGAAAACCTGTTGATCAGAGCAGCCAGATAAAGAAGTTGTACAGGTAGTGCCAGCAGATGGGTTTTCCCCCAGATCAGTATTTTTAAGCAGATTTCATTAGAGAAGGGGTGTGAATCTCTCTTCCCACTGCTGTAGTGAGTGACCTTGGGAAAGTGCCTCCCCTTGGATTTTAACCAAATAATGTTAAAGCTATTATTTAAAAAGTAAGATTTATTCATGTCTTTGACATTAAGAAAGAATTGAGGTTTTCATTTTTCATTCAAAAATCTCAGCTTTGTCAGTTTTCTGTTTCATTTCCAAATCTGTTTCCTGAAGAAAGCAGAGACATCTGATCAAGGTTTTATGTCTAAATACAATCCTCCAGACATCTCCTGTAACACATTTCCTCAAGAGTGACCACAGAAAGGAGGATATGAGACAGAAATCTGCTTTTCTCACCCACATTTACATTTACCCATGAATTTTACATGCAAAGGAACAGAATCACCTGCATTTCCCTGTTCCCTGAATTTTACACCCAGTGGCTTGCAAGACAGTCACTGGTGCATTGTGCAGGTGGAGAAATGAAGGTAAGAGATCCAAAGCTCTTGCTCAGCCTTAGGAATCTCCATTCCCAGAGATTCTGATGGGGATCTGCAGAGCTGGGGGTCAGCATGCTGTGCCCACACCCACCTGAACCCACACGAGGATGTTTGGGAAACCAGGAGCACTTTGGGAAGAGCTGGGTTCTGCTCCAGGTGCTGGGCACAGATATTTGGCCTCGGACCACACCCATGGTGGTTTGGGTCACAGAGTCCCAAAAGGGTTTGGTTTGGAAGGGACATTTAAAGCTCATCCAGCTCCACCCCCTGCCATGTGCAGGGACACCTTCCACTATCCCAGGTTGTTCCAAGCCCCATCCAGCCTGGCCTGGGACACTGCCAGGGATCCAGGGGCAGCCACAGCTGCTCTGGGCACCCTGAGCCAGGGCCTGCCCACCCCCCTCAGCATAAAAAAATTTCCTTCCTGAAAATGTTCTTCCTACTCAACTCTTTATGGGACAGCTGGGACAGATCAAAAACCATAATGAAAATAATCCTCGATTTTCCACTTATACTGTCAGTTCACAATGTAACTGGACCTTTAGAGAGCAGAAAAAGATTACAAGGGTTTTTTCCCCCCCAGTGCTAACTGCTGAACCCAGGAGAAGACTTCTGCCTGGGTGGAAATAAAAGAGCACAAATAACACTAACCCATGTAATATCCACTGGATGGGGGTTCTGGCAGTTATCAAGCAGAGGAGAGAGGAGCAGCAATTACAAAGCAGTATTTCAGATTAAACCCAGCTCTGAGGGGAAAAAAGTAACATCTGTTTGAGACACAAAACCTGTTGACACCTCAGAACTCCCAGTTATATACAAAAAGGAATTAAATTTGGGATCTGAACTTCTCAGTGATGTTAATTAAAGGCTGGCACCTCTAGAACATCTGATGAGCCACACACTGAATTTCTAAAATCTTTCTGGTGCTTTTGAGAGCGATGGACTACAAAGCATCTAACCCTTCCCCTCCATTCAGAAAACGCATTTTGAGCAAGCAAATCAATCTGAGCCCCCAGTTAGGAGCTCTGGGCTGGTTCAGAAGCTGCCCAACATTTGGCAGGTCTGCAAACATCAAGCCCTGAAGAGGTGTCTGCTGGCTGTCCCCAAGCCCTGAATACCCTCACCCAGGAAGCTGGTGGACAAAATCCTAATTCCTGACTTTTTTGTACATTCAGAATGGGAGCAAACAGCCTCAGGTTGCGACAGAGGAGGTTTAAATTGGATGTTAAGAAAATATTTCTTCACTGAAGGAAGAAATTTTCAGGTCAGACTTTAGAATGGGCTGCCCAGGGCAGTGTTGGAGTCCCCATCCCCGGAGGGGTTTGAATGCCCTGTGGATGTGGCACTTGGGGACATGGGTCAGTGGTGGCCTTGGCAGTGCTGGGGGAATTGTTGGACTCCATGATCCTGGAGGATTTTCCCCAACTTTAAGGATTCTATGATTAAATGGTTTTGAAGTGGGCTCACCCCTACTTTTTACAGCAACAACAAAAGCTGTGCGGAGGGCAAACTTCCTCTGGGACCCTGAGCTCAGACATGCTCCTGAATGCCCCATTTTCTCAAAGACAAGGGGTGGCTCATTCAGAAAGGTGCCCAGCCCTGCAGAGCAGCTCAGCAGGCTGGACCAAGGTCTCCTTTCCTCTCAATTTTGCAGGAACCAGCCAACAACCTCCTCCACGCCAGCCTGGAGGTGGAGACCCACAGTGCTCCTGACCATCACCAAGCTGCCCCAGACCAGTGTGGGATTTCTCTCTGTGTTGCTGTTTTTCCCTGACATTCTGGTCCATCACCTGCTGCCCTAAGAACTTCCTGAGCTTCTCTCTGTGTGTTACCCTGCCTCCTCCCCTATCACCCAGCACTTCCACCACAGAGCTCAGCTAAAATCTCCCCCACAGATGAAAACTTCCCAGGAATTTTAAGCCCTGCTCTTTGCAGGCTTAAAATTATAATAATAATATATATAAATATATAATATATATAAATACCTTTCTCCCCCAGGCAGGTTGTGTCCCCTGACAGACAGAAAAAGCAACTCCTACAGCTGATGGGCTGCACCCCACCCAACCCCAACTCAGATGTGGGGAGCACACCACTCACCACGGGTGTTGATAACAACAAATCACTTTTCATTGGCTTTTTGGTGCCTGAACTTTGGCAAACACTTCACATTTCCACCATGCTGTTGTGCTCTGGGCTTTCATCTCTTTCATTTCTTTCTTTCTTTCTTTCCTTTTTTTTCCTTTTAATCTCGAAGTCTCATTATATTTGTTGGCTTTCCCAAAGCTGCAGCTCCCTGGCGTGATGCAAAGTGTGCACGTCATGGCATCACTAGAAAAGGGCTTGTTCTCTTTTGGGGGTGAAAAAACCCCAACAGCAAACAGGATCTGGGATTGTTATGGACTGGGAGGGGCACTCTGGCTCAGGGGCAGGGTGCCCCTCTGCACACCCACCAGCTCCATTAAACTTACCTCCATCAGGCTGCATTCAAAAAGGGCTCCCAGGGCATCTGCAGAGGTGGCAGCTCCAAGCAGGGGTTGTTGGGTGCCCTGGTGCATCTCTCCTGCCCTGCACCACCCTGCTGCCAGGCCCTGGCACCTCTCTGATGCCCTCTGCCCCTCGTGCTGGCCTGGATGTCACCTCTACCTGCAGGGAATGCTGCCAGCCAGTCGGGTTTCTGCAGAGCATCTCCATCCCTGTTTCCCATTTAAATTGCAGGGCATTAGGAAGGACCCCTTGCTGCTGCTCCACTCCCATCATGGGGCCAGAAAGCTGTGACCAGTTGTGCCATTGCAGCAAAAAGAGGAGAGGCACCAGTGCTCCCTGTTCTGTGAAAGAGCACCAGCCCTTCAGCACAGGGACTTCCTGCACAGCATCCATCAAAACCACCACCCCCACCAAAAGCAGTGTTTTCTGGAAGTGAAACTGGAAGAGGGATGTGTGCCGAGAGCCCACTTGGCACCACACCACGATGTTCCTTTCTCCTGGCCAAATAATGAACGTGGCTGCTCTTTAAAGCCAGTTATGAGAGAGATCTGCCCAGCTCTGTGCTCCCAACACCACTTATTACACCATCCATCACAGCCATCCCCCACAGCAGCAGCCAGAGGACAGGGCTTGCTCTTCAGCCTCCTCATCCCTTCAGCCTCCTCATCCTTCAGCCCACACGGAGCTCTCAGGGAGCTCAGGACACATGGAGAGCAGTTCCTTACCCTCCCCTACAGCAACACCAGGCCAGTGCTGAAGCATCTCAATGTTTTCAGCAGGTTTGGGTCCCAGAGCCAGCACCAGCCACGAGGGAGATGTTGGTGCTTGGAAGAGGAATGTGAGGAAGGAGCAACTCCTTGCATCCACAAGGGAAAGCAGAGCAGGTACTGTAACACATGGTGGGAAATGAGACAGGTGAAGGTGGAGAAGTCTAGTGAAGGTAATGCCAAGAGTGGTGCTGGCTAGGAGGAGGGCTAGTTTGGGTATCAGGGAAAGGCTCTTCCCCAGAGGGTGCTGGCACTGCCCAGGCTCCCCAGGGAATGGGCACGGCCCCGAGGCTGCCAGAGCTCCAGGAGCCTTTGGGCAGCACTGCCAGGGATGCTCAGGGTGGGATTGCTGGGGGTCTGTGCAGGGCCAGGGTGTGGATTTGATGATCCCATTTGATTTGTGGGTCCCTTCCAGCTCAGATGGATTCTCAGGCTACTCATGCAGCACACAACCAGGCTCAGAAGACATTTGCTGAGGAGCAGCAGAAGTTGAGTCTGCAGAGAGAGAGAGGATGGGCCTGAGTCTGACAGTGCCAAGGCCAGCCCAGGGGGAAAAGATCTCCCTCATGGCTCAGTTTCTCACAGGAAACAGTGAGAAATGCTGGGCTGTGGATAAGGAATCCCAGGGCAAGGACAGGGGTCCCACAAGGTCTGCATGATGCTTGAGTGTGCTGGTTTGGGCTGGGGTAGAGTTAATTTCCTACACAGTAGCTGTTAGAGGTCTGTGTTTTGGGTTTTTGCTGAACACAGGGTTGATATCACAGAGATGTTTTTGTTATTGCTGAGCCAGGCTTGCACAGAGCCAAGGCCTTTGCTGCTTTTTGTGTGGCCACAGTGGTGAAGATAATATAAAGTGAGGGGAAGAAGGAGGAAGGGAGGGATGTTTGGAGTGATGGTGTTTGTGTTCCCAAGCCACTGTCATGTGGGAGGAAGCCCTGCTCTCTGGAGATGGCTGAACACCTGCCTGGCTGTGGGAAGCACTGAATTAATTCTTTGGTTTTGCTTTCCTCATGTGCACTTTTTGCTGTGCCTATTAAACTGCCTTTATCTCAATCCCCTCAGAAGTTTTCCAGCTTTTACCATTCTGATTCTCTCCCTGATCCTGCTGGTGGGGGATTGAGTGAGGGGCTGTGAGGGGCTGGATGGGGTTAAACCACAATGAACCACTGCAACACACCCCAAAAACTGCCCTGAGCTTCCCAGATATTGAGGTTTGGCCCTGGATTTTCCTAAAGGGGCTAAAAATCACTTGTTGCAGGAAGAACAGAGAGAACACCAAGCAAACATACCCGGCATCCCAAACCCTCTCAGGAGGAACCGCTTCCTGTCCAAGGGAACATGCCTTCCTTCCCCCTGACACACACCCTATTTTTCTTATCCTGTGACTACCTCCTGGCAATATTTTCCTTTCCCAGGACACCCCTGCACCATCCAGAAGGAGCACCTGGGAAGCACCACAGCCATCTGGACCTGGCAGTGCATTACTCTCCCTGCAGGTGACACATCCTGGCCCCCAAGGTGCCTCTGTGGTCTCCTGTGGCAGAGCACCCAGGATTTCCACTGGCAAGTTTGTAATCACACCTGCCAGACAGCTTTTCCTGCCCACAGCAAACGAGGCCATGGAGAAGGTGCTGTTTGCACCTGCAGGATGGCAGAGAATCACAGAATATCCTGAGTGGGATGGGAACCCACGAGGGTCATGGTGTTCAGGTCTCTGCACAGACCCCCAACAATCCCACCCTGTGCATCCCTGGCTGTGCTGTCCAAACCCTCCTGGAGCTCTGGCAGCCTTGGGAATGTGCCCATTCCCTGGGGAGCCTGGGCAGTGCCCAGCACATTCTTGGGGAAGAGCCTTTCCCTGATATCCAGACCTCAGCCCTAACACAGCTCCAGCCATTCCCTGGGTCCTGTCCCTGTCACCAGAGAGGAAATATCAGTACCTGCCCCTCCTCTCCCCCTCACAAGGATGTTGAAGACAGCAATGAGGTCTCCCCTCAATCTCCTCCAACTGAGCAGACCCAGTGCCCTCAGCTGGTCCTCACTCAGCTTCCCCTCAAGGCCCATCACCTCCCTGTGGCTTTCTTTGGATGCTCTCTTACAGTTCAATGTCTTTTTTTATGCTGTGGCACCCAAAAGTGCCCTCAGCACTTGAGGTGAGGCTGCCCCACCTCAGAGCAGAGCAGCAGAGACCGAGCTGGGTGAGACCAGTGAGGAGCAGAGCAGTGGTGACACATCCTGGTCAGGATTTCCACTCTCACTGTCATGTTGGAAATGACCTCTGGCCCTTCCCCAGCCTGGAAACTCATCCTTGATGCCAATGGAGGTGAGGAGGAGGGAGGAGCAGGGGCTGACATGGCCTTCCTCATTTTGTGACCTCCCACGCCTTTGCAAGACTCATCTCAGGCATTAGTAAAGCACTTTCTGTTGATTAGATAAATTTGATGGTTTCACAGTGCAAGAAAACAAAGGCAGTCTATTCCTGACCATTACATGCTTCCCAAAACACCTAACCCACCTCTAAGATACTTTAGAAATTATGTCAAAGTCAAACATTTGTGTATGAAAAACCCAATTTAAAAATCATGATGAATTGGTTTTATTCCCTCCATCCAGCTGGTGCTGTTTCATTTTTTGTCATAATATAGAATTTCACTTCTGGGGCTGTGGCCTATTTCATCTCCCTTCAAATGAACCATTTAAAAGCCTCTCCCCACCCTCTCATTTTGTTGAAAAACTCAAGGACAATATAAACCCAGGAAAATAAATTTTCAGCCAGTGAACTGGAAAATAATCATCATCATCAAAACCAGATATTCTTGTTTTCTAGTCCCTGGCAACCCAGTTCAATAGAACTGCCACCAGCTGAGCTGCTGGCCCACCACCCACTGCTCACCCATGCACTCCCCTGGTGCTGTGGGGACTGGACATTCCTTGCCTTGGGGCCCAATATCCATGCCACACTCCAATTTTCAGCTCACAGTTTGAAAGAAAAGCCTTGGAGGCAAGAGTGTGGCCACCACTGGTCAATATACTGCAGGAGGGAGGCAGGCAGAGCTGAGCAGCAGATTAAGGATAGAGATAGGTTTTGCTGCTGCTTTGATAAACTCGGGAAAATAGAGAATCAGCAAATCATTTAGACTGAAAAGACCTCTAGGATCATGTCCAAACTCTCCCCAGCACTGCCAAGGCCACCACTGACCCATGTCCCCAAGTGCCACATCCACACGGCTTCTGAATCCCTCCAGGGATGGGGGCTCCATCACTGCCCTGGGCAGCCTGTTCCTAAGCTTAATGACCCTTTCCATGAAAAAAAATTCCCTAATATCCAACCTGAGCCTGCCCTGTCCCAGCCTGAGGCCGTTCCCTCTGCTCCTGTCCCTGTTCCCTGGAGCACAGCCCGATCCCCCCGGCTGTCCCCTCCTGTCAGGAGCTGTGCAGAGCCACAAGGGCCCCCCTGAGCCTCCTTTGCTCCAGGCTCAGCCCCTGCCCAGCTCCCTCAGCCTCTCCTGGGGCTCCAGCCCCTTCCCAGCTCCGTTCCCTGCCCTGCACACGCTCCAGCCCCTCAGGGTCTCTCTTGTCCTGAGGGCCCAGAGCTGTCCCCAGCACTGGAGGTGCCTCAGCAGGGCCGGCACAGGGGACAGGACATGACACTGCCCTGGGCTGTGTCACACCCTGGCTGGCTCCCAGAGACCATCTGCTACAAATATTGAATCCCTACTTCCCATGAAGTAGCCAGACATAACCTGGTGATGGGAAATAGAGTGTAACTCTTCAATTTTCCTTTGCTTTTTTAAAATTGACTTTATCTCAACAACTTCTTTTCCATTTCATTTTCTCCCCCTGCCCTCCTGATGGAGAATCTGGGTGGGCATCTGGTGTCCAGTCAGGATCATCCCACTGCAGTTTCCACAGGAATTTCCCACTCAGACCAAGGAGGGCTGAGCAAAAACAGCTCCCCAAATGCTTTTGGTGCACACTGGATAACATTTTCTCTGTTCAGGCTCCTGGAGATCTGCCTGTAACCCTTTGATCTCAAAGGAGGCTGTGCACAAAGGGGAGAGTTTGGGGCTGCCAATGGGTTTTGCAGGGAAGGGGGCATTTTTTACAGGGTTGCATGCAATGAGGCGTTCATTATAAAAAAAGAAACAACTTTGTAACAACCCCAAGCCCGCTATCTCTGTACAGGAAGCCTCCTCATTCCTTATCTCAGCCCCAGGAGATTTGTGGGATATCACAAATAACAGCTGGTTAAGATAAGGTCTCTCTCCCAACACGCTGCTTGCTCCCAGCATCTGTAAAGCCTCATCCTGATGGACCTGAATGGACCAGTGCCTGGAGCTGCTACATCTCATCCCTTTTCAGTCCAACCCTGCTCTTTTCTAGACGTTTTGAGCAAATATTGTGAGGGCTCTTCCCTGCATCATTCCATGCCTTAGGCACCCATCTCCAAACCCTCCCAAACACCCTCACCTACCATCAGGGGAGCTCAGCCACCAAAGGCACAGCAAAACTTAATCCACGCCCTGTCCCTTCCAGCTCCTAGCACAGAGGGAATCCCTTAATTTCAATGAGGAAAACCCCGCCAAGAAGGAGGGGAGCTGTCAGGATCCCCCCCATGCTGACACGAAACCAGCAAACAAGGTGTTTATAGCCCAGTGATTCATAATACTGCAGTTTGCAGGAAACGTAGCGCCATTCATGGTTAAGAAATTCTCTTGTTTTCTGCTAAATATATAAAATAATCACTCATCCCCTGAGCAGCAGATGCAAATTACACCTAGCATTAGCCTCGTATGCCAACTGCTATAATTCTGGTGCAGCATGAAGCTGTTTCCCAAGGCTTTAGAAGTCCCTTAATCTGCCTTCTGACGTCAAATGACAAATTTCTTGCCTGGGATCATTAACGGGATGACTAATGAAAGCTGATAAGTGAATTTATAAATGAAATTAAAGATATTAATATTAAAGGCCAGGCTACAAGGGAGAGAAGTGTGGATTTAGCAAACCAAAACAAGCAGCGTGGTAATCTGCATGAGATTTACAGCTCCTATCCTGACAGGCAAACGAGTGGTATTTTCCGCCTGGAGGTTGTGGAAGCTGCCAGGCTTGATGGACACTTCTCCTGAAGCATCACCACCCCCATTACCTTCAGACGCTGACTGAGATTTAAAAAGCTCCTGCTCAAGTTTAACTGCAAATGCCAAAGCAGGGATTAGTGCACCCCAATAGTCTTTGCAAAGATAGCTTCACCACCAAACCCTCCTGCAAACAAAATACCTTTACTCTGCTGCCAACTTTTTTTTTTTCTCTCTCTCTCTCTTCTAAGATAAAAACACACCTCAGACTAGATTCTCATCTTATTCACCCCAGTATAAATGCCAAGCAACTCCTTTAAAAGCTGAGGAGTTTGGAGTTTTTTTGGGTTTATGCACGTACAAACAAGTTCAGGCCTTGCCAGATGGGAATCCAACCCCACGTCCAGGCAGCTTCACCATGAACCCACAGCTCCTTCCAGACTCCAGCTGCTCCTCACTGAGGCTTGGGGCCCTCAGGAGAGACTGCTCAAGTACCAGCTCCCACCAGCTGGTGATGGTCAGCCATGAACGGACCACACAAACCTCTCCTGCATTGCCCCAGGGCACGCAGGCAAACACAGGCACCTCCTCTGATATAAAACAAACAAAAAAAAAAAAAAAAGAGAGAAGAAAGCTTCCTTTTGTCTGCAGATGCCCCGTTTTCAGCAGAGGCAACATCAAAACTGGCTAGCTAGCTGGGCAAGTGGTCATGAGGGGTGACTCCTCATGCACCCACAGCCTCCAAAAATCCCAAGGTCCTGTGGGAAGTATCAGTGCCTCCATCTGGCAGCGAGATTGAAAGAAGAGTCAGATGCCACCAGGAGAATGAGGACTCCTAGAGACACAGAGGAAGCACAGCTGGGGAGGGCACATTTGTTACAGGGATGTTTCCCAATCCCTTCCTTCACTGGAGGAACCCAGGGTGGGGAGCAGCTGCAGCAAGACAGATGTCCCAGGAATGGTTTTATTGAATGCCTTTTAGAGACATGTTCCAGCCTGGAAAAAAGGACAAGAGAATGTTTCCACAGCCACTCTTAGCTCCAGAGCTGGACATATGGTTTGGTAGGCTGTCCAGTTCCATCAGTCCTGCTCAAAGAAGTCCCAGAAAGTGCCCATGCCTGGTGCTCTCCTTGTTTGGGGACATATTTGCTCTTTGGACCATTTGGGAAAGGACATGGAGGGGTGGAGCATGGCAACAGCTCCACAGCACCGCTCAGGCCTTCCAGAGGGAGGAAAAAAGAGGAAAACCAGCACCAGCCAGTGGCTCTGACTGAGCTGAGGGTCACCCACACCTCGGGGTGTCACTTCCACACAGGGCAGCCACTGGGAGCAGCTGGGACACCAGGGATGTGATAAGAGACACACAGACACCTGGATCCTTCCCCCAAGTACCAAAATCCTCACCCAAACATTTCCCTGCAGGCGTGCCCTCACTTCACAGACTCCCAGCCCACAGGGCTGCCCCTTACTCTCTCTTTGTCCCCACAACCTGCACCTTTGCTGCTGACCCCACTGGGTGCAGTCCCTCAAGCCAATGAAGAGATTCTGTTCATTAAAGAGCCACAAACCACACACACACAGCTCTCCTGCAGGCACATTTTGCAGCCTTTAAAGGGAGGGAGAGAAAACAACAGAGGTTAAGGACACTTACCAAGAGGGATCCACGACAGCATGGGCCAACCAGCCCAATCCAGCTGGGGCTGGGAAATGCAAAGGACCATCAGGCAGGAAAATGTGTGAGAAAAGGTCCTGGGAGACTGCAAAACTGAGCAGAGGAGGAGCAGAAAGGGTTAAGAAAAGGTGGAGAGGAGGCATGGAGCAGACAAGGGTTTGCTTTCCCTCCATCCTGGCTGCTGCTGAGCTCTCCAGCACAGGAGCCCAGTCCTTGCCACGACCAGGACCTGTTGCAAGAGGCTAAAGAGTGATTGCACCTTTTTTTTTTTTTTTTTTTTTGGTGAGAATTTAACCTTTCTCAAAAGACAGAGTTTTCTCACTAAAAAGGTTTAGGAGTAAAACAAGACCACTCAAGGATTTAACTTGTGGATCTCCCATGGGGTCCTGTGCAGAGTTGCTTGGGAAACCACTTTGCCAACCCCAACTGCAGACCAACCCACTCCATCTACCCAAAATCAACCAAAAAAGGGAGAAAATTACCATTTTCCCCACTGGGTGTTGTCCCCCCTCTCACTGCCTCCCTGCAGGTCCCTGCCCTGCAGCCCCACATTCCCCTTCTGCTTCTCAAACCTCCACATCAGCTGAAACACCTGCTGAGTGCAGACTTGTGAGTTTTGAGGACCAAATTGGCCATAAGCAGCACCTTGAAGCTCTACATTATGTGAAACCCCTTAAGATTAAAGCCTCGTGCTATCACCCAGCTCCAGGAGCTGCAGGGTTCTGCAGGAACACCCAAATTCCATGAGATGCCTGAGAGTCACAGCATTTGGCAATGCCATCACACCTCTTCCAATTGCCAACCAACTCTGCTCCTGGGGGTTACAGATATTGAAGACAATTTAATACAGGAGAAGTTGCAAATCTTCCCTTGGATTTCTCACTCATTAATTTAAAGCCTCCCAAAACGAGCACTCCCAGGTTAAGGGTGGGAAGGGCTTTTCTCTGCTGACCTGCTGCAGCACCTGTCCCTTTTTGAACACCTCTGGAGAGAAGAATCTTCCAGTTTAGACATGAGGTGCCCCAGTGCATGGTTTGGGGTTAAACCAGCACATAAAGGGGTGGGATGTCCATGTCCTTGCTACCCCCAAAAGAGCTGTATTCCCCTGTCCTTCCACCTCTGCACCCCCAGTGGTTGTCACCATCGTCCCTCTGGTCAGGGGAGACCCATGAGCCAGTCTTGGATGTGCCAGGTGCCCCCCGAGGTACCTGGGGGGGTTCCTCCTATATCTTTTGGGGCAGTGCCTGCCCCAGCCATGCTCCATCCTCCCCTTTCAGCTACCAAGGAGCTGCCCAGGTTATGAGCAGGGTTTGAAGCTACAACAGAAACGAAACTCAAGACTTACTCTAGGAAAGTCCTTCCAGAAAGGTCACGGAGGAGGACTCGGGGCGGCTCTGCGAGGACACCCACACTCTGCCCAGGGCACCCCGAGCAGCCTGGGCTGTGTCCCCACCGTGTCCCCAGCACTCCGTGCCCCTGCACCAGAGCAGCTCCGGGGATTTGTGGCAGACACACCCCCTCGAGCACCCCCGAGCTTCACAGCTTCTGCTGCTGCCTCCCTCGCGCACCAACTCACCGGTTCTTAAATAACACACTTCCACGGGGCCAGATCCGCACGCAGCAAGGTAAATCCAGATCAGCTCTCTCTTTAGGCTCTGCTGATAATTCCCAGCATGAGCAAAACGTGAGCACTACTCGTTTCTGTTTCCTCTCAAAAAGGATGGAAGCTGTGCCACCAGCCCAGACCCCGTGTGAGACCCATCAGCCCAGCTCCCCTTTGCCATCATTAAGCGTGCACAGATGGGTGTGAGACCTTTACACAACCCTTACAGAAATGAACCTCAGAGCCCCTTTTGTCCGTGTTTGGGATTATCCTTCTCCCTGTTACTGAAAGGAGTTATTTAAGGGAGCCCAGAGATACAGGTTGGTGCTGGAGAGACGTCTAGGCTTTACAGGAATCACTGCATGTGCCTCCACACCCACAGCAGCACCACCAGCACGTGACCCACCTTGGATTTCCTCAGCCCACCGACGCTAAAACAAAAACAAAAACAAAAAAAAAAAAAAAAACCAAACAAAAAAAAACCAAACAAAAAAATCATTTTCTTTGTACCAGGTGACTTTTTCAGGACTCAAACATAGCTTTTCCAGAGTGTCAAAGGAATTAAGTCATTAAAATGTGGATGAGTTTGATGGATTATGAGCTATGAAAGCCTGGTGGTTACTGACTAATAAGGCTGGGAGGTGGAGGAGGGGGGGATGCTTCCTCTTGTAAGGATGTGTTTCTAACAAGACAGGTCAAAAATATGATGCGGATGATAAATTGCTTTAAAAGTTGCCATTAACCCAGCAGTTTTGTGCATTATTAGATTACCAAGGCATCCTCGGAGTGGGCTGAGCACGCAGCCCTGCTCTGTAGCAGGGCTAATTTGCAGAGTGAGACCTGGGGGGGGTTGTCACGCTCGCTGCAGTGAATCCCCACTCCCAACAAAGGGGCAGCTGCCGGCAGGTGTCCGTGGAGGGGATGGGTTTATCCGTCTTGGGGTTTGGGCTGGGGGCAGAGGAGAAGGGGGATTCTTCATTTTTTTCCCCCCCACGCCATAACCCGAATCTCATTGTCTCACGTGGCGTGGGGTTGGTGGGGGGGGGAAGGGGGGTTGAATTTAAAAAAAAAAAAGGAAACGAAACAAAACCAAAAAAATAAAAAAAAAAACGGAGGGGGGGTGGGGGTGGGGGGGAGGGCAGGAGAGGGGGGAGAAAATAATAAAAAAAAATCACATTGGAAAATGATCAGCCCCAACAGGCATGCATGTCTCCCTTCATTCATGCAAGCGAGAAGCACAGCCTCCCTCCTCGGGATGTGTATGGGGACGTGTCAGGCACGGAGGAGCTCAGCGCTGGCCCGGGGCGAGGATGGAGCGAGAACAAAGGGCCACGGCATACACTACATCCAGGGGGGAGCAGGGGGCACCCCACCGGTGCTCATACAGAGGGGGACAGGATGGCCAAACAGTCACCGAGGTACACGGAAAAGGAAATATGGAGAAGGAAATAATAAATAAATGTTTATAGAGAAAACCAACCAAACTCAGGATAGAGCTAGGAGAGAGGTGGAAAGGCACAGCCTTGCGAAATGATGCGTCTCTGGGAGGGATGCTGGGGTAAAGGCAGGGCGGGCTGCAGGAGCCACTGGCTTTTGTTTTGCTTGCCAGCGGCTCCTCGTGAAATTTTAGCGGGTGGGAACCACCGACCTGCTGAATTTGTCTTCCTCTCATTAAAGACCAATCACCAATGCTGCGTCTCCCCCCCGCTTCTGTGGAAATGTAATTAAAGACAAGATGCTCCCCGCGCCTCCCCTCCCAGCCCCGTCTCCTGGCTTTGGGAGCCCTGACTTCCCTCAGCTCCTCGTGGCATCCAAGCCAAAACGGGGAGGTTTTACCGGACCCTTTTGCAGACCTGGGAGAGGAGGTCTGCTGCAGGCACAAGGAGAGGTGACCACTATCATTATCATCGCTTTGCAGCCGCAGCAAAGCTGCTCGCTGACCGCAATTCATCCATTCCTCCATGCTTCCAATATTTTAAGGCTCCCCGTGACTTTTTCTCCCAACCCCATAGTTTGCCTTTTTTTTTTTTTTTTTTTTTTGACCAAATCGAGTTTTTATTCAGAAGATGGTGGGCCTGGAGGCTTCGAGCAGGAAAAATGTAGTTACAACATTAGCAGCTGGGACGTTTTTACGAGCCCTGCCTTGCAGGGGTCTAGTGGAGATATTTATAGCGTGCCAGTCGCCCCGGGACCGAGGAACGGCAACTCCTCGCCTGGCAGATGGTGGGCAGGGCACTCGCAGAGATGTATACGTTTAAAATATACAGCTTAAAGATCGGAGGGGTTTTTTAATTTTTTTTTTTTTTTTTAATATACAGGTTGGTTTACCTCTTGTTAATCAGGACTTTAGAAAAATAAACAATTCCCCCCCCATACATACAGAGGGATCAGTCTGGTAAGGAAGGTGTAATGTTGTAACTAGAATGAATAAGCAGCAGACCCTTCATCAATTTCTTTTTTTGATTAATAATGAGGGATTTGATTTGTACTTTTTTTTTTTTTGGCTGTTCTGCGGTAAAACCAGAATTCTGCATCAGCACAACAGCAATATGTGCGCTGGGAAGTATGTACACACAGACTAATGCTGAGGGTAGATATGGGATAGGAAGTGGGGGGGAAAAAAATGTATTTAAAAGCCCCCATATCTGTTCTAAGAGGGAGAAAAAAATCCACTCACTCAAACCTCACGATGAGGGGAAAGCAAGGAAAAAATCTAAACAGCAGGATACGACAATAAATGGGAAAACAGCAATAGAAAAAGCACACTAGGTTAATATAGGAAAACTAGTTTCTTTATTGAGAGATCGTATATTAGTATTAGTGGAATCGTGTGTAACAATGTCATCATGCACACAATACAAAAAGGCAAGGCCCACCATGCTATGGAAGGGCAACAGAACAAAAGCAGCGTACACTGAGCAGATGTATAGGCTACAGCACATTACATTTCAGCAGGGTATGTCTCTACAGAGAGATTTACATCAGAAACTAGGTAATGTAAAAAAATACAGACCATGCTTTAGTTTTAGTACAAGAAAAAAGGTGGAGATACACAACCAAAGGATATTCGGTACAGAAAAAATTACCCACAAAATAAGAACAGGAAGTAATTTAGCACAGCAGAAAAAAATGTTATCCCTGTTTAATGGAAAACCATTTTGCCAGTCGTCTCTTTCGGCAGCCCGGTTTGTTTGGTTTTTTGGGTTTTTTTGGTTTTTTGGTTTTTTTTTTGGAGGGTGGGGGGTGTCGCTGGGCGGGTTGTCGGGGGTGTGCCGGCGGGACGGGACACTTGTGGCTGCAGGGAGGGCCGGGGCTGGGGGCGATGCCCGCAGGGACAGCGGTGTCACCGCGGGGACAGGGATGCTGCACCCCCGGAGCACACGCACCCCGCCGCCCGACTCCCCGCCAGCCCGATCCTGGGAACCGCGGCCAATCGCCGCGCTTCCCCTCCCCAAATTTAATGGGTTTTTGGAAGGTTTTTCAAGCAGGGAGGTGGGACCAGATGACCCCACCGTGGTGCCCTCCAAGCTCAGCCGCCCCGGGATTGTGGGCTTGGCCGCAATTCGGGGGCGTTTGGCCCCGCCGCACCCCAAAGAGACTCTGCGACGACGACCACAGCAAAACGAATCCACTTAACAGGAATTTACAGTGCAAATGTAACTCAGCTACTACACAGGATGGAGGTACAAAAATGGCTGTTATCGGCTACAGCTACGCTGGGATGGCCTGGTGGCTACGGTGAGGGGTGGGGGTGGGGGAGAGGGTAAATTAAAAAATAAAATAAAATCCGTAAAAGAAGAACGGGAGGGAAGGGGGGGAGGGTGGAACAGATCTACCGCAGTCGGGAGGTGAGGGCGGTAGGGGGGTCCCGAAGCGTGGCGTGTGTGGGGTGGCAGGCGCCCCAGAGAGGGGGACGCCGCCGGGCTGGGTGAGGTGCGCTGAGGGGAACGCTGAGGGGCAGCCCCCCCTTCCTGCCGCCGGGGACCCGGGACGCGCCGCCCCCCCTCAGCCGCCGCCAGCGGCCCCAGGACGCGAACCCGCGTTGCCGGGAGCGGTACCTCTGTTGCGCACGGAGCCGAAGACGGGCAGCACCAGGTATCCGACGTGCACCAGGACCATGCTGCGGCCTTTGTGCCCCCCGGACGCGCCGGCGACTGGCGGCGGCCGCGCTCGGCCGGCACACAAAGGGGCGCGCGGCCAATAGCAGCGCGGGGGCCGTCGCCAGGACACGCCCCCCCGCCCGTCGCCGGCCAATGGGCGCCGAGGGCGGGGCGACCCGCGCGCGAGGGAGGCGCGCACGCGCGCGCGGCAGCGGCAGCGAGGTCGCGTGCGCGCGCACTCGCGCCCGCCGGTCCGGCCGTGCTTCCATCCGTCTGTCTGTCCGTCCGTCCATCCATCCACCCATCCTTCCGTCTATCTGTCTGCCCGTCCGTCCGTCCGTGCGTCTGTCTGTCCGTCCGTCTGTCCGTCCAGCCAGCCATCCTTCCGTCTGTGTCTCCGTCCGTCCGTCCGTCCGTCCAGCCCTCCTTCCATCTGTCTGTCCATCTGTCCTTCTGTCTGTCTGTCCAGCCATCCTTCCTTCCGTCCGTCCGTCCGTCCGTCCATCCATCCATCCATCCATCCATCCATCCGTCTGTTTGTCCGTCCATCCATCCATCCATCCATCCATCCATCCATCCATCCATCCATCCATCCATCCACACAACCACACCCCTGTCACCTGCACACACAGACACACACCACAGACACCCTCAGAGCCCCCACAGACACCGTCCCACGGGGACACGGACACCGCCACACCCTCACACGGGGACACGGACACTGCCACACCCTCCCACAGGGACACGGACACCGCCACACTCCCGCGCTCCTGCTGTCCCCTGCTCACAGCCCCGAGCTCTCCCACCCCACACACGCGTGGGTCACAGTCTGGGGTGCACATCCCTCATCCTGGCACTCGGGAAACCCTCAGGAGCAGGGCCACCGAGGGCTTGTGGCTGTCCCCACCCCAGTGCCACCGTCCCCACGCCCATCCGTGTCCCATCCCCGCTCCCCGCGGTGACACAGTGGCCCATTGTGTTGACGCCCCAGTTGCTGACAGAATTTATCCGCTGGGGCATCCCTGACCTAAAACGGCTCTGGCCGAGCCCGGAGGGGGCGCGGAGAGCGCTGGAAACCCCTGGGAGCGCGGAGCCTCCCCCCCGCTGCTGCCCCTCAGCCCCCAAAACCCCAAACACCACACATCATCTCCATTCTAAACTGTTTTAATGGACTCGGAGCCCCCGTTGCGCAGGAGGGATTTCTGGCAAAGCGCAGCATCCAGGGAATATCATTTCACCCCGCTGCAAAGCGACTTTTCCATGGCTTTCCCACCCTGCCCAGGCTGGTTTTATATTTTATTTCATTCGCCCCCATTCCCCCCGCCCGCTGCGGCCGCCGTCCCGCCGTGGGGAGCCCCCTTAATCCCGGTTTAGCCTTATCCGTGCCGTGCATCTGGCAGGTTTAAGCGCCCGGCAGCCTCTGGACGCGGATGTGCCATGGATTTGTCCGCCCGGATTATGGCATCGGGTCTGTCGCTGGGCTCCGCTTGTGGGTTTGTTGTTTGTAGGGGGGAGGAGGGGAGGGTTGGTTTGGTTTTTTGGGTTTTTTTTTTGGTTTTTTTTTTCTCCTCCCGATCTGAATAAAAACGTGAGCTTGGTAACCTGGGTCTGTGTAACCCCTTCCTTGCCCGTCCCACAGCCGCAGGGCAGATGCTGGGAAGGATTAACTTGATCCGCAGGGAGAGCTGCGAGCTCTCCCTGGAGCCTTCTCCAGCGCTGCAGCCTCCAGCCCAGAGGGTCCTTTGGGGCACATTCGCACAGCTGCTGCTCTGAGCTCCCCAAAAACGGCAGCAGGACAAGTTCCAGGTGCCCGCTGCCTCCCGGTGCCCATCCCATCGCATCCCAGCTCGGATTTGCCCTCCTGCCTTTCCCCCAGTGCCCTCGGGAGGCTGCTCTGGCTCGTGGGCGGCTCCTGGCAGGGAAGGGCTGGATTTTGTCCCCTCTTGTCACCGTGCTGCTGTGGGCATTGCCCACCCCAGGGCTCTGCCAGCCCTGCCAGGCAGCAAATCGTGATGTCCCAACAGCGTTAATATTTCCAAGAAAAGAGCAAAATTTGCTGTTTCATTTTTTTCTGCCTAGAGTCCCAGAATGGTTTGGGCTTGAAGAGACATCAAAGCTTGTCTAAAACCATGGGCAGGGACACCTTCCACTGTCCCAGGTTTCTCCAAGCCCCATCCAAACTGGCCTTGGACACTTCCAGGAGCAGCCACAGCCTCTCTGGGCACCCTGTGCCAGGGCATCCCCACCTTCACCACAAAAAACTCCTTCCTTACATCCAATCCAACCTAATTTCCCACGTTTATACCGTAATGAAACCCTTCCTGAGCCCGGTCTGCGTGGCAGCATGGAAACACACCCACTCCCCACGCATCTCTGTCAGCAGCAATGGGCCACCCCTGGCCGCTGGGGCGATGCCGAGCTGGCTGTGTCACACACACCGACAAAGGGACATCCCTTAATCGCTAAAAACCCCGCAGGGCGCCCCGCAGCCCAACCCACGCGTGGATCCGGCAGGGAGGGACGCCCACCGTGCTTCCCTGGCCCGTCCCCACCCTGGGGGCTCCCAGGGCTTTATGGAAGGCGCTGCCATCCCCTCCGCGGTGCCCTGGGACGCTGCTGGCCCCGGGCCGGGCTGCAGCCCCTCCAGCAGCCCCAGTTGCCTCGGGCAGCTGCTCCCGTGGTCCCCGCAGTTGTCCCGGGCATTTCACGGGGCTCAGCCCCCGCCGCTGTCGCTTTGCATCTTCCCCGCCCTTCCCGGACACCCGATCCTCCGCAGATGCCGCAGGCACAGGTTGATGTTAAAATTAGCCCCTGGATCCCTCCCGCCCACCCCCAGAGCAGATTTTGGGGTCCGGCACGCCCCGTTTGGGGCATCCTCCTGCCTTTGCCGCAGGCTCAAAACCCCGCTCCTCCTGGATGCTCCCTGGCCCGCGGGTGTCCGTGAGACACGGGTGTCCCCGCGGGTGGCTCTGCTGGAGATGCTGCAGGCACAGGGGGATGTCTCACCCCTCGGTACCACAGGGAAGGAGTCTCCCCTCATCCGGGAGGATATCCAGGAGTTAAAAGGTGATCCAGGGCCACACGTGGCGCATCAGCACCATCCTGGGGCAGGTCTGGGGGTGACCTTCACTCCCAGAGCTGCCAGATCTGCCCCCCACCCTCTGCCTCTCGCAGAGGGTCTTTCACTAAAAATCCTTTCTTTAGGGTTTTTCCTCCTAAGAAGCTGAGAAGCTTCAAAAACAAAATATGAACATTGATTATCTGCTGCTGCAGAATGCAACAAGTGAATCTTTGATTGGCCCATGTCAGTTGTTTGTAGTTAATGGCCAATCACAGCCCAACTGGCTCGGGCAGAGAGTCCGAGCCACAAACCTTTGTTATCATTCTTTCTTATTCTATTCTTAGCTGGCCTTCTGAGGAAATCCTTTCTTCTATTCTTTTAGTATAGTTTTAATGTAATATATATCATAAAATAATAAATCAAACCTTCTAAAACATAAAGTCAAATCCTCGTCTCTTCCCTCAACCTGAGACCCCTGTGAACACGGTCACACTCTGACCACCCTAAAGCCCTCTGCAATTGCACCCTGATATGGAACATTTCACCAACATTTCACTGCAAAACCAAGCTGGGTGAAACCCTTTGGGCGTGTCAGGATGGTCTCAACTGGCTCAAAAAACGATGAGTCCGTTTTCTTCAAATTTAGGGGATTTTTTTGGCTGGCCTCAGGCAGGACAGTGGAACAGCCCCCAGGGAAGGGCTTTATGCAGCAGTTTTGAGGCCCGTGGTTTGCTCCAGAGGCCTTTTTATGGAATCCCAGAATGGTTTGGGCTGGGGGCCCCGAGGGTCTCAAGTCTCAGGCTGGGGAGGCACAAAGCCTGCGGGGCTTGGGGGAGCAGCACTGGAGAACCTCCAGGGAAACTGGGGGTGAAAACACCTGCAGTTAAGGTAGCATGGATAGAGAAAGGGCAGAAAAGGAGGGGAAATCTCTACAGCAAATAGCATTGCTCCATGCCTGGGAGCAGCAGCAACCCAAACACAAGTGGGGACTCAGAAACTGGAAGGGCTTTATTTGAGAATTTTTACACTGACATTTTATCTCACGTTATTTTGCTGCTTTATTTTCTTTCTCCCTGGATTTTTTGCTCTTCTGCTTCTTGCCTTGTTTCTTTAGCAAAAAAAAAAAAAAAAAAAAAAAAAGCGAGAGAGAGGCAATCTAGAGGAAATCATTACGCATTTGATTAAAGTGTAATATCTCAGCATTTCAATTTTCCAGTTTTATAAAGTAAGAGATAAAATAAGAAGATGGGTGAAAACCTCAGCTCCAAAGAGCAGCCATTTGGGAGCAGAGAAAGGGAGAGAAAGAAAACACTTTGCAATTATTTTGCTGTAGCCTGTTTCAGATGTGTGGCCCAGGAGGTGCTTTTTCCCTTTTCCCTGAAATGAGGATTTTTGGGAGCTCACAGCACTCGAAGGAACCCAGCACACACCCAGAGCCCTCCCCAGCTCATTTCAGGAGGGAGCACAATTTATGGTGGCAAAGGGGACGAGTCCAGGGCAGGGAACGGAGCTGGGAAGAGGCTGGAGCCCCAGGAGAGGCTGAGGGAGCTGGGCAGGGGCTGAGCCTGGAGCAAAGGAGGCTCAGGGGGGCCCTTGTGGCTCTGCACAGCTCCTGACAGGAGGGGACAGCCTGGGGGATTGGGCTGTGCTCCAGGGAACAGGGACAGGAGCAGAGGGAACGGCCTCAGGCTGGGCCAGGGGAGGTTTAGATCGGATATTAGGGAATTTTTTTCATGGAAAGGGTCATTAAGCTTAGGAACAGGCTGCACAAAGGCAGTGTTGGAGCCCCCATCCCTGGTGGGGTTTAAAAGCCACATGGATGTGGCCCATGGGGACATGGGTCAGTGGTGGCCTTGGCTGTGCTGGGGGAATGGTTGGACTCAATGGTCTTAAAGGGCTTTTCCAACTAAAGCAATTCAATGAGTCTATGATGCCCCATTTGTATCTTAACATTCTTCTTAATTATTTTTCTTAATTATTTTTCTTTGGGGAATTTCATTCTCCATCTGTATGGGCGTGGCAGATGACAAAACAGAGCTGGGGATTTTCTGACTGGTGGTGGTTGTTGCAGAATGGGAGCTGGTGGAGATTCACTGCATTGAGTCCAAAGTGGGGCTGATTGAATCCTTCCTTTCAATCAGAGTTTTAAGCTCACAATACTCATTACTCCCTGTGTGCCTCCATCAGGTGAGGGCAGTTTTGGGCTTTAGGATGTGTCACACCCCCTGTTTCAAGCAGAATGATCCCAAATTCACCCTTTCTCCTCCATGCTGCCCTTACTTCTGGGGAGCAGAGGTTTTGGTGTGTTTTGCCCCCAGTGTTCTCCCCATCCCAGTATCCCAGCAGCTTCCTGCAGCAGCAGCTTTGGGATGCAACCAGGAACTGAGAAGAAAGGAAGGCCCTCTCCTGGAAACATGCTCTGCTGCAAAATCCCACAAATTCTGCCACTAATCAAGGACATTGAACTATTTTATTTATGAGATCTGGTCCTTGGTTTCCAATACCCAAAAATAAGGCAAGGTCAGCAACCCCTGTCCACATTCCCAGATCCTGGGCTTAACATCTGGAGAAACGACTCACTAGTGGTTAATTACTTCAAAATCACAGCTGGATAATTTAATTTCAGTATTCCATCCAGATGATTTTATTTCTTTTGCTCTTCCCAGGGCCCTTTTCCCTGCCTTGGGATGGATGCTGGCTGCATGGACAGGGTCTCACCAAGCTGACTTGGTCCAGCACCGTTAGGAAAATTAAAAAAAAAAAAAAAATTTAAAAAATAGTTTTTTTCACATCCAGAAGCCCTTTTGCCTGTTTTTGAGGGCACTTTCCCTGTTCTGGGGGATGCAGGGGAGGGTGAGACAGCAGCCAGATCCCGTATCCTCTGGCTCTGGTGCCATCTAGTGCCTTGCCAGGGGCTGCTTCCAGCCAGGGCTTCCTGAGAGAAAATATCGGCGGCCAAACTGCGGTAAAAATCATTGTTATTGCAAAAAGGGTGCTGCTGAGAGCCCTCACCGCCACCCACCCACCCCTCCCCAGCCTTCCTGTGGGGTTGGGAGCAGGCTGAGCCCAGCCTGGAGCCCCAGGAATTAAAGGGATTTCTCCCTGAGGCACGGGGAAGGAGAGGATGCAGGGGTAAAGCTAATTTTGGAGCATTTTGGATAATTTTAAGGGCATTTTAGAGTTTTTCTACACCCTTGGACAAGCTGGGAATTCTGGTCCAGGGCAAGACCTGACACTGGCCATCAAAGGATGAGGGAATGCTGCATCGCCCCTCCAAAAATTTGGCTGTAATATGCAATCCTGCCGCTTACTGGGAAAATAAAGCACTAAACAAGAATTTTTTTGTGTGTCAGGGAGCTCAGCCCCTCACAGAAAGCTCACTCCCTGCATTGTGCCATGCCCAGGTGGGACTGCTTTAATTAAAAGCCCTAATTCCTCCTTTTGACAGGCAGATGGAGGAAAGAGGGATTGTCCAAGGAGTCAAGGATTCCTCAGCTGCAAGTGGGATGGGGTTTTTAATGGCCTCAGGCTTTGTTTACACAGCTTCCCAACCACAGAAAATGCTTGGGAACTGTGCAGGTCTCCTAGGTGGGCACCAGGGGCTCATTCTCCTTTTGCTGTGGGGGGGTTGAACTAAACAACATTTTAAACTTGCCAGGCCTCTTCTGAGACGTGTTGTGAGGTTGTTTTTGAAATTATCCCCTTTTATTAGGATTTGCTCAATACAGCCCCTCTGTATTCTGGTCTTGGTGTGTTACCGAGAGAAGAGAATATTCCAGGGACACCTCAGAGCCCCTGCCAGGGCCTCCAGGGCCTCCAGCAGAGCAGCACAGGGACTGGGGACAAGGCCTGCAGGGACAGCACCCAGGCAATGGGTTTAAATGGAGAGAAGGCAGGGTTGGATGGGACACTGGGGAGGAATTATTCCTTCTGAGGGTGGGCAGGCCCTGGCCCAGGGTGCCCAGAGCAGCTGTGGCTGCCCCTGGATCCCTGGCAGTGCCCAAGGCCAGGCTGGATGGGGCTTGGAGCAGCCTGGGACAGTGGATGGTGTCCCTGCCCATGGCAGGGAATTGGATTTAGATGGTCTTTAAGTTGCCTTCTAGCCCAAATAATTCTGTGATTCTGTGACACTGGGGCTCACTGGCCCACAGCAATTCCAAGTTTGAAGCAGACACACAAGGATGTGGAAGAAACACAGCGGGAAAGGTTTGGGTGTTGCTGACCATGGGCCAGCCGGGGACAAAGCAGAAGCACAGCTCAGCTGCAGATGGCATTTCATCAGAGGCACCAGTCAGGCTCCAGGAGCTGTGTTCAATTCACAGCACCTACAGCAATGGAAAATGAATTTGACAGAGCACTCTTGTTTGTTTTCCCGGCTCTGATGTGGCTGCCCTGGATTCACCCGAAGCTGCTGATGCAGCGAGTAAGTGTAGAAAATTATCTGAAATTAAACTTCCAGACAGCTTTCCCCCTGCCCACTCCAGCTTTGCCCCGAGACTGTCTGAAAGATGTTGCCTTCCCAGTGGCTGGCACTCAATTCTAATTTTAAACTAAATTGCAAACCCAGATGACTAACCAGATCCATGAGAAAACTTCCAAGGGGCATTTGTGAATCAGCAGTCGTCAGGACTCTCAGGATGGAATTTACTTTCCAAAAACTCAAGATATAGACTGTGGGGATCCATGGGTTGGATCCTTGTCTGCCCTTTAGCATCACTAACAAGAGGATTTCACCTTATTTGCACCGAAGTTGTCAGTAAGTGCGGGGTTTGTGCATCCCAAGTTTGCATTTTGCAGGCATTCTGCTCCTTCCCTGTGCAGGCAGAAGGGAAACTGCATCCCTGGGGTGCTCTGGAGAGAAAGCCACAGCAGCTGACATTCAGAGATGACAGCCCCAAAAAGGAGAGGCAAAACTGGCAGTGTTTCAGCCAAGGGAAGTGATGCCTTCAGCAAAGAGCACCATTTGCAGATTCTCCAGGGAACTGGGGGAGATTTTATTTTGTGTTTAGATTTTATTTTGTGTTTATCAGCAGCTTGTTCAAAGCCACTTAGCACAACCCATTCAGTCTTCATTTCAAGGCGGGCAAACCGAACTTTCAGCCACAGAATTAGCCTGCATTGCAACTAATTCACTGGGGGAAACACAATACAAAAGCTAACCTGGTTCTGGGTAGTTTTCATCAGATTTTGTGTTGCCCAAAAATAGCAATTCCCACAAAGTCAAGTGGCTCCTGCATAAGGAAATGCCAAGGCCACAGGAGGAATTTCAAGCTTTCCATCCAGTGTATCCTGAAGCCTACACACTCTGGGTATCTCTTGGTGGTGGAGAAGAAAAAATTCAGCAGATATTTTATCTGTCCTCTTCCCACATCTGCACCAAACTCCAGGGCTTTGTTCTCCCTCAGCTGCTGATAAACACAAAATCTGAGATTGGTGCTCACCAGGCACCAATGACCACCAGGCCCAGATTTTGTATTTTCAGGCTCCACAAATGCCAAGGACTCAGTAAGGCTGAAAACCACTCCACCTTCATTATCCATACTGGTACTTAAAATACATGGATAAGTGGCCTTATTGATTTGCACTGGGAGCTTTCTCATGTGATAAATACACATAAAACACAGCAGAGGTACTGAATTATAATCATTATTATTTTTATTCCTATTCCCATTTCCATTTTGCCTGTGAGGGGGCAGGCAAGGCAGCAGGACCCCACGTTCGGCACAGTGCAGTTGTCCTTTACCATCCTCCTCTTTCCTTGTGGCTCCAAATTCCCCCATACAATTTTGTGGTTCTCTGAACACCTGGCACCAGGCCCCTGGCCAGAGAGGAGCTGCCCTGGAGCATCGGCCTCTGAGCCAGGCAGGGCCACTGAGCAGCAGAAGGTGTCTGGGGGGATGGCACAGGGGATGCAGTAGAGGAATAATGGTGGGAAGGTTGCTCAGACACCTGAAGGACTCAGGCGTGTGGGGAGGTGGAGGCTGTGCTGAAATTGCATCCCTGGAGGGGATTCTGCAGGGCACAGTGAGCCCCAGAACAGGGAGGGCAGGGAGCTGCTGCAGCCAGTGCAGAGGAGGCCACGGAGCTGCTGCCAGGGCTGGAGTCCCTCTGCTCTGGAGCCAGCCTGGCACAGCTGGGGCTGCTCAGCTGCACAAGAGAAGGCTCCAGGAACACCTCAGAGCCCCTGCCAGGGCCTCCAGGGGCTCCAGCAGAGCTGCCCAGGGACTGGGGACAAGGCCTGCAGGGACAGCAGCCAGGCAATGGCTCCCAGTGCCAGAGGGCAGGCACAGATTTTGGGCTCTTGGCAATTAGGAATTGCTGGCTGGGAGGGTGGGCAGGCCCTGGCCCAGGGTGCCCAGAGCAGCTGGGGCTGCCCCTGGATCCCTGGCAGTGCCCCAGGCCAGGCTGGATGGGGCTTGGAGCAGCCTGGGATAGTGGAAGATGTCCCTGCCCATGGCATAGGGGGTGAAATTGGAAGATCTTTAAGGTCCAGCTTCCAACCCAAACCAAACTGTGCTGGGAATCTGTGATGGGCAGCAGCCACTTGTCACTGGTACCTGCACATCCCCTGGCACCAAGGCTACAGGGAGAAGTGTCAGTCCTGCCCTGGTCTGAGATAAAAGGAAGGTTTTGCAGCCAGGAAATCACTTCAGCATTCTGGAAGTGCAAAATTAAATGTGTTATAGCAAGAAACAGTGCTGAATTTCAGCAACTGTAACCCAGAATTTACAAGTTTAATTTGTAGATGTGACAAACAGCAGCATATTTGATCAAAGTGGAAATAAAAAAAAAAAACCAACAAATTGATATTGTTTAAATAATACACTCTATTTTATTTTGTCTTAAAATAGTTTAACCTTTATGCTACAGACTTGTTTCAAAAAACAGAAGGTCTCATCTTGCACCAAAAATATATATATTTATATATATATATATATAACACTCTGTTTTATTATTATTTCTCTCCGAAGACCATTAAATAGTAGATGGAAAATGAGAACTAAATAGTGAGTGTCGAGAAGAATCAAATTTTATTTTTAACTAGAGCCGCACATTTTAAACATTTATATTCTGAGCAGTGATTTGTCTTCACTACAGAAGATTCCAAGTTCACACTCCAGCAATTCAGGAAAACTGCTAAACCCTGAAGGGCTCGAGCCAATGCACACTGAGGTCGATGGGCAGCCCCACACCGACCCCAGTGGGTTCTGGTCCAGGCCCCAAGTGCATTGGTTCACAGCCATACAATGGCTAACTTTTCTCTTTCCTGCTGAGAAGAGCAAAAACCACCCAGGCACGTTTTTGCTCTTAAAAAAAAAAAAAAAAAACCAAAACAAAAAAACCCCAGAAGTTAAAAAAAAAAAAAAAAAAAAAAAAAACCAAACTATTTCCTACCTATATCCAGTGATTGCTTTTTTCAGATCACTAGCCTTGAAATTTGTTAAGAGAAAATACATAGTGTTTTAAATAAAAGAAAACCTGCATCGGACTACCATACATGAGCTGTTTAAACAAACACAGTGCACAGTTGGAGGAAGTTTGGTTAGGAGGCAGTTGTTTTTATGTACACGTGGAAGTCACATCATATACAAACTGAAAAACAAGGAGAGACAGTTTGCATTTTTTCACGGAAGGGCTGCAGACGGGGTCCCTGCAGCTTTCCTCACAACCACTCTTCAGGAGACTCTGTGAAACGGGAAGAAGCAGCCACAGGAGGTGGCTGTTCCAGAGTTACCTTTACAGCAGGAGTGTGAGCCCACAGCTGATGGAAAGACGAGAGAAAGGATGGGCAGAGCAGCACGGAGCCTCTCCCTGCTGCGGGGCAAACAGGATCCGTCCATGCTCCCCTCCCTCCCTCCCACAGGAAGGAATTGGTCACTAAAACACCACAGGTTTTTCTCGGGCCATGCAAGACACTTATGTTCAATGTTCTGGAAAGCTGGAAATGGGAATATCAATCCTTACCTAGCTGTTCTGTAAAGTGCAGCATGAGCTGTTCTGCTTATGGAAGAAACAGATGTTTGTTACTAAAGATACCCCCCTGCTGGGCTGTTTTGCCTTTATGTGACAACAACAGGTAACTCTATTTTAATTTTTTATTTTGCCCACAGATAAAATTAGGGGAAACCAAATAAATTTCGAAAACCAGCCAACACAAAAGAAAGGCAGAACATCCCATGTCCTGACCACCCTTGTTCAGCTTTAAATAGTGAAAAATCTAATGGCAGAGCTGTACAAAATTCCCAACAGAAATTTCTGGAATATGAAGGAATGTTTCAATTGCACAGTAGACATTTAAAATGAATAATATCATCTTGTTAAAGTCTAATCTTTGGTTTTTGCATTGGGAAAGGCTCAAAATGACAGATGAGGGACAGGAATTTCCATGTACACCACAGAAACTGCAGCCCGCTAAAGTGAGTTGTTCCACTGATTTTGGTAAATATTCTGGTAGAAAGTGTTTCCTGAATCTTGGAATTTCCAAAACTAGCAGGAGAGGCATGATTGAAAACCAGGGAAATGGTGCAGATTACTAATTTAAAAAAAAAAAAAAAAAAGTTAAAAACCATAACCTTAGTTTCTGACCCTGATCCTGCAACATCTTTCAGGACAGAGTTTTAAGCACTTGAGTGGCCCCACAAATTCCAGGAACAGGTCCCAGCTGACCACCCCTTTGCCAGGCTGGAGCTTTGGAATTTGCTTGGGATTTGTTTTTTGTTTTCTGAGATGGTGAATGACACAAACAAGCAGCAGTAGAAATGGGGACTGTGAGTAAAATGTTTAATTCCTCTTCTTCATCTACTCCAGCAAAACTCAGATAGAGGTAATAATAATAAGCTATAATTAAAGAGGAGAGGGATGCTGGGCCTTTTTATTACTTTTTCCTGTGCTTTTGCAATGTTCAGCTGTTCCTAAGTCACTACTATTACTATTTTAGCCATTCCAAGCTGTGGGAATTGACCAGCGAAACACAGTAGTCAAGTGGACAGAAGACTCAGCACTGAAGAGTATAAACTATAAATTACATTGAAAATAAAAAATGTTTTAATTAAAAGCTGTTCAGTGCATTTTTTATGGGCCATTTGCATTAAAGACAATCCCTCCTGCTGGTAACATAACCAAATCAGTCTGGGTAAAAATACTCCTGGCCCGAATTTTGGAAGTGTTGAATACCCCCCAGTTCCACTGAAATCAGTGAGGACACAGCATTTCTCAAAATCACTGATGCTCACACAGCAACACACTAACTTCTACTAACAAACTCAAGATACTGATAAATTAAAAAAGTCCTGGAGTCGGGAGGTGGGGAGCGTGGGAGGACGTAAGTTTGCACGCAGTTATTTCGTTAGGTACACACGCACACGTTAGTAACTGCAGATGTGTTTTAAATTTGGTGCTGTTAATTCTGGGCAGGAATCCTCCTCGGAGAAGGCAGAACCCTTTGAAGTGATACTGAAATCAGACTACATTCCTGTGTGGAGGTGGAGAAACGCCGTGGGTTTGGGTTTCTTGGTGCCAAGGACGGGGCCTCTGGAGGTGATGGTTTCACCGCTCTGTGCCAGGGAGGGCAGGAGGGGAGGGGGCAGAGCACAGTGACAACGGCCTTACAGGAGGTATTTGCGCCTGGTGTCCTCGTCCAGAGTCAGATCCACCACTTCTGGGGGCGAGGACCAGTTCTGCTGGGGAGCCACTGCTGTCCATGGCTGCGCGGGCTGGGCGCTGCCGAAGGGCGAGCCGCGCTTCCAGGAGGCCACGCTCTGGATCACCCCTCCCCTGGGATGCACACACCTGCAGCCAGGAGAGGGACACACACACACACACAGTGTCAGGGACACTGCTCAGCTCAGACACCACACCCCCTCCTCCAGTGTTTCATCGTTAGCTGGTGAGCGCTTCCCTCTCCAAACTGGATTCTCCACTTGTAGAGCCCGTGGCATCCCAAACACCCAGTGAAATTTAAATTTGGGGATTAAATTATTCCAAAGGAATGCTAGTGAGTGTAACGTGATCCTCCTTAAAAAATATGTGCATGGATCCCAAGGATCTTGAGGAAGCCTGCCCCACCACGTGTAGTACCATGCACAGTTTCCTGATGCAGCTTTACCCATTGGACTTTCAAAAAAGAGAAAAATCTGCAGTGAGGCTGCCTAAGAGAAAATTAAAAGCTATACTGCAATATTAAATCAAAGCCATATTAAAACAAGGAGGTAATGATACTTTCATTACAATAATTGCAAGAGAGATCTTGTTAATTATGTTATTACAGTCGTTATGCCTGACTTTTTTTTCTTTTGGTCTTTTTAACTGAAAATTACAAACACGCTGGGAAATGCTCACTGACAACAGTTCAGCCCCACTTCAGCAAAACATTTCAGCTTTAAGTGACTGCAGCCAATGAGACTAAAAGGTGTATTTGAAGATAAGGCTCCAGTGCCCTGCTGAAGCATGATACACAGGTACCTTTCACACAGCATTTTTACCTATTATATCCATAGTAGATACATGACAAATGAAGCTCAGGTTAAGAGCAATTAGAAAAAAATAAATGCACAGCGAAAGGTAGAATAATTTTGTGTATGATGAAGTGATGACAGGAATTTATTAGAGGCTTTAGGATGATCACTCAATTTCCAGCTGTAAATCCTGCACAGGCACTAATAAAACTTGATACCTAGGGCTCCAAAAATTGTTTTGCTCTTGTAAGCACTGGTAGTGGCTGCAGCTCCTCCTGGCTGCATGGATAAACACGAGGTGCTCTGGCTGCTGGGGTAGCCTTTTCCCATTTCTTTGTGAAGGCATGTGTATTTCAGGAACTCCAATTTCCTGCACTGATCAAATATCCCTGACATTTACGTTTTATTTATTCCAATTTAAGTCTGTGCTATTTATTCTCTCCAGAACTACTTAGGTTATGCTCAGCTCTCTTGGTTCTGGTTGGAGTTTCGTGAAATAGAATGAAAAATCTCATTCTCTGAGCTGTAACTTCTCTGAATATAAATGTCTCATTGCCTTCTCAGATACGCTGCTTAGGTTTAGATGTGATGTTCAGAATGGCTCTTTTATTACTTCTTCTGTCATAAAAACACATACTTAAAGTATGTATCTACAAGGAATCAGCAGTAAGATCCTGGAAAATGTATGGGATTTCTTTTTTTTAAAGCTTTCTTTTAAGGAGAAGTATTTTTAAGCTTAACTGGCAAGAAAAGCTAGTAGGCAGAGCAAATTAAATATGATGTTTGGTCTTAGGGACTGTGCTGCACCATTCTGAGAACAGTCCTCAAGTGTTTAGGCAAAGCTAAGACTAACTTTTCTTCCTGAAGATTATGAAAACAAGCCATAAATTACCTCACAAAAAAAGATACCTCTGAAAAGTAAAACTGTTTATCTTCAAACTAGTCACACAAGCAGCCAACAGCAAAACATTGAGTCAAACATGAGCTCAGAACATGCTTCCAATCTACAGCTAAGGGAAGATACCAAGTAGAGGCAATAAAAAACCCAAAAAAACTCCAAGGAAAAACTAGAGGAAAACTGGTTTGTATGCATGTATGATTTAAAAAAATTCTACTGGTGAAAAATTAAACAAACTGAAAAATATGACTTGGTGTCCTAAGTAGATGCCAAGGAATATCCCAATGATGAGAAACAGCACCAATTCACTCAGAATCTGAAGAACTACAAACAATGGACAAACTCCAGGGTGTCACAACTCACCCCAGACATGGAATTGAGAGTGTGATAAAAACCAGGATCCAAACACCACACTAACTAAGCATGCAGAAATTACTGATCAAAAACCTAACTCTTGTCCAAACAACAGCCCTGCCAGAGGCCCATCAATACTTCATAACTGCAAGCCTAGACCTGCAAGAGAAATAAAACTCTAAATAGGATTCAAACAACTGAAATGTGTGAGGGAGTATTCCAGGGAGGCAGTAAACACAGGTCTGCAGGAGATGGGTACAGGAACAAAGGAAAGCACAGGAGAGTGCTTTTAGGCTGATTTGCTGAAATCATTTCAGTTCTTATCTACTAAAACTCATTTTAAACAGCAACTCTGCATTTAGCTCATGTTTCCATTCCCACAGAGAGTGAGTATTATTGAGGCAGCAGCACGGAAAGCTTTCAAAGAGGGGGCAGAAGCACAAGGGTCCTGTGTGCTGCACAGATTTACAGCAGCCAGTGCTGGAGGGTGGATCCACACCCCTCACCATCAGCACAAACACCCTTCCAGCCCTGGGTTCTGCTGCATGAACAGCCAGGAGAGCTGCTGCCTAAGGAATTACCATCCTCCAAAAGAGTTGGCCATGCAAGGACTTTTTCCACTGCTCTAAAAGCTAAGACTAAATGCCCTTTCTGGACCTGAAAATTTCCCTTTTTTCACATCCAACAGCACTGGGCTGCGCCCACATTATCCATGAAGTTTCCTGCCTGGGAAATTGGGTCCTGAACTTTTTCTTTCTTCCTTCCTCAAGAAATACACAGTGAAGGGACAAGGAACTCTCTTCCATGTTCCTCACACCCTTTTCTGCCTCCAAGCACCCATGAGGCAGCAGAAAATTTTAGAAGCAGCTTGCCTGTGTACTGTTTTAACTTGGTTTTATTCCACCAAATTCACACTCCATACTATTAGAAAATGTCAGTTTTGCTTAACTGCTTCATAATATTTTAAGCCAAGGAAAGACCACAGACTAAAAATGATGAGTAACATAAAAAAAATACCTACCAGGAAGAACAGCTGCACAGGTTTCTGACTGAGAGAGAACCTCTGGCACCCCTACCCCCATCTACTTTGACCTCTCTTGAATCTTGAAATAAACCTAAGATTCAAAATGATCTGATTTTTAACCTAAAAGGGATATCTTATGACATCAGCCATTGAAAAAATGATAGTATTTTTACCCCTAATAACTAATTAAATAAAGTGGAAGCTGTTAAAAAAACTTAGTATTTCGAAAGGAAATAAGAACCCACATAAAGATTTTCCCTTAATTATTTGCATATTTATGTATTCCTTTAAAATCTGAATTTCTGATGTATGATGTATTAGTATCTCAATATTTGGTACTACATATTTTTATATTATTTATTTTTTTAAATATATTTTTATATATTTTATATATATATATTTTTTATACTATTTTTATACTACATATCTTTTAGCCAGTTATATCTTTTAGCCAGTTAATGTTTGATATTGAAACACAACTTTTTCTGAATAACTATCAAGTTGGTCACCTTCTAAAGAAAAGCACGTTCCAAAATCACCATGACCAGCAAAACAGAAAAGTGCAACATTTGCTGCCTTTTGGGCATCACTCATGGATGGGTAACTAGAGAAGTGAAGGTCAGTAGTTCTTTCTTTATTGATTTTGGTATCCCAGACATTCTGATAAAATTAAATCAATATTAGAGCAAGAAACAATAATTCATACCTGGCATGTTCCTGAACTCCAACAATCTCCACTTCGCTATCAGAAGAGGCAATGTTAATTTCTTCATTGGCCTGGGCATTTCCACAAGAGATTTTGTCACCTGGAAGGAAGCCTGGATCCAAACGATCTAGAGATGGGAAAAATGGGAATACAGACAGTGTTAAACAGCTTACATGACCCAGAAATCAGCTGGAAAAGGAGATTCCCAACCTAACAAAAAACCCAAGTTTTTAGATCAAATTTTTCAACTTACAATTCATCACCTGATACAGGAAAACTACTGGATTTAGCCAGTGTCAGCAGCTCTGGTGATGGTGCTGTCACACAAAAGTGAACCAAGCCTGACTGTTGCACGAAGAACAACCAGAATTTCCAGCTGAAATGTTATGGCAGGCAGAAAGACTCTTATGATAAGAGTCAGACTGTCCCTAAACCTTCCTGACATTGAGAAACAAAACAATCTAAGCAAACATAATGATCCTATAGCAAAAAAAAGACAATAGGCTGGACGGAAACATCCACGCATCAAGGAGAATTGATTTAATTTCTTTAAATAAAAAACTAGGGGAAACTGGTCAGCAAAAAAACACAGCAAACCCATCCATTTCTGGCAGTGCTGCTTCACACATCTGCTCTAACATTATTAAAAATACTTGAAAAGTGGTTTATTTATGTCGCATATGCAGCAGGGCTGTTTTTGCATTACAGTTCCTCAATGGCATCCAGTTTGTCAGTCAATCAAACCACAAACCCCCTCTAAATACAGCAAGTGTGGCACATTTTTGCTTTTTCTGCCAAGTGCTGCTAAGAAGGTTCTTCACCCCAATTAGAGAATGTGTTGAGTCATACAGGATACTACTTACATGGGAAACACAAAGCAGCCGAAATTATTATTTCTCCCACAGAAAATAGATTCCTTGAAAAATCAGTTAATTAAAAGATATGACTTCTACTCTTTTTTTTTTCCCTCAGGAAAAAGAGAAAATTATTAATTCCACTGGCTCTCTTTATCATTAGCCTGAGGGATGCTGGGCAGCCTTGAAGTAGCTGATACTGCCTACTTCTGAAAAACCACTTGGTCAGCTGTACTACACAGGGAAAGAGTCATTTGTTGAGCAGGAAATTTGAGAGTACGTGAATATTTTATGTGTGTCTAGTTTGAGTGGACACCTCCTCAAAGATGAGAGGAGGAGGAGAAGCAATAATGATCCACAGGATTTCAAAGGTGTGTGAACAAGCAGAACTGATTATACCCCCAGGGACATTAAAAGGAAACAGAAGAAATTAAACTTGAAACAAGTGCCAGGGAAACTTTCTAATGACTGCTTTAAGCACGTGGGAAAGATGCAAGGAAATAGAATCACAGAATGGTTTGAGCTGAAAGGGGCCTTAAAGCTCATCCAGTCCCACCCCCTGCCATGGGCAGGGACACCTTCCACTGTCCCAGGCTGCTCCAAGCCCCATCCAGCCTGGCCTGGGGCACTGCCAGGGATCCAGGGGCAGCCCCAGCTGCTCTGGGCACCCTGGGCCAGGGCCTGCCCACCCTCCCAGCCAGCAATTCCTAATTGCCAAGAGCCCAAAATCTGTGCCTGCCCTCTGGCAGTGGGAGCCATTGCCTGGCTGCTGTCCCTGCAGGCCTTGTCCCCAGTCCCTGTGGAGCTCTTGTGCAGGAGCAGAGACCACACTGCATGTGCCATTTCTGGAAAGCCAAGACCCTTGGTCACTGGATCAGGGTTAGCAAGGGAAGGGAACACATGTCCTGCAGGTACCTGAAGGAGGAATTTCCACCTCACAGGACAAAAAAATATTGGTCAGCTGAACTTAAAACAAATTAATAGCCCACAGATAGTCTCTTCCCAGCATTGCAGTTGAGCTGAACATTTATTGGCAAACATCACTGACTGCCAGAAAGCTCAAAAATGGGTCATGGGTACTTCTTTAAGTGGCTGGGCAGACTGTGAAACATGAAATGAAAGTGCTCAGAGGCTTTAATTCACTTCCCAGGGGCTTCACATCACCGGAGGGCAGGGTTGGATTGGACACTGTGTAGAAATTCTTCCCCATGAGGGTGGGCAGGCCCTGGCCCAGGGTGCCCAGAGCAGCTGCGGCTGCCCCTGGATCTCTGGAAGCATCCAAGGCCAGGCTGGATGGGGCTTGGAGCACCCTGGGATAGTGGAAGGTGTCCCTGCCTGTGGCAGGGGGTGGAATGGGATGGCCATGATATTATATAATATAATAAAATAGTTATTAATATATTATCTATCGTTTTACTGCCTTCATTATCTTGTCAGGGTAATGTCTGGCAAAGGAGCAAAGCAGACCAGCTCCTAAACAGCCCCAAAAAGTATCCCCAAAGGTATAAACTGGAGTCCCAAAAGAGCTTCCACATATTACCACAGCTTTAAGTTCAGACAACAAAAAGACAATTAGCAGTAGCAAAACCATGATTAGCAGAGTAAATACTGCAAGAGCAGCTGAGTATTAATCAGGATTATAGCACAGACAGACAGATTTACAGCCTCTGGCCATACAAATTTCATGCCCACACTGTTAATTTCTTTGCACAAACATTAGGATGACGCCCAAAGTGATGTTTTGTTTGCTCTACACCACCAGGGCTTGCAAAAGAGCTCCAAATATTTGCCCATGCACAAAGATGTGATAGTGTAATAAGATTTTTCACTTTGATAGAGCTGCTGATGTTGCTATTTTCCCATGGGAACACATTCTTTTAAGTCTGCTAAACAAGATGCTGGCTGAAGATTATACTTGTGAACCACATGCAAGATTTGAAAATTCTGCTTTCCCAATGTGCAACCCTAGACCTGGTAGGAAAAGGGCAGCACTGGCGAAGGTGCAGTCAGATGTGTACTGAGGCTGCAGGGTAAGGTGTATGCATGAGCAAACAGAGATTCATCCTTTCAGCTGCTGACATAGCCACAGAACCAGGACCAAATCCATATCAACATTCCCAGGGATGAAGAAGTCTCTTGATGTTTCCAGTTTTCTTTTACCTGCAAGTCCCCTTGGATATACGTGGAGGAAGGAAAAAAATTCCTACCTGCACTGCAGCATTTTAAGAGAAAAGTGGAAGAAAGCTTGGTAAGAAATATTACCTTTTATTTCCTTATATTAATTTGGTGTACTTATCCATTAGTGCTATGTAATACAGGTGATTTCAGCTGGTCTAATTGTTTAACAAATCCCTTAATAAAGAACTGGGATTTCAAGAGGTCAAATAGCTATCAGTCAGCTGCTGTCCTGCAAAAAATAGCAGTGAGCTTGGAAAACAAAGGCAAGCTTCAAAAAGGCTGGAACAACATCCAGCCATGGACCACAGAGAAAATAATGCACAGAGATTCTCATACTCAAATTGTGCACTTGTAGACTCCATAGTAATGGAGCTTCTCTTTACCAAGCACCACCTAGTTGTGTTTCTTTAAGCCTTGGAGCCAGTGAACAGCAGCTCAGAGCCTCCACAACACTCCCCTGTGGCAGGAGACCTTAGGGAAACAGCACGAAACACAAACCTGTTGTGCTCCGCCAGGCAAGACTTATGTGTCCAACGCAGCCTGAAATCCTAACATGGGAGTTAAGAAAAGGAGTGGAAGGGAAGTAAAACGTTGGTATAAAAAGCTGTGGGATGAAGCTGATAGAGAATGATCCCTGCTAACATCCAGAACACTGTCCAATTTTCTAAGGGGTATTGGAAATGCAGATGGAATATGGGAAGAATTAATGATTGTATTTTAGAGATACAAAGAGACAAACAAACAAACAAAAAAAAATTTAAAAACCCCCATACACAGGCAATCCCAATTCTAAAAATGAGATTAGGACCAGTTGACTAGCTGGTGGCATGGGTTGTCATAATCAATCATTCAGTAACAAGATTAGGTCACTTTCATTTAAAAAAACCCCACCACCAAAATCCCAGATCTAAGCTCCCTGTAGTAATTAGAAGGAAAAGAAGAAGAAAAGTAGTTAAGAAAATTAATGTCAAAAATATATTGCAGGAATATTTGTCAATTTTTATCATTTGTATTTTGGAGTAAATGTCAGACCTTTTTAACAAGCACCTGTCCTATTCTCTCACGAAATCCACACAGAGAGCTTTACAGCTGCATAAACTATAAAAACACTGAAAGCAAGAAAGGGAGGCCCACCAACTGCAACGCAGGCACAAATGTCAGAGAATTTAAACAAACCTGTATCAGCACTCATTTCATTCAGCAGCCCTCTGGTTCTCCAGGCAGATCCTGAGTCTTGATTTCCTAAAGAATTATTGTGCTCTTGAACTACTGCGGCCGCCAACAGATTGTCCACATTTACCACTTCTGGGTCTGAGTTTGTGTCTGATATATCATAGTGAGCCACCACAGGGGGTCCATCTGCAGGGGAGAAAAGCAACATGGGTTAGAAACCAGCACAGACTGAAAGACACCCCAAAAAGTACAAATAATTTTGTTTAAGGATTAATGCAATGTTCTACATGAAGCTCTTGAAGTTACATAGTGGTAAATTATATGAATTATTAAACTTCAGTTAATGAACATAGCCTGAGATTACAGAGACATTTTGACCTTTGCATACACAGAAAACACAAGTGTCAGAAACACACGTTTATCAGAGTATCAGTTATTTGTGTACTGTCTTTTACATTAACACATAAACATCTCCATATCTGACAATGTTACATTTACAATCTTTAAAGGATAAAACCTCCAGTTTAAAAAAAAAAATCAATCACAGGACATTAAATTGGGCAGACAAGATATTTATCTAGAGAATTTTACAGAAGTCAAATGACAGCTTACATTATTATAGGGTTGATTGAATAAAACTAACTTTTTCATAGAACTGATCCAGTGACAATGAATTTAACATTAGGCAACTTTCTTTTCATAACATTCACCTGTCAAGAACAGGGGAATTTTTAAAAATTGCAATGTTTTTTGGTGGTGTTTGTCTTGTGGTTTTTTGTAAGATCAAGAATAACAAGAAACAAAATTATATTGTACAGTGATAAATATGCTTTTCATTCAACATGATTGTCATATGAATTTTTGGCACCATAATGAAGGAGAAAGAGGGAGATAAAACTGCTTACATGATTCTGGCCTTGAGGAATAACAAAAAACTATTTTTGATCTGTTTTGTTAGGACCAACTAAATTCTTTGTGATGCATGAAAATAACTTTTAACTGGAAAGCATGCTAGAAACAGAAGAGGCTCAGGGAAAAAAAAAACAGGCAAATTCAAGACAAAGATTGATGTGGAAGAAGAGAGAATGGGTAAATAATGCAATTCTGAGAGGGTGTGAGTGTTTTAGCTCAAATGCCTTGCCCCATCTGCAGCTCACTGACTCAACATGGATGAAAGTGGTTGGAGCTCCCCCTCCCCAAATGAGAGGATCAAAACTTTCTTTGGACCAAGGCTTCATCCACACAAATGAGCAAAATGGGACAAAAGCACAAATGGGACAAAGCTCAGCATCTTTGCAGTTCTTTAACTCCAAGGAAGTTCTTGGAGTTCTGCAGCTGAGCATCTGCAGGACCTTTTGTTATGGGTGTGATACATGGAGGGTACAACTTGTATGGGATAATATAAAATAATCATAAACTCAGAATGTGTTCAGGAAGACAGGATTTTCAGAGTTACAAAATGACTAATGAAATATTTTGAAGTGATAAAGAATAAAATGAAAAGCCTTAGGAAAAACTGGTTTCTTTTCCGAGTTTTGAGTGGCTGTTGAAGACAGAAAGAACATGATGAATTAGAAGTTTCAAATTTACTTCTCTGAAAAGCTGTTCTTCTGAGGTTTTAGAGCAGATTTTGGTTTTAGGGTTTTTTTGGAGGGGGGTGTTTTTTAGAAACTTACTGCCTGAAATAAAACTCAACTGATTATTTTCAGAAACCCCTACTTTGTGATTAGCAACACAGTTCACCAGAGAGTGACATTTTGCTTAAGTCGTACTAAAGATCAGTTTTGCAACAAGATATGAAGAAATTCGCAAAATATTTCAGACCTGCCTCCAAAACAACAATTCCATGAAACAATGTTACATTACAAACTTAAAACAGACCCAACAAAAATAAATGAGTAGTTAAATGCCAATGTATTAAAGACCAAACTGTTCGCAACATGAAACGCTGATGATTATGACTGGAACAGAATTCCTGATAATTAACTGGAAGGCAATCTTTGTCTTTTTAAAAGGCAATTACAAAATAATGGAATACCGAGTTCAGAATTAAGCTGGCTGATGTTCAGTTAATTATTTGTGACAGCTGATGATTAAATTACATGCAGAAGTTAGGGCTGGACTGAATCATGGGAGGCATGTTTTCTTTCAGTCTTATCATCAGAGTTCAGCGTGAACATATATAATGTGAGCTGTAAAAATAAACAGTCGAGTGCAGAAGATACGAGGGTCAAGTACAATATTGACTATTTGACCATTTTTTCAACAGGTTATCTAAGATTTCAGGAGCTTGGGACTGTTCCTTCAGGCCTTTGTTTCTCTCGCTTCTGACTCAGACCTCCAAAAGCAGAAGCGAAATTTGATTTTTAGATAGACGTGTCCACACGAGTAAAATTGTATTTGGACAAAAGGCACCAATAGTCTCAAGTCAAAATTGTACCACTCCTACATGTATAATCATGCAAAAATGTATAATAAATGTATATACATGCAGAGTGATATTCTCATCACCTACCCATAGAAATAACTTGTGTGAAAGTCTTCATCAGTAGGAAATACAAGCATAAACTTGTTATCTGTAGCTCCACTCTTGTATCTTCCACACTTCCAAAGAGCACACCTTATAACTTAGCTTAAATTCAGTATACATCAAACAGACAAAAATATTTTCAGTATAATTTACACACTGTAATTATATTTGTCAGGATAATAGCCACCAATTTAACAATCTGGAAAAAAGAACCCCAAACAAGGTGCCTATTTACAAAGCAAGCACAGCAGAGATCTATTTTTGCAGTTCTCAGCCTTGCCTTTCAGGATCAGATCTGGAAATTTGGAAAGGCCCCCAACACCAGGTTTATCCATACCTATCATCAGTAAAGGACTAACAAAGCCAAGATAATGGCCACCAAACTGCAACAAATCCTCAGATTCCCCATATTTACAAAAAAATAAATAAGCATAAATGCTCACATGTGTTAAAAAAAAAAATCAACAAAAACCAAACAAAACCAAACAATAAAGAAGTTGCAGGCAACAACAACTAGATGGAAGTTGCAGCAAAGGCATATTAAAAAAAATCTTAAAAAAATCCTCTGTTCCCAAAAGCTGTTTCCTTTTCAGGGCTGCATGGAAGGGACAGGAGTGGTTAAATTTGGAAATAAATAATACTTCCCTAGCCAAGTATGTGATCATCCAGTGATGTGATGCAAAGTGAATGAATGGTACCAAGAAATAATGACAATTGACTTCAGCTAGGAAATAAAGTGAAAAAATGCTTTTAGGTTGAAAAGGTAAAAAGGATTAACTACAACGACAGGTAAAATTCACCATCTTTTCTTTAGAATAGAGACACTACATAATTACTGACCCTAACAGAATTTCAAAAGATTAAAAAACAGACATCAAGACAAACCCATGCCAGAATCAAAACTTAATGTAGAACAGTCAGGAGGTTCCCTGGTCAGTAATTTAAAGTATCTACTTTAGAAAAATTACATCTTTTGAGAACCCAAGGTAGCTGGAAGAAGTACATTTCCCTGGTGACAAGCACTAATTCATTTCAGAAGCAATAAATGCTTGAAAAAGGCAAGGCTGAAAGTTAATAAGTACCAGCAGCAAAATACAGCTGTTGACATTTAATGCTATAAGGGGGGAGGGAAAGCCTGCTTTCTTTTTCTCTTCCCCAAAGAATTCAGAGGCAGAGGTCATCACGGGGACAGCATTTCCAAGTGTCCAACTCTCCCTTAATTTACACAGCTCATCACAACTAATTCCACTCTGAACAACTGAATCAGAACTCCCATGCACAAAAATCCAGGTCTACACAAACCAATTCTCATTTTAAGCTTGCAACACAGAAAATTAAATCACTTCTCATCTGCTACCTGCTCCCTTGCTTTTCTTAGAGCCACATCTCAACACTCAGCAGCCTAACCCATGCTGTAAGATCCACACTCCTATTATCCCTTACTTCATTATAATGGCAGCACAAGCAAAAAAAAGGGGAACTCAAGCGTAAAATTTCAGCTGTAGGTTAAAGGCAGCCATTCCATAAGAAGCACTGTCCCTTTGCACTGCACGGGCTGCTTGTCATTGCAAAGGAAACACAAGATATTAGCTGGCAGAACCTGAGTGGGGAATTAGGTCCTTGAAATTTGTGGAGACAGGCTGAGAGCTGTCCAGGTGTTTGGACTCCAGGGACACCTCAGAGCCCCTGCCAGGGCCTCCAGGGGCTCCAGCAGAGCTGCACAGGGACTGGGGACAAGGCCTGCAGGGACAGCAGCCAGGCAATGGCTCCCACTGCCAGAGGGCAGGCACAGATTTTGGGCTCTTGGCAATTAGGAATTGCTGGCTGGGAGGGTGGGCAGGCCCTGGCCCAGGGTGCCCAGAGCAGCTGGGGCTGCCCCTGGATCCCTGGCAGTGCCCAAGAACAGGGCTTGGAGCCACCTGGGCCAGGAAGGTCTCCCTGCCCATGGCAGGGGATGGAGTGGGATGAGCCTTAAGGTCTCTTTCCACCCAAATCATTCTATGATTACAAGTCATTATTTCTCTTCACCTTTCTTATATTTAGGCATGCTGAGCAGAGCTCATCACCTAACCTCCTTCCCACTGCAGTCAGAGAGAGAAAGTTCAGAGTCAGATAAGCTCAGCCTGGAAATTGCAGCTTGGAGCATCAAGAGCACAATCTCCCCTCATTTCCCAGCAAACAGAAAAAGCTTAGACACCACCTCAGCCCAAGCACCTCAATTTTACAGTGCTCAAGTTCCACAAGATGAATTCCAGCCTCAGGGATGGGACTTAAAATTTGCAATGTTTCCTCTATAAGTAGAGGAAAAACCACTGAATTCTCCAGAGGACCATCTTGATTAAAATAAATCCAAAATTAAACCCCTAATTTTGGTGGTCTGAGCTGCTCATTAGTGTCCCTGCAAGGAAGAGACACGGAGCCATATTTAGGTATGAATATCACCCCAAGTTTTAAGACACACAGACCAGTACAGTAATAAAAGCAACAATAATTACAGCACTTTGTTCTTACAAAAAGCTCTCCACTGGTGCATCCTGGAGAACTCCGAGGTGGTTATTAACCTCCTTTGTCCACGAGGGAAACTGAGGCAGGCAGCAGCCTGCAGCTTGCTCAAGGCTAAGGAGCAGAGGAGCTCAGCGTGGCTGAAAACAACATTCCCCTCCAATTACTGGGCTATTTTTAACTGCTGAATGTTTGAGGAGTTTAGAAGCAGTGCTTAGGAAGGCTTTTGGGAAAGGTGCAAATGCTAAAAGGGCTGCACACAGAGCCCTGGGAGACACAGCCTCTGCCAGCCTCACCTCCACCTCCTGGCTGTGAGCATGGGCACTGATGGTCGCAGCCTCACTACTCTAAATGAATTTTTATTTCTATGGAACAAATGAGAATACTGAGATGTTTTAAAGTAAATAAAGACCTAAGAATGCCCTCATTTACGCTGGATGCTTAAATTTAACAGATAACTCCCATTTGCTTTCAGATTACACAAACACAAAACATAAAATGGACTTTATAACCTACATAATTTTTAAGGTCAGATGACCACAATCAAAATAATATACTGATACAAAAACTACAGGGTGAAGTGACAGCCTTTTTGTTTCAGATAAGCAATACAAACCTGGTATTAATTAAAACATGACCCAAACCTGCCATTTCAAAAGTATGTGCAGCTCAAATGGCACAAACTACCTGAACCCTCAAACAATTCCCAAAGGGGAGTGGGAGCTGGAGATTTGTGCTTTCTTGTGTTGTTTAGCAACATGAAAGACTTCATTGCTATTTAGGTTTATTTATTTATTCCAGGTTACAGTAGTTACATGTCAAAATTTACAGGGTTAAGCAAATAATACATTGTAAGTACAATAAAAAACAATAGCAGTGTAACAACATTCTCTCTAAAATCATAAAGTGAACTTTATCAGTGAATCCACTTTCCTGACATTTCCTTTGTTTTACACAGTAAAGCTTTTCTGTTTGGTGTTTCTTTTAACCATAATAATAAAATAAAATCAAAACAACACGACCAAATTATTATCAGTTTTCAGACTGGATACTTTTTAATATATCACAAGAAAAGAAATCCCAAAAATTCAAGTCTTGCTAAACAACATTCATACTTTCAGGCTTTTTGATGACTGGATGGAAAATATCTTGGATTTAATTTAGCAAATTTTGAATGAAGATAACAAAGCATTTTTCACTGTGCGTTAAGCAAAGGCACATGGAATATGGCTATGGACTGAGAATACTGGGAAGTGGAATTCACTTTGTATCTCACTACAGGAGTTGTCTTCTGTCATGCTGCCTAACAATGCAATAATTATGGCAGCAGGTATATCAACCAGATCTCTTCCCCAGTTTTACTTGGAGAAGTGTCTCAGGAGGGTTTTGGAAATCCTTAGTCACATCCTTACATAGCCATGGTAGTTAAAGAAAGTAAACAATTCCCTGTGTTAACACAACTTCCATTAGGAAAAGGCAGATAACATGCACCCCTGCAGAATATATCATATTTTCCCCAGCACAAACTGCACCTTTCCATGGAAGGAGTGATTCAGCCTCTGATGGTCCAGACTAATCCCCTGCTCCATCGCTCTGTGCTTGAAACCCCTGCTAACTTAACAAGCCTCTTTTCCCATGTGCCTTCATTTTGCTGACCTAACACCGAGAGACTAATGAAATTTGTGAGAAATACCAACTTCTGGATTCGTCTTTCGCAAGGTACTGTCCATCTCTATCAATCAGCCTGATTATTTTGGCTTCTACAGTACAAATCACACAGTGCATTTGTTCTAACACATGTAACTGCAGTGGTCACAGTGCAGACCCTCATTATTTCAAAAACATCTACTCAACTGGCCTGAATTACACACCCCCATCAGGCAAAGGTTCCCCTCAAGGTCAGCTGGAGGATTCTCTGGACAAAAAAAAATGCAGAATGAGTTCAATTTTTAATGAGATTAAATGCCAGCCCCATTAAAACCAGTAGAAATTTTCTACTACTATCAATGGGGCTAAAGTTTAATTTTTAATGCCCCTAAAATATTATTTATAAATTTATCCACATACGGTATGTGGATACAGAAAGAGACAAAATACATTAAAAGAGAAAACATTGATAATAAATATGTTCCAATTTGTAACGTAACTGCCAAATATAATCCCCTTTCATTGAAGTTAAGATTGGTTTTTCAGTCCTTACCCCAGCAGCTCAGATAAAATAACCCAACAATCCTGCACAAACACTAAAAGACACTGAGCTTAAAAAAATAAATGTGTATTTCTGCCTGAATTGTTTTGTCCTAGTACTGTTAAAAATGACACTGAAAGTTTTAGATTTTGACTCTTTTTTCCCTGCACTGTTATATTTGCAATAGAAAATCTGAAAAAAAGTTTCATTGCCTTGAGTTTGTTTAATGTTGTATGTAAATTTTTTACCTAAATAAAACCTGACCATTCAGATATTTATCCTTACAGACCTTCTTCACCCCACTGAAAGGAGCATGAATACCTTGGGAAGAACCTGCAGGCAAGCCTGCAAAAACACTGCACACTGAAGCCCCTGGACTTCCAGGAACTCCTAAGAAGGGACTGATCCTAGAAGGAAGTCCTTTTACTGCAATGTCATTTTGACATTTAGTGAAATTTAAACTGAGCCTTTATATAAAGGCTTACTTCTTGTGCACTTGCACAAAAAACATAAAACCAAAACCACTGTGTTTCACCTGCTGCTAAATTCCAACTCTGGGGTTGTAAAGGTGCTCCACTGCTCCCAGGCTGGAACAGCTGTCATATTAAAAACACATAATTCAATATTTTAAGTGGTAATATAGGAGCTGAACCAGAGGAGCTGTGGCTGCCCCACCTTGGAGCAGCCTGGGATAGAGGAAGATGTCCCTGCCCATGGCAGGGGGTGGGAGTGGATGAGCTTTGAGGTCCCTTCCAACCCAAACCATTCCATGATTCTGTGAACAGGCCAGTTAGGTTTAAACTGGCACAACCATCCCTGGAATTACACCAGTCTACACCAGCTCACCTGACTCGATGCATCTGACCTTTCCAAACCATAAGGAAAATTCCTTAAAGGAACTAAAATGTTTCTTCACACCATTCTGAAGTACAAATCCTGGGGCAATTAGAGAAACTCTAAATTATCTGTGGTTCTCCATGTCTGTGCAAAACTCCTACTGATTTCTACTTGTTAAATGTGGTGGTTTTGAAGTAGTTTGATGAGATGTGAGCATAAACACACATTCAAAGTGTAACACAGGGTTGAAAAGTGGATGAGCTTTCTTCCAATAGTCCTAAAGCAGTCTTAGATAAGTCAGACTGTTTCCATGAGATACAGAATGGGTAAGATAAAAATTTATGTTAAAATTTCATCTGAAGAAATTTTAACTCCCTGAGGGTTTCTAGTCGAAGCCCTTTGAAAATAAGAGCTTATAATGGAAATCGTGACAAACTCAACTGCAGCCATGTCATAAAAATATAGAGAAAATATTCCCAGGAGGCAAAAAATATAAAATATTAAACTATGTGTTGGGAACCTGTTTTCTCAAAGAGATGCCAAAGACTGTCACACACAGGTAAAACACAGATTTATCACTAGTATTGGTATCTGGAGGTTGGTTCCTCCTGGATTCAGAATACAGAGCAAGAAGATAATTGCTCCTGTTTATGGGCAAATCCTTCACCAGGCAGGTTATGCTACACCTGAACTACAGAAAGGTGGGGTTCCTCTCTCAGCTTCAGGGCAAACACACTTCCCCACGTGGAAAACCAGCTCATGGAGCAGTACCCAGCCGTGCACATCAGTGCACACTTTTCAAAGGAGAGGGCTTGTGACAAAGCTGAAGATTTGGCTCTGGTCATGAGCCAAGTGGAAAGAGTGAGGAAAGGAAATATTATTGATCATTTACAAAACAATTTACAGCCACTGATCTTGCAGAAGTGTTTTTAGCCTTCAAATAGGTAGCTTTTGTGGGGAAATGAAGCTGAAGTTGTATCTAATAGGAACTATTCCCCCAGTCTTCTGGAAGCCTTGAGATAATTTTATCCTAGAAAGAGTACAGCTTTAAAGTTTGTATGTTCAACTTCTGTCATCCTCTGCTTGTTCTTTTATGTTCACAGCTGTTTGCATTGAAAATAACAGTTAGCAGTGATGGAAAAAAGAAAATGTTTAAATTTTTGCCTCCAGTAACCAAACACAAATTTTTATCTATTCATACACTGAATTATTTCAATTTTTTGTCTCTTTTTTTCTTTTTTAAGAACAACCTGACTAAAACATTGAAAATTTGCAGAAATTTCACTGGCTACATATGTAATTAAGTTATTATCCATTTATGAGATACATATGTAAAGGTGTTTCAGTCTGAGACATAAATAAGTTCAACTGAACTCCTTACACAATTTGTTCTGAAATAGCTAATTGTTCCATTTATACTATTTTACAAAAAATACTATGGGCATGCTTACAGACATACACATTAAAATAAACCAGTCACTGCAAAAAGCTGCTTCTGCATGCACGGGAAGATTTGTAAAGTTGTCATGCTTTAGAATATTCTGCTCTTATTATCATCATAAAGAGATTTTTTAATATATATATATAATTATATATTATATATATATATATATAATATATGAACACCAGATGGATCCACTTTGGTGAGGGCTGTTTTATCAGCAAATACTCTTCCCTGAAGAATCTTTTTAAACAGATGAGGATAAGCTTTTAAATTGCAATCAAACACAGAACAATTTGTTTAACTTTCACCTGAAATGCACACAATTTCAGACAAGGGAGTTTTCTAACAAGTTCATATCAAAATCTTTGTATCAAAATTATGCATGAAGGTGATCTGAAAAGACTTTATCCCAGTACTTAAAAATTATCTCCTGCATAGTCTTTCAAACAGATACTCTGAAAATAACACAGGTCTCTAACCTAATTTTTTTAATGAAGGCATCATATACTTTTAAAAAAAAAAGTCAATCTAGGGCAAGAAAAATGTTAAAATACCAGTGTAGACATTATACTGATAACAAAAAGTATTTCTTGAGTTCCTGTTACAGGTTTGATCCAAACTGTCACATAAATTGATGGAAAAACTCCCATTGACTTCAGGGAGGGTAAAAAAAGCCTGACCTACAGAAGATACTGTGGTTACTCCCAACAGGAGGAAAAGAAAGTGAACTAAAATAATTAGGGAAAAAGTGACTGTGGTTTAAAAAGCAGAGTAACTGAGCTAAAGGAGACCTAAGTGTTTTCTTTACTTAAACTGCGGGCTTTCATTTTCCATTGTAAAAATTTTTATTTCATTTTCATTAGAAACTTCTATCAAGTTCTACCTGATTAAAAATATAAATTTTTTTGTAGCTACAGAGAAGTTACTTCACATGAAGGAAGGCCTTATTGGAGAGGTGACCCAAAAATCCCTGTGTGTGTAGCAATAATAGTAAGAATTAAATATTTCTAATATATAGTTTAAATTAACCCTACTTTAAACATCAGTTTCAAGCCTGGATAACTATTAGTACAAAAAAAAGAACCCACAAAACAGTAAATTCTTGCCTCACTTGAATGAACCTGATGCTGTGGCATTCCCCATCACAAGTAAAGAAGATTTCAGTGGTGTTCACGCGTGGTCCTCCGGTGTGACCCAGGCCAGCAGCTATCAGACCACCACGGTGTTTGCTTATCAAGCCTTCCTTTAAATTCCTGTGCCAAGGCTCTACCCATCCCCTGATGGCTGCTTATCTGAGGGCAGACAGGATTGTTTTTACTCCAGTGTGAAGGATGTGGCTGGGCTGCATTCACAGGAGGAAGCAGCAGCTGCTCTGTGTGCACAGGTTGGGGTGACTCATCTCACCCCAAGTTATCTCTTAGGGACCGCTGATAAGCCAGGTTAGGGACAACTCATGGGAGAGAAAGACACTGCCTGGAGGCATCCTCGGTGAGCCTTATCTCTTCCCACTGAGACCCAGGGAAGAGCAGAGCAGGCACCTGGAATTGGTGCAGATGACCTGCACACAGAGCCATGTATGCATGTGCCTGTGCGTGCACACAGGTTAAGGCAGGCACCTCCATAAATACACCATGTGCAACACAGCAGTGACACTGATGAAAACCCTGGACAGAGACTGAGCTGCTGAATGGGAGACAAAAAGGAATTCAATCTGCTGTGCACGCTTGTTATGGACAGCCAGATTTTTAGGGTAAGCTTATTTATTAGTTCTGCCTAAAAATCAATAAGCTAACGTGTGGCACGGTCAAGCTGCAAATCTTGAGAGTAAACAGAGAGTTAAGGAAATGTCATGGGCCTGGATCTCTAGGGTGCTTTATCTCTTTAAATATAAAACTTATTTCCTTATACAAATGTTTTAACATGCAAAAAGGGCATCTGGATGAATACCCTGAATGCTCCTATTGTAGCAAATACAGCCCTACTGCTTTTGGGATATCTAGACATGGATTCTAAGTTATATTGTCCCGAGTTTGGTGATGAAAGCTTAGGGTGGCTCCCCCCACACACCTTTAAAGGTGTTTGTTTATATGTGTGTACTGGCACATGCAGGTGGGTATACTGTGATTTTTTTTAAACTACGTATATTCGCTATAAATTAAGAAAAACAAACAATATCATGGCAATAAAACCCAAAAAAGAAAACAAAACAAACACATACAAAGAGAAAAGCAAACCTCGCTTTTAGCAGAATCCAAAATAACATCAAGATTGCAAAATCAGATTTATTTTTCTTTAATTTTTTTTTTTTTTTAAGTTTATGATTTATTCAGATCAGGCTCTGCCATATTCCCATTCTCTGGAAAGACTGGTGTAAAATTGTTATTAAAAGTCACTGGAAACTCCAGCGCGGCATCGGCATTTTGATAGCCCGTGTACGAATTAAAGGGCTGCTGAGGAAGCACTTGGCTATCAGGCATCTGCACGAAAGCCCCTGACTGGGTGGTAGGGGGGATTCTTTGGCCAACTAGTTGGATTTTAGGTTCCCTGGGCTCCAGTTGCTGCTTGCTTTCTTCGTCCGTGTCAAGGTGGGTTAGCTTTTCTATCCACATGCGGAATTTCTCCTCTGTCTGCCTCTGCATCTCGGCAAAGCAGTTCATGGCCTCTTCCAGGACATTGCCTATGCAGTTCCTATCCCACACGGTGCCCCTGTCAAGCAATCCTGGAATTTCCCTGGTCGCTCCTCCAGATCCCCCAGCACGACTGAAGCCAGCTTTAAAGACATTGAGGCCATTTGATAAGACATCATTAAGTAAGAACATAATATTGTTTATTAAGGCATGTTAACTGAGGAAAACAACTTTTCTAATTCTGCCCCTTGGATACGACAACAGGAGAGGAATTAGCATATATTAACCAACAGTATTGCTCTTATAATAAAATTTTACACCCACTGAGGTTATAATAGAAATTTTGGCATCATTCTCAGTCTCAGACAATTCTGTCACAAAGGTCTCTTTTTTTACCAATTACTCCAGTTCCCTTGCAATTTGTTTTGAATTCAAATGAAGGTGTCAAAAACATTATACAGTAAACATGTTTAGTTCTATTAAGCTGCAATCCAAAATGCTATTTTTTAACAGACAAACCTGAATAATTATGTGTACTTTGCTTTCACATTTGGACCCTTTTATAAATGGGCCCAAAGCTCTTGGCCTGATTTTGGGAAGCACAGAGAATGAGGAGAACACAGGACACAAAACACAAGAACACGGGGGGTTATGTGAGTGCTATGCTGACACAGGAGGGGAGAGCATCCTCTGCCAGGCGTGATGGACACAGCTCCATCACAGCACAACCTGCACACCACGGAGCCCTGACCAGCCTCACACCAGCCAGGACCCTGCCCTGAGCCACCATTCCTACAGCCAGTCCCAGGCAAGGCAGAACACAGGGAATGGTTGGAAGGAAACTGTTCTGCTTCCAGCTGTCCATCAAAAGGATGGTGGGAGTGACTGGCTTTGGGATTATCAGGAAGAACTGCAACAGCCAGAAGAGAAGGCCAATCCTCATGGCCTTACTCTACAGATCAATAACAAAAGGCAGTGGAAATTATATTTTAAAGTCTAGAGTTCACTCAGGAATCATCTAGGAAGCAATAAACCCCAAAGAAAATGAGGCTCTGTACCCGCTTGAGGAATAATAAACAGTATGTGCCTGCCATCCAAACACACAAATGTCACCTAAGGTAATACCAAAACAAGACAAGCATCACATAAAACTCCACAGAGGTACAGAAGATGGTAATTTAATATCTAAATGTGAAACTTGTGGCACTCTCTAGCCTAAGAATAATACAAAATACCCTAAGAATGAGAGAAATCATTGCTTGACCTAAGTAAATATTTACTAATAAAAACCTAAGGCACTAAATCTTTATTGGGATTTCACTGAGTACACAAAATTACAGTATCACTTAAATACCACATTCTTTTTAGGAACTGTTTAAATGAGGTATACACAGATCCTACAGGAACAGATAAACAAAGCCCTGGATTATTCTCTCATTTCTGAAGAGTAGTTTTTAAGTCTTTCTTGCCCATCTGTTTACCCATCAGACATGCTGGAAATTCAGCATTCAGGTCCTCTGCTAAAAATATTTACTTTATACTAATTTACATCCCTCCAACTGCACTTTAACCAAAACGAATTAAGTAAAATGGTACTTTTTTTTTCCAAAATATGGCTCCTTTTGAATGTTCAATAACTTTCTTCCTCCCTAAAAGAAGTATTTCTTCTGTTCATTTACTTCTAATACTCAACATCCAATATGATTCTGTGTATTTGTCTTTAGCCCAGATCTTAACTTAAATTCAAGGAACTAACTTATAATCTTTCTGATTTCCATAGACATACAAGTAAGTAATGTTAATTTTTAATTGCAATTTAAATAAAAACTATTGATGTTGATAAGTGAGACAATCTTTTCAAGTTTTTGAAATTAAGAATGAACTAGAATGGTCAAAGTTGACAAAACTGTTTTGTAAACTGAATAAAGTATGTATTGAAATATATATAGCCCTGCAATACAAATTTTAAAAGGCATCATAAAGTATGATGGAGTACCTCAAATTTACAGCAGCAGCAAAACAATGTTTTAAATGCTTCCTGTGCAGTTACTACAACAAGCTGTATTCAATCTTTTCTTTAAAAAAAATCCCCAAGCCTAAAAATGCATTTTTACATATTAAAAATGCCAGTATTTATTTAATTGGTCCCTCTTCTGCCTATAAACTTTAAACTATAGTTTTCTAATTATGCTAAGTTTAAAGGAGAAGAAATTTAAGGTCACTAAGGGGTGAGAATCAAAGATTCCTCTCTCGTTTTCAAGACTACACCTCCTGCAAAACAGCACCCAAGAAATGTCCCAATGTTGTCATTTTATGGGATCTCTTAAGTACAATCTAAGTAATAACCAAATCCAAAGTAATTTAATTTAGTAAGTCTGGCAACATAACAATGTAAGATATGCTTCATCTTCATTCTAACTAGCAATGGTTGGTTCCTCTGTGTTATTCTGCTGCAGACACTTCCAAATTAGTATCTTACAGCAAATCATTCTTAACAGACTAATTATCTTTCCTATCTATTAACTATAATTGTCATTCTGAATTCATCCTTTGCAGATGCTTTATCCAAGATCTATGCACAGCTCTTAGGAGGAAGGAGCTGTGCCCATCTCTTTGGGTTTAATGCATATTTAAAAAGACTTGTCTTTTTTTTTTAACAAAATGAGATGTGGCTTTTTCAACATTAAGACTCAAACTTTTTGACAGATTTTTGTGATAGCCTAAAATATAAGTCATCCCCATTTCAATTCAGATTTTTCTGAGTTGTAGAAACCACAATGGTGGTAAAATGCAAAATATTTTTGTATATTATTTGAAAATATCTTTTTGTATATTATTTGAATATATATGAAGTGTTTACATAGCAATAAATATTGATTCCCAGACTTGTTCTCATGCCAATTTCATTCAGAGTTAATATGCAACATCACATGGAAATTGTTTAAAGGAAAAACTTCCTACTACAACAGGAAGCCTAGCAGAATCTATTTCAGGACTCCTATGCCATGTTTATGTGGTGTTGAAGAATGGCAAAATTTTAGATGCCAACAGAGAGGCTCAGCCATGAAAAGGTAAAAAGTTGCTCCTCATCTGCAATAATCCAAAAATCACAGCATTCCCTGAAACAAAGAGCCAAAGATTATGACTGCTCATGCCAGTGAAAAGGCTCTCAGGAGCATCCCTGAAGTTTAGACTGAACCTGTATTTTCAGGTGTAAATTAACACCACAGGATGCAGTCAGAATTCCATAACTTGCACTGTGCTGAGCTCCTGTGCAGCACACAGTACTTGTACTGAAATATCACCAGTAAAATCTCAACTCTTCAGTCTTCCTTGAGGAGAAAAACAAGCCTGGCACTAATTTAATCCACAGTACCTTTAAGCTCAGCAGAGAGACCTGAGTGTCTATTGAACAGCTGCTCTGTTTGTAACTTAATGGCATCATCATCATCATCACGTATTTCACTGAACATTTTCTTTACCTTACAAATTTAGCCAAACCTATTTCAGAGCCAGTGATGTGAATGGTTTAAAAAAAAAGGTTTATTTAAACTATTGCACTATTTAAACTGAATAGTTCTAGTGAAACAACATGAAAGGTTACTGTATTCTCAAATGTGGCAACTTAATTTTTCAGACCACATACAAGCAAACTGCCTGCTGTTAACACTACCTGTGTTGACAGCTTAAGAGTCTGTGTAATTTCTATAATGAGGGCCAAATTACCTGTCACTAAATTTTTTTAAAGCATCTCTGTTGGCAAAGCTGGTTTTTGGGCAACAGAAGGCTAAAAATGAAAACTATATGAAAATAAGTGATTAAGTAAGTAACCAAGACTGCAGCTGAATGTCCAGACACAGACTAAGGGGAACACAAGCTGCCTGTAAAAAACTCTTCTGCATCAATGTGTAGAGATAACTCTTTTAAAAGTAAAGGCAAAAGTTTCCATGCCTATGTCCTGACACTGAAGTCAAACCGTTCAACTCTCCAGAACACTGGCAGACTGAAATTCTAATAACGCTTTTTGACACCCTGCATTGTTTTCTATCTACACTCAATTCGCTCCCTCGATTCTGAGGCTATTCGCAGTGTTTTGCTAAGTGCCCTAAAATGGCTCTCTAGCCAGAGAAAGGAACTGAGTCCTTTGCCAGCTCCAGGCACAGGGATGGCAGATGGCCTGGGAAGCCACCGCAGCGACGGAGCGCTGGGAGTCCGACCAGACTCGCAGCTCCACCGCAGCTCTGACACCACAGCGTCTCCTTCTCCCAAGAGCAGCACAGGATGTGTTTTTTGGACAAACCACATCCTTATCTCTACAGAGGGTATTTTTCCCTCGCACTTGGAAGGCGTTTCCCACAAAGCAAAGCCATTTCTATTTAAAGGAAAACCGCAATGTGGCAGGTACACGTCGCACCCCGTTGCTCCAAGGGGCAGCTCAAATCTCTAAATGTTTTAAACAGAACTCAGCACCGAGCAGATGACACGTGCTGTGAAATCAGAATAAATGTTACTGTCCCTCCCTCAGGATGGTTTGGCCACTCTTGCACTGCAGGTAAAGCTGGGCCTTGGTGTAACCATCACTAATAGTCAAGCTCTTCATGTGATGGGACCCTTCCACCAAAAGCATCTCATGTGTGGTCAGGACTGGGAGTCAAATACAGAGGCACCCAGGGATACACAAAATATCCTGGAATGGCCCCATCAGGTCACCACAATGGCCCTCAGAAACCTGAAAATACCATGTGGTGCCATTCTGGGTCACAAGGTACTTTTATGACTTAAAAAAAGAATGTGACCTGAGGGACTTATTCTGTGTGTTTTGGGGTTTTTTGAGAGGTGGGGAACAACCTGTCCCAAAAATCAGTGAAATAGTTATTCTTCAACAGGCTTTAAATTAGGATTTAATTGCCCAAAGTGTAAATATTATAAATAAAAAAGCAAAAACTCTGAAAAATACAAGACTAACTACTAAATTGGTAAAAATAATTTTAGATTTCTATTAAAAGTTTACTACACAATAATTATAGGAGGATATTATGCCTTTTCTAGACATTCTAATAATAAACATTTACTTCCATTGTGCAACCTGCTTCCTAGCAGGTGTGGGAAAAATGCCAGTTTTCATGGTGACAACATCATCCACCATAATCAACTCAGTTAAGTCAGTTATTTGTAAAATCTGCTGCAGTATTTTAAATAATTCATCTAGAAAGCATTAATTCAGCAACTTAATATTGCAGTTTTCCTTTAAATGTTCTTGCCCTATGTAAGATGTTATTTTTCTCAAAAAGAAAAAACTTCTAGCACAACAGGCAAAAAGGCATGTAACCCAGTAAAAATTGGCAAGCAAAAAAAGTTTATTTTTATGTATTTTTATTTTTATGGATTTTATTTTTGATTGCCATATGATGATGGTTCTATGGTATAATATGCTGCAAGAATAATTCACACAAAATCCTGTCCACAGCACTTGGACTAATAAAATAACAAAGACTCGGCAGACAAAAACCTTGAAGAATTCAACTTTCTTTTGCTAATAAAATGACACTAATAAAATGACAAGAAGGCCCCTATAATTTGCTGCCTTCCATCTTAACACAGATGTGTCAGAAAGTTTAAAGTGTAGAAATTATTGATCCTAACGACATAGGAAAATGGTAACAACTTTGTCTAAAATATTGAAAATTTAGGTGTGAATATAGCTTGGGCACCTGTGTAATCACATCTGTATCCTAAAATAGGTGACCAGCTGCAATCTGAAAGAACTTAGAATAAGGCTAAGCAGGTTTGTCATGCACTGACATGTTGAGCTGAAAGCACAGAATAAGTGCAATAATGGCCAGGGCCTTACTGTTACACAGGCAAGAGGTGTGCCGTGCCATTTCTAACACAGCTGCCAAGCTGTGGGCTTTTTATATTACAGCAAAGCTGGCCACTTATCTTAAGAATAAGATTATCATCATCTAAGGGGATTTGACAGCACTGACATGAGTTCATATAGGCTTACAAAGATCTGAAAAATCCAGAATTCAAAGGTAGTCCTTCCTCCCATTTACCATATCTACTGCTTTGTTGGTGTGCAAAAGTGCACAGGAACCTCACAGAAGAGATTTTTTTAAAATTTGCCCACGTCTTGTTATTACACTGCAGTCTTCAAATTTACACAGAGCTGCAGTTCTCCTGGGTTTTTCTCAAGTGTCACTCATCTAACTTAGCATGACAGCTGAGAAACGATGTCAGGCGCGTTACAGTTCAGTTTAAAAAACATCCTCTACCTGGTATCTCTGCAGTGATTGTCTTGCTGCTCCCTGAAACCTCCTCGTCGTCGTCTGACGAGCTCGTGCTGGAGTCACAGGTCAGGTCACTGTCGCTGGTACTGCTGTCCTGCAGCAGGTTGTACTTCTTGCGAGCAGCCGCCTCCCGCTTCTGCCTCAGCAGCCGGATCCTCTCCTTGTGCTTTTGGCTCCGGTGACCCTTCACCTTGGGAACTCGGCCGTTCTGCTTATCGCTAGACTGTCGGTTTTTCTTGGCAGCCATTGTTGAAGTCTCACTTTCGGACCTGGATCTCCTGGATTTCCTCCCGACCGCAGCTCCGGACACCGCAGAAGGGTCTCCCTCCGCTGCGGCTTCAGCTTGGCAGGGCTCGTTCTCCTCTGCGGAAGACAACGTGTCTGAGTCGGCCAAATGCCCGCTGGAGGAAGGGGAAAGCATGCAGTGGTTAGAAGAGTCACTCTCATAAACTCGGCCACCCGCTGGCTTGTCGCTCTCTGTAGATGCCAGCTGAGACTCCGAGGAGTCCCGCCTCAGCTCCATCAGCAAGCAAGGCATGGAAGAGAGCACTGCAGAGTCTGCTGCAGTGGGCGCGCTGTCCTTCTGAGGTTGTGTCTCCAGTTCTATAGGCCTGTCTTCATCAGGAGCAGTCTCTTGCTTTTCAGAAGTCTTTGGTGGAATTTCTGAATCAACAAGTTCTTCTGCTTTTCCTACTGCCTCCATCTTCATTGCAGAGCAAGGTCCTTCCAGTCTCAAAGCATTGAGCACGTTGTCTAGGAGGCTGGGTGAGCTAGACGTGGTCTCCAGCAATGCAGCAGCCTGCACAGGAACAGAACAGTAGGAAAGAATTACACAAGTAGCTCAGCCTGCTCTCCACAGTGTTACCTTAAACAACTCACTGCTTTTGGTTGCAGACAGAATGTGTTTACAGAGCCCCAGAGTGGTTTGGGTTGGAAGGGACCTTTAACCTCACCCAGTGCCACCCCCTGCCATGGGCAGGGACACCTTCCACTGTCCCAGGCTGCTCCAAGCCCCATCCAGCCTGGCCTTGGGCACTGCCAGGGATCCAGGGGCAGCCCCAGCTGCTCTGGGCACCCTGGGCCAGGGCCTGCCCACCCTCCCAGCCAGCAATTCCTAATTGCCAAGAGCCCAAAATCTGTGCCTGCCCTCTGGCAGTGGGAGCCATTGCCTGGCTGCTGTCCCTGCAGGCCTTGTCCCCAGTCCCTGGGCAGCTCTGCTGGAGCCCCTGGAGGCCCTGGCAGGGGCTCTGAGGTGTCCCTGGAGCCTTCTCTTGTGCAGCTCAACAGCCCCAGCTGTGCCAGGCTGGCTCTACAGAAAAGCATCTTATTGCTCAGCATCATGTTGGCTTTCTTAATTTACCTTTTCCTAGTGAACTCATCCTGTTACACCAAATTATTCTTTCATTTACACACTCATGAAAAATGGTACTGGAGTCACACTGAATGAGGTTGCCAGCAGAACCATTCTGCATGGGAACCTTATATATCAAAGACTTATTAAATAAAGAAGTGCTACTGAATTGTCAGAGGCACAGCTACAGGCTCTGGCTCCAGAGGTGTCACACAGATTGCTCTCAGCAGAGCACCACCATGCTGGTGAGTCACACAAAGATGTTTTAGGAATATCTAATACACCATTCAGGAAGTCCTTGATTGTCTCCCATGCAAGCCCTGGTTATATGAGAACCTCAAGGCTGATTTAGATACTCTCAAATCTGCCAGGAAAGAAGTATTAAATACTAGGGGCTGCAAGCAAAAAACATTATCTATCCGCACCAGTATCCTACATTTTACTTCAAGTTATAATTTAATAAATTGCATTGCTTCAGTGCAAATAAAAAGACCAAGCTATTTATCTGATTGATAACTTGTACATTATCTACCCAAAACTACCTGAAGCAACTTCAAAGAAATTTTCTTGGAGAGATCAATAGTTACCATTCTGTCTTCATTATTCACACTTTGCCTTTCACCTGAATTTTCTCTTGGAATACAACACAGAATAAAGATCCTTCAAACACCACATTCACTTACAGATGAATGGCATGGAACAAATCCTTTACAGCTTCAGAAGTACAGTAAATTATAAATTTATGGCACTTCAAAAAACAAAGTGTAGGCAAGAAAACGCAGCAGTGAGATCTTATCTGAAAAACTACATTTCTGTAGAGGCGGCCAACCAGCACTTGAGCACCCTGAGGAAGCACGGATGGTTCAGAGAGATTTTTCTGTACCCTGAGAATCCTTCTTTGTTTTCCTGATCCATCCCAAGCTGCCTGCAAGCATGTTAGTGTATACATACATGTATGTAATACATAATATAAGGGTACTTCCCTGCTTCTAAAGGCACAGTGCCAAGCTCAGCACTGTCCTGTGTGCCCTAACCCACTCTGAAACTTCATTTTTAGAGAATACTAAAATAGAGTTCATGCTTCCTTCAGGCTAATGAATTAATTGCTGTATGGTGCAAGGAAATGACGAAAACACTCATGGGAGTGAAACACCAGCTAAGGAAAGAAGGGTTGGTTAATATCAGACATCACAAGAAAGACGGAGATGGGCAAGACCAAACCTGCTACATATGAGGAAAAAAACCCACAAACCCGAAATCCTGAACAATAAACTCAGCATATCCCTTCCAAAAAACAGACTAAAATGTTTTTTAAACTAAATATGTTCCTGATATACATGTTCCTCTTTTCCACAATATTTTTAGACCAAAAATATTGTGGAAAAGATACTTTCTGCATACTTTCGCTGAGTAACCCTCTCTTGAAAGCAGCTTCAAAGAAGACTTTCTGGAGACAGTAATTTCATGTAAGCAGTAAACATCATGTAGGAACTAATTTATTTCCAAGGCTACTGCAGAGCACCAACAAACCTAAAAGATGAATACACACATTCTGAGACATAAATGCATGTCAGTAAAATCAGTATTTCTATGTAATTCACTCACAAACATGTATTCTCAAATAATTCTCCTATTATACAGGTAACTAAAACACAAATTTGATGATGGAATAAGTGGAATTTGTTTTGTATCTGCTAGTGCAGCTCCCAGCTTTCCTCTGGCCATGAACTTTAAATTGAAAAATACCTTCTCTGAGAGTTTTGAAATGTACACACAGGGAAAATATTGGTTGCTCAGACACAAACCAAAGGAGTATTAGCTTGGCCAAATGAAAACATACTTAAACATTCATACTAATAACTGCAGAACAATTTCTGCACTGTTCAACCTTTTAGCCTGGGGAGCACAAAGAACAGCTTGACATGAAGCTAAAGGGCAGCCAAAGTCAGCTGTAGGACATTTTTTTCCACAAATGTCCTATTTGGAAACATCATTTACCTCACAGCTCCCAAAGGGGCTATAGCAACACCTGCACTTGCCTTTCCATCTCTCTGGTCTATCAGCCAGAAAAAAATATGTTTCATCTGCACATTGCCACCTTGCTAACAGCTCAATTAAAATTATTTTATTGGAGTTTTTTTAATATTAAGTGGGATGTTTAACTACTCCAACCACACTGGTTTGATCCCTCACACAGTGACTTTCAGTGAGTTGGCAGTAGAGGAGGGAATAGTAATTTCATGACACTGATGTGTTTCTGTGTATATAGAAAAACCCCACATGTTCTGGTAAGGTTTGTACTCTACAGGTCCATTGAACTGGCTCTTTAGACATCATCAATTCCTTTATTAATATATATATATATACACCAGAGCTTTGCCTTTCTCTCAGTGGGAAAAAAATAACCCTACCATGACTCAAACAGACTTTGCTTCACGGAAGAATACAGTCCGTTTGGCAAAAAATATCTATGCCAAGGAAATCCTTGTCTCAAAGAAAGAAAAAAATGTCTGTATTTAGTTCCCTCTGAAAAATGTACAGAACAGCAAGAAGAGACTTTATTGAAAAACTCCCACTCCTTTCTTGCCATTCACCTTTCTAGTAACAGTACTAGAAGAGGGAATCTCAAGGTGGTGCAAGCAAAAGACCATTTTTCTACTGAAATGAGAACACAGAACTGAAAATAAATTGTAATGCTTACAGACACAGATGGATACTTAATTAGATGTTGATCAGAAATGGCATTCTCCTTTTACTGGTGAACAGATATTGCAACGAAAATTTTAAAAGGCAATTTTGTAAAAACTTCTGTGCTTAATTTTTCCAACAGAAACTGTTATTTTCCAAGTCACACATACAACACCAGTGTGAGGAAGCCATTAAATTATCCTGGGAAATATTTTCAAATCATGAACTCATTTGTAAAGGCACACAATTTGTACACTAGGGAATCTGCACTTCAGGGAAGAAATCCAGAAGGATTTTGAAGGTCAGATTTGCAGAGACAGCCCAGCCTCTCTGGGTTTTGTCCCCATTCTTTCCCCACCTAACTGTGACTGCACCACCATATTCCCTCTTGTGCCCACTCTTCTGTGTGTAGATTCCCTTCAATAAGCCAGCAGAAGTCAAAATGAGAAAGCAAGTGACATTTTCTGCCAGAGCTTGCAGGAAGGAGGGAAGGGAGAGCAAGCACAAATCATCCCTGTTAAAAAAAAACAGATCTGATTTAAAGCTGCTTGCTGTTTTGTATCATCACACCTTGAACTCACAGGTTCTGCCTCGAGACAGCAGAAGGTCCTGAGCATTCCTTCTCGGTGCCCTTTGCTCTGGGAAGAGATTTTTGTAAATTTAAAAAAAAAAATTAAGAGCAAAAAGCCTCAGAGGTGATAGTAGCTTCCTAAAGAACTATTTTCACGTAATATGTACTACAGCACAAAGACTTATATTAAAGACAGCAGGTTTCCCAGAGCAGAGTTTCAGGCATCAGATTATAAAAGTAAATAATTTAACAGAGTGTTAGAGCAGTAGATAAGCTGTGTGTCTCTGGAAAGGGACCCAGAACAAAGAAATCCCCAGGGAATTACAGAATTTAGGCACCTGCCCCTCACCCATCTTGCCTGCACCTCTCAGTTCACTGCTGATTTTTGGGGCTTTACAGCACCTTATTGGGTCCTTCTCCATGTCCAGGCAGGCCACCCAACCCATGTGGAACTGCAGCTGCTGCTGGTGGTTGTTGCCTGCTGATCTCTGGTTTGAGCTCCTGGTGCCTCTGCTCCATGGCAGAGCACAGGGAACTACAAAAGCCCTCACCTAGGTAAGCAGTCCTCAGCAGCAATTAAAATATCCATTTGTTAGCCATGTCCTTCCCACAACACAGATAAAACAGAGCTCTGTATCAGCTATTAGGAAGATTAGCTGAATTACACAGCTCAAGGCTGAAGCGTTCATCAAATTCAGCTACTCAGGCCAAGCAATCAACATAGTAAATCATGTGTCATATATTAACAGCTAGAATGTTACTCATTCTATTTACAACTTACTTACTTCAGCTGAACAAGGAGTACCTCTCAAACAGCCTGTAATACTTAATAAACCCCATGACACCCTAACCTTAATTGTACATTGTCATTGTAGGTGTTATTGAGCTGACTAATGATAAAGAATGCCTAGCTTGTATGCACCAAACCAGCTCTTCTTTTTCTGAACCTATGGACAGGACAGATTCTTGTTTTGCAGGTACTAATGTTATCACAGCAGCTTGCTGGAAAACTCATTTTAGCTTATTACTGACACATTTCCTCTTAATCACAGCCCAACAGACCACTTCTTTTCCCTTTCTAACCTTCTTATGCCAATTCTAGCAATTGTTGTAATGAAAAAGAATTATCTAGCAGAACACTGCCTTTTAATGCCCTTTCAGTTGGTGCTGAAAGAAAACAATTTGAACAACCCACCTCCTCTCACCTCTTACCATTCAACTGGAAGATACAGGGGTTTTTTTAATGAGAAACTGTACTTATATTATTGAAGCAAATAACATCATGTACATTCTTTAGGCTTTTGTGACTACAACTGCACTGCTGCATATAAGTTATTTGTTCAGAGTACAGAGTTAACTAGAGATCCTTCCAAATTCTTCCAACCTCACAGCTTCAGTGCCACAGATGTCAGTTATTTTCATCTAAATATGAATGTTTTGATATTTAAAAGGAACTAAACGCTATAATGGCTCATTTCTAAACAATTATTTCCATCTCCACTGGGTTACATTATCTCACATTTACCCAACAGAGATGGAATAAATCAGAGGTGTGAGAGAGGTAACGACAAGCGCATAAAACAGAGGCTAATAAAATTATGTAAAACAGCTGACTATTTTTAAAAATGTAAACACACAGACAAGCTCATTAAGAACTCTGACTCGAACACTTGATAGACTGTGTGTCTGAGGAGGGTGGGCTGGGAAAGGAGAGAAGCTGCAAACAGCCCAGGTACGAAGAGTTGACTGTAATGCATGTATGCTTCAGAATACAGGATAAATTGTTGGCAAAAAGCAAAGTTAGGCCCTCTTCTGACAGAAGGATGTGTAACTCTGAAGTTGTGAAGTGCTAATGTACCTGTCCACTTCTGAAGCTTCACCAAAACCCTCTGCCACTGTAGGGGTCTCAATCATGTTTTCTTTCTTCTCAAATCACCTTCCTTCCCATTGAAAATGAACAGTTAATCCAGTGAACTCACCAGAGACATTTTAGTACAAAAAACACATAGAGATATCAGAGAATTACAGAATGGTTTGAGTTGGAAGGGACCTTAAAAGATGATCCAGTTCCAATCCCCTGCCAAGGGCAAGGACACCATCCACTGGATCAGGCTGTTCCAAGCCCCATCCACCCTTCCCTTGGACACTTCCTGGGACAGAGCATCCTGTGCCAGGGCCTCGCCGCCCTCACAGACAAGAATTTCTTCCTAATACCTCATCTAAACCTACCTGCTGTCAGTTTAAAGCCATTACCTTGTGCCAGAGAGCAGAATGCTTGATTAACTAAAAATGAGTAAATTCAAAAAATCAGACATCTATCAGGAAAGACCGATCTGCACCCAGACAAATGTAGAAATACTGACACTTTCTGGGCTTCCCAGCTTATCCAGCTCCTCCCGAAGATACCACACATTCCTTTTCATCTTCTTTTAAGTCTTACACAAACCAGCGCACTTCAAACAACAGAAGTGAGACCAGCACTCAGTCAATTTAAGTCAAGACAGTTGACTCAGCTCTGTGTGGATGTGTGTGCACGATGCTCCACGGCAGATTTTTCATAACACCGAGCTGCCCCCACAGGGATACTGTGTAATTTATATAGCGTTCCTTTGAAAATGCTGCCCTAAAGCTGACTCACTGGCATGCGATTCTACCTAAGGCACATTTCTGGGAGTGGAGCTGGATCTTTATCAGATGATTCACAAATCAGGCCTGGTAGCAACCCCAAAGAATAGGACCCTTTGGAACAGGCAGGGTACAAGAATTGCAGTACAAAGCAAAAGAAGAAAGGATTAAACTAATTCTGTGTTTTAACTGGTTTTGCATAAATAAATGAAGGTTAAAAACAGGCTGCTCCTACTGAGTGCTCAACAGGCTGCATATACAAATTACCAGGGCCTGAATACAAATTACAAGTGTATGTGTTAATACAAAGCTTTGCAGAGCATCCTTTGCCATCTTGAAAAGCAACATTTTTTTATCCTACATAAGAAGTAAGACTGCACATTTAAATACAGGTTTTTGCATTGTAATGCTTTATGCACATATTCTGCCTCCTTCAAAGGACAGGCAAGTACCAGCTAAGGTTTATTTCACAACTCCACACACAGGCTTCCATAAACATTCACCAGCTGCACTTGGAACCCCACAATAAAAAAATCACAGTCCTTGCACACGGATAAAAGCATGCAGGGTTGGCTCCACTTAGCCTTCTAAAAATCTCCTTTCTTCCTCATAATGAAACCATTTTTCTCAAGGGCACAGCAATTTAAAGTCTACAAAGCTCTCTACTCTAAAAATTAGAGTGGGCATATCTCTATTACTACCTGGTTCTAAAACTTTAAATGACCCACTTTCACATTTTTTCTTTCAATAAAACAAGTGGCAGAAATCAACACAACAAAAGTTCCTTTTTCCCTCTGGTATACATTAGTTTGCAGGAGATCACCCTAAAGAGGATCATCACAGGGATGGACCACCTTTTTCTAAGATACTGAGTTGAACAGGTTTTCCCACTTTACCTATCCATTTCTGTTTCTTGAACGAAATGGGCTCTGTGCTTCCCCACCACATACAAACAGATGTCCTAAAGAAACGCTGGTCTGTTGTTCTACCACGATAAAAGTAATGCTCATGTAAAAGCCACATTTTGAATTGCCTAAACACCACGTAACAAATTAATCCTAGTTTTCAGAGAAGAAGTTAGGAACATTTGAAAGTAATCAACATTGTGTCATTTGCCAACAGCTCCAACTGGTAGATCAGGACAACTGCAATGTAACTTCAAAGTAGTAAATACATCTCAGCAGTGCCATATTCACAGAATCGTAAAGGTAAGAAAATACCTCTAAAATCATCAAGTCCAACCTTCAACTCAGCACCACCACCATGTTCACCACTAAACCGTGTCCTCAAGTCCACCACGAAACCATGTCCTCAAGTGCCACATTCCACAGCAATTTTCCAGCATCTCCACATCTCCCCAAAAGCTCAAGGCACTGAACTAGACTTGCTGTGGGTTTAGGACAGCCCTTTAACAAAGACAACTTATGAGATACTAAGTAACTCTACAGTTTGTAAATATTTTATGGTCAGATGTTTTTGCATGTCTTTGCCATGGTAAACAAACAAAACCAACTCTCAGGTATTTTAAAGTTTCAAAGGCTTTAATTCAACACCAATGAATGTTTTTGCCATAAGGTATAGGGCAGTAAGGTACCCTTTTTATGGTCTGACCATCAGGTGACACATCCAAATTCTACAGAAGGACTGAAAAGGAGCTGCAAGCCCCACAAGCCCTGATCTCAAATAATTTTCTTATCCACATAGCTACTCATAGTATTCAGTTGCTTCTTTAATTTCTGAGCTAGCAGTATCAAATCTAAATACTGCAATAGAGATTTACAGGAGGTATACCACAGAAAAATAAATGGTATCAGTACACTAAAGCAAAGTCATGTGGCATTCAAATGATGAAATTTAACAGCTGGTGGGATGCTCTTGACACCAAGAGGTGCCAGTTGATTTCAGCATCCACCAGCCTGCTAACAATCACAGCGCAGTCTTTACGCGTCCAAAGTGCTCCTAAAAGAGCAAAGGATTCGCATCCCAGGTCTCAGTACGAAGCAAACACAGGTTGGCTCTACAAATGAACAAAAACTACTTTGGGCATTTAAAAAAGAAGAACGGACTGGGTCAAAAGCCAGTCACGTGTGTGATAACCAAAAATGCCTCTAGCATGGGCTTTACTATCTTTCTACAGTATTTACTTCCAGTTGGCAGAGGAGAAGAAATTTGAGCTCTACTTCAAGAGAGCAGACAGACCAGAATGCAGACGTTTCTTTCCCACAAGACACAAAAGACTTTGCATGTATTTGACTGCAGAAATTAAATAACAGTATGTAAGAAGATACCAAGTTACCAGTTACATAAAAAGAAAAAGAAAATTAAAAGGTAGTTTTCAGCAGAACCCTGCAAGCAAGTACTGTCAAGATTAAAAAAAAAATTAAAAAACCAAACATTAATCCCCTCTTTCCCCCCCTTCCCCAAAAAACTGCAAACCAAACAATCCTTAAAACGCATCTTTTACCCTAAAACTACTTCTTACATTATTATTCCTGTTTAGGAAAAAGTGGCTCAGCTGGCAGAACTAATGGTTCGCAACAGGAGACAAACTATATAAACAGCTTTCCCAGTAAAAGGGGAGATGGAAGAAAAAAACCAACATGCATGGAGCCTGGATTATCAATTCAACCTCTTTCCATTAATTCAACACAGCCTTATTGCTGCTGGAGCTTGGAGAGTTCCCTTCAGACAAACAATGATATCCACTACAGGTGTTAAACAGTAAAAAAACCATTTTGATCTTGTAAAACAAACAAGGGAAATCAGGTGTCTGTTATCAAACTCACTTTAGGTTGAGGTGAGGTGTATAAGTAATTATTGAGAGCTTATGAATCCTGGCAAGATATTCAATTAACTTCCTTAGCTCAGTTTTATTCAACAATTCCTTGATTTTCTTTATTACAGTGAGTGGATCCAAAGTCTGTATTTTGCATTTAAGATTACTTGCTGACAACAGTAAGTGGAACCATGAAAAATAGAACTTCACCATGCAGGCTTTCAAACCACAATACTCAAAGAAATACGTGGGTTTTTTCTAACTCCTCACAGATTCTGCACAGGGCTACCAAAAGGTGTTACCTCCTCTGGACGAACCTTAGTTATTGGCAACAGAAATTGCATTTACGGGCTCACGGGCACTACTATCCAAAAGACCATTCCTTCCTACAAGGGCAACTTCATTTCCAAAAAACTTCTCACCAAACACGACGAGGACCCCACAAGCATTTCATCCAACTTCCTTCATTAGGAGGCAGCCTTTAAATCACTGCATTTCCAACCACTAACAGACAGAATTAGTGGGCAACTTTCCTGATCTATTCTTTACCAAGATTTTTTCCTGAAATTGCCAGATTACTTAGAAATGTCTTTCTGGCAAGACCTGGCATTCCAAGAGAGCAGGAACCAGGAGAGTGAGCTGAGAAGCCAGGAGAATTACCAGCTGATGAGAAATCCAAAGTACAAGAGAAGGGCACTGGTGCAGCCCCACCTTGCTATCAGGACAACCTGATTTTTTTTTTTTTCTTCAAGTGTTTGAGCACCAGCCTCACACTGGAACCACCAAAATGAAATAGTCCCAGTGGAAAACAAATTACTGAAATTGTTTCATCATGCAGACAACTGATATTATAAAGTCTGGCTCTTAGTTATTCCCAGCTCTGTTACTCTGAGTCACTTGGCCTCTACCCATGTTGGATGAATGGAACTGAAATCTGCCTTCTCTAAAATAAGTTGTGAAATGCTAACCATCAAGCATCATGAAACAAGACACTAGAGCAAAGAGGCAGCAAGAGGAACAATCAAAGTCTGGGTCTTCCTGCTCGTTTTCAGGAAATTTTGAAGCATCACACGGAAGAGTGTCTTGCAGGACACTGCAGAATCCTCACTATAATGTCAAATCTATGATCCACACACACACTGAAACAAGAAGGTGTGCTTGAAGGAGTCTTCAAAAACTTGCATTTATTTAAAAAGTGACCACCTGTTCCACTTATGACTCAAAAGTTGTCAGATTGAGTATTAACAGCTTTCAAGCTGTTTTCTTGGAGACCAAATATCACAAGGCACGGTAAGGCTGAAGCCTGTACACTATTCTGCTACTTAGATCATTTATAAGTATTGGAGAGACAGACTGTGTGGTCAAATTGATACAAAACCCCTGAACACCTTCTTAAATAATGAGGTGATCACTCTGAAGGTAAAGCTGACACACCTCAGGACCTCCTGGAGCAGTCAGTAATGCATCTGGCACAGAGTCACTGCAACACCTGCGCTGCTGAGCTGCATCTCATTTCCAGCCCAGCGTGAGTGACCCGTGTGTGCCCAGCTGCAGGAGCCAGTCACATCCAGGAGAAACTGCTACAGGCTGCATTCACGCTGATCAGACACTGGGAGAGGCAGCACTACCGGGTGGGAATGGGCAAGCACAGATTAAATTTGAATCCTTAAACAGTAAAACAGAGTAAGCGATGAGGTATCAGTCACAGCTTAGCTCAGAGACAGACTGTGTCCATCAGAGGAGGCAACAGCACAGGCTAATGTTTAGACCATATGCACATTTTGATTTACAGTCCCTTTCATCCAGTTCTCTTTTTGCTCAAAATTGCACATTTGTGGACATTGTGTTCTAAAGCTTGAGTAGCAGACTCAGAACTGCAATATGCATTAAAAACCTGGAACAAAGATGTGACAGAAAGTACTATTTCTGTGATTTGTGTTGTCCAAGTTCCCTGCAATTAACATCTGCTGCCACAGATTCCAGTATCATAAGTTTGGCTGTTCCTGAGTTAGAGTGATAAAGGCTGAACTCCCATTCATGCGCTGAACATTTATTTTGGTTCTGGAAAACCAAAAGTTGTTTCCTTTCCACATAAGGTCATCTCAGAGCAGCAACACACACTGTACCACACTTTATCTCAGAGCTCTTTCCCAGCACTATGCCTGTCCCCCTCTCCCAGTGCTGCTTCATTTTCAGCTCCCATCACCACCAATAATGTTCAAGCCAGCAAAAATATTCAAGTTCTAGTAATTCTTTTCCAGAGTACAAGTTACATGCTGGCAATTATGATATTTAAATCTTTTACTTTGATCTAGTAAATATGTTATTAAATCTGCTGCTCAGTTTCTGTCAATGCTTGCAGTTTTCTAAGCCATTCTGCCAACTGCAGATAAAAACACAGAAGCTGAGATTGACCACAGACCCAATTCTGTCAAAAAAGTACCATGAACAAAACAAGTTTGAAATGTTATACACAAGTACGTGTAGGTTGCTTGAAACAATTCAGTCATTTGAAAAACTTTCCAAAGCTTTCATATCGCCAGATAATTGGTGGTATTTTGGTCAGAGGTAACCAGGGAGTTGGATAACTCAGCGCGCAGCCCCTTCCCCGTGTGGTGCATGCAGACCCCCCATCTCATCAACAGATGTTTCAGTGAGATGTTGATGTACAGGCAGGTCAAAGATGGCACATACATCCTTGGTGGTGCAGGGAGTTGATTTGATAATATACAAGGGAAAGGGAAGAAAGTGAACAGGATCCAGGCAAAGAATCCTGCATTTCAAAGGTAAATATACAGCGAGGAGAAGGAGGTCAGGACAGCCAAGGCAATTATTTCTTGTTGCTCTCATTGAGTTACACCAACTTATCTCCCTAATGTTTGATGTTCAAAGCCCCTCACGATAATCCATATTTACTCTTTGTTCACTGAACCTTAACTTACCCCATTAATCCCACCCCCTCCACAGTGCCCATTTGTCAAAGGCACCCAAACATCCTTCCTACCTCCTTCTTTATCAGCTAGAGCAGGGCAGCATTTTCTGTGTGCTGCGGCTGTTCTCAACTGCCTTGTGGGTGGCTTCAGGTTCCTTCCCGTTTCCCCTCCCTCCACAGCACCCGCTCCTGGTTTGTGCTCTGTGACTCCCTCCGAGCAGGCAGAGCTGCGCTGCCACACACCTCACACCTGTCTGGATGTGCCAGGCCGCAGCCCTTCCTCCTGCCTGCACCTCTTCGCCACGCCAACCAGCAACTGGGCTGGGGAGCAAACAGAAAATAGCTGACACAGTGTAATTAAAAAATTCGAGTGTTTCAAAATGAGTCAGAACTGTTGCCCTCATGTACTACTCGAGCAGAAACACCAGCTGCCCAGACTCACACACTGCCTTCCATCACCTGCTGCCTCCCTGCCCTTGGTTCCCCAGACAGAGCACCAGTGTCCCTGGAAAGCCAGAACCACAGAAAACTGCTTTTATTGGCTTTCAGTAGCCACATAACCACCTCCTTTGGAGCCTGTCTGGACAGCACCAGCCTCCTCTAGATCACTGGAGGTGAGAAATACTCAGAAAATTACTCTTAAGAACGACTGCTGCTGGACAGATGAGCTCCCCACACTTCCTCTCACTGCCTTCCTACCGTGTATCTATTTATATTTATCTATCTATACATACGTGTATATATATATTGGGGGGATGTCTGGGTTTAGCAAACACATGGTGAGCACCTCACTGCTCCCCTGGGCGTTTGCTACAGACCTGTTTGCTCCGCAGGGGCCAGGTTTCCCTCCTCCAGGGCAGCAGGGAAAGCTGTGCTGCCCTGGCAGCCTGGCTCCCAGCACTGGAACCACAGGAGCAGCAAGTGCAGGTGGCACTGGGGCAGGAGAGCCACACGCTGGGGAGCTCAAAGGAGCACCACGCTCAGTTTCCACCTCAAGGTCAAACACTATGTTTTTAATAGATTTAAGCAACTTAGCATGCTTTAAGAGAAACATTTTAAATGTAGCATTTGTTTCCTGTTCCAAGGGGAGAGGCATTACTGTTTGTACTTAAATTTTTAGCTTGAAGAGTGGAAATAGTACAGCCCTTCAAGCTGTAAGTGAAATTATTATTTGATGCTTGGCAAGTACCAGAGAAGATCTAAAACCTAATAAAATCCCTGGGAGGGGGAATGAAAATAAATTTTACATTTTTAAAGGGATGCTCAAGAGTTCAAAGATTTACTTACTCATTCACTTTTAAAAGCTAGAATTACTTGTCAGGGGAAAAAAAAATGTCAAACAGGACTGACTTCTGCCATCTCGACACACAAGTTTTTTTTCAGCTTTTGAAGTGCTGTTAGGTACTTTGTGCTGGTTTAAAGTGCACAACTAGTTACAACCACGACCTTGCTTAACTAAGTTATTACAGTTATAGATTCACCAAGGGATCCACAAACTTTGAGGCAAGCCGCCTTGTTACACAGTTAACAAACTAAGACATAAATACACTTCGATGCTACTTAAAAAAGGTGGAAGCAATGTAAACCTAAAAATAAATTTTAATTTTTTTAAAAACCGGGCAAACAAAACCAAAACAAGTCTTTCAGAAAGTGGCCTTTGTCGTCCAATAACCTCCAGGCAAATAGAGTTACAGTACTGGAACTGGGGAAATAGTTAAAATATTACAAGTCTGCTCAGCCCACCTTGTTTCGCATTTAAAAAGGAACCAGTAGCACAGTTAAGTTTTATATTCCCCTCGGATGGCTGTGCGGCTCGGAGCCACATCTGCAACCCATTAGATGTCAGGAGCCCAAGGGGAACCCGGGCTGGATACGCAACGAGCGACTCGAGCGTCCTTCCCATAGAAAACACATTTTCCCACCAGAGGAACACACCATCCAAGGTAAACAAAGACGCAAAGAAACCCCTGGAGAAGCACAGAAGGGACCCCTTGGAGAAACAAGGGCTACTCTCCAACCCTCCAACAGCTCGCACGACTTCAAAAGTCGTTGCAGGAAGAGAAAAAAAAAAAAAAAAAAAAAAAAAAAGGCACGTTACAAAAGTCCCGGGAAAGACAAAGCGGCCCCCGAGCTGCTCCAGGGATCTGTGGGGAGTTTCGCCCCCGCGGGGTCAGGGCACAGGAAGGCGGAGGGGCCGGGGCAGGAGCAGCAGCAGCGGCGGCGGCAGCGAGACCACCCTGAGGGGCGCAGCCCCCGCCCGCGCCCGGGGCGGCCGGGCCGGTACCGCCCCTCCCCGCGGCCCCCCGCCCGCACGGCAGCGCGCTCACCTGTGCGAGGCTGGGCCCCTCGCGGCCTGCCCGGCGGGGGCAGCGGCCGGGGCATGGGCAGCGGCCGGAGGAGCCGGAGCCGCGGGAGCAGCCGGAGCGGCCGCCGGGAAGCGCCGGGAATGTCACCGCGGCCGCCGCGCCGTCACTTCCGCCCGCCGCGCCGCGAGCGCCCGCGCGGGCCGCCCGCGCCCCGCAGCGACCCCGCGCGGCCGGAGAGGGAACGGCGGGAGCGGCGCCGGGGGCGCGTGTGCGGCTGAGCGCGTGTCCGTGTGTCTGTCCGTGTGTCTGTGTGTGTATCCTTCTGTGTGTGTGTGTGTCCGTGTGTCTGTCCGTGTGTCTGTGTGTGTGTCCTTCTGTGTGTGTGTGTGTCCGTGTGTCTGTCTGTGTGTGTGTGTGTCCGTGTGTGTCTGTGTGTGTGTGTCCGTGTGTTTGTGTGTGTGTGTCCGTCTGTCTGTGTGTGTGTCTGTCTGTCCGTGTGTCTGTCTGTGTGTGTGTCCGTGTGTCTGTCCATATGTCTGTTTGTGTGTGTGTCCGTGTGTCTGTCCGTGTGTCCATGTCACTGTCATTGTGTCAGTGTGTGTCCGTGTGTCACTGTGTCCGTGTGTCTGTGTGTCTGTCCGTGTGTCACTGTGTGTCTGTGTGTCATGTGTCTGTGTGTCTGTCCGTGTGTCATTGTGTGTCTGTGTGCCTGTGTGTCCATGTGTCTGTGTCCATGTGTCACTGTGTGTCTGTGTGTCCGTGTGTCCATGTGTCACTGTGTGTCTGTGTGTGTCTGTGTGTCCGTGTGTCCGTGTTCCTGTGTGCCTGTGTCTCTGTGTGCCTGTGTCTCTGTGACTGTGTCCCTGTATCCCTGTCCCCATGTCCCTGTCCCCATGTCCCTGTGTCCCCGTGCCCCTGCCCCCATGTCCGTGTCCATGTCCCTCTGTCCCTGTGTCCCTGGGTCCCTGCCCCCGTGTGTCTGTGTCCCTGTGTCTCTATGTCCCTGTATCCCTGTCCCCATGTCCCCATCCTCATGTGCCTGTATCCTTGTGTCCCCGTGTGCCTGTGTCCCTGTGTCCCTCTGTCCCTGTCCCTGTGTTCCTGTCCCCATGTTCCTGTGTCCCTCTGTCCCTGTATGCCTGTCCCCATGTCCCCATCACTGAGTCCCTGTGTCCCTGCGTCCCTGTGCCCCTGTGTCCCTGAGTCCCTGGTCACTGTCCCTATATCCCTGTGTCAACCAGCCCTGTGTCACTGCCCCTGTCCCTGTCACTCTCACTGTCCCTGTCGCTCTGTCCCTGTGTCCCTGTCCCTATCACTGTCCCTTACACTGTCCCTGTCCCTGTCACACACATCCCCCAGCACCCCTCACACACTCCGAGCACGTTCTCCCTTCCACACCGATCCTGGCGATCCTGCGCTCCCTGAGACCGCAGAATCCCGGGACCTTTGGGTTTGGGAGGCACCTCTGGAGACCCGAGCCCCGGGGGCTGCATGGGAGGGAAGCGTGCGGTGCAATCAGAGCGACATTGTAATGCCCTCTTTAAACACGGTAATGCACATTTTAATCATTGTAACGCACATTTTAATCACTGTAATGCACATTTTAACATTGTAATGCCCTCGTTAAACACCGTCCGGGGTGTTTCTGCGCCCCGCCGGCTGTCCTGCACAGCTGCAGGTGTTTCCTGAGACTCGGAAAGGTGGAAGGAAATAATTTCAGCACAGTCTGAGTGAGTCCTGATCAGGGCTAGGAGCACCGGGGAAATTCAGGATTTAAGCATTCACCATAGAGCTACTCGTGGCAGGACTCAGTGCCCGGGCTGGAAATGTGTGGGAAATCCACCTGCACTACCACCCAAATCGTGGGCATGGACTCGGGAAAAACAGGCATCATGCCACCCCAGAAGCATTTATCATACTAGGAGAGATGGAGAGGTGCAGCTGGAAGCAGAACCACGCATTCAGGCTTCCACAATTATTTTTTAAACCGGTACTTTGAGAGGTACTTCTCACCAATATGTAAAAAAATTGTCTCGTCAAGGAAGGTGAGTGAATCATTTGTGGTGTCAGCACCAAGGAAAGCACTAAGGGTGAATAACACCCAGAACCTGCATTTCCAGGAGGGAAAAAACATCCAGAACCTGCATTTCCAGGGGGCGAATAACATCCAGAACCTGCATTTCCAGGGGGGAATAACATCCAGAACCTGCATTTCCAAGAGGGGAATAATATCCAGAACCTGGATTTCCAGGGGGATTTAACATCCAGAACCTGTATTTCCATGGGGAAATTACATCCAGAACCTTCATTTTCATGGGGAAATTACATCCAGGGCCTGCATTTCCAGGGGGAAAAACATCCAGAACCTGCATTTCCAGAAGGGGGAATAACATCCAGAACCTGCATTTCCAGGGGGAAAATAACATCCAGAACCTGTATTTCCATGGGGGAAACATCCAGAACCTGCATTTCCGGGGAGGGGGACAAAACATCCAGAACCTGCATTTCCAAGGAGGAAGGGAGGAATAACATCCAGAACCTGTATTTCCATGGGGAAATTACATTCAGAACCTGCATCTCCAGGGGGGGAATAACATCCAGAACCTGCATTTCCAGGGGGGGAATAACATCCAGAACCTGCATCTCATGGGGGGAATAACATCCAGAACCTGCATTTCCATGGGGAAATTACATCCAGAACCTGCATTCCCAAGGGGGAAATAACATCCAGAACCTGCATGTCCAGGGGTGGAATAACATCCAGAACCTGTATTTTCAGAGAGGGAAATAACATCCAGAACCTGCATTTCCAGGGGGGGAATAGCATCCAGAACCTGCATTTCCATGGGGACAAAACATTCAGAACCTGCATTTCCAGGGGGGGAATAGCATCCAGAACCTGCATTTCCATGGGGAAATGACATCCAGAACCTGCATTTTTGGGGATCCATGTGCTTTGCCTCCTGAAAGACACCCGGAGGACACCACGCAGCTCACAGGCAGCCGGGAACAGTTTTGGATGGAGTACAGGAAAGCACAAGGACGCGGGTGGGGAGCATCTGCCTTGGATTTGCAGGAAGAGTGATACACGGGAAGGAGCTCTAAGACTCCGCGGCTGAAGGAATCGGCGGCAGGCTTTACAAAAAGAGAGGAAAAGGAATTCCGAGTGCCATAAGTACCGCGGAATTAGTGAACTGAGCAGGGAGACAGCAGCCATGTGTAAATGTCTGAATGAAGCAAGTGGCATCAAGGGAGAAGGCTGGGGATACATTAATTATTTTAATGGGGTGAAATTACAGAAGGGCATGTCTAAGCTGGGAATCTGTGCAGAAAGCTTTTGAATGGAGAAGCACAGGCTGGAAAAATCGTCTCCCTAAGGGAAGTGGTGAAAGCTTTATTGCCTGAGATTTTAAATGACAGATTAGGGGAAATACCAAGGGACTCATTCTGAAACATCAGGGAGATTGCACTGAAAGATTAGGAAGGGAAGAGGAAAGGCTGGAGGTGGTGCTGGCTCCAGGAATTTTGGGAGTACAGCCCAGCACATCTTCTAGGCTCCTCTGGCTCCACGTTATCATTCTTTGACTGTGTCTGCCAAGAGTGCAATGATTTCAGCGTTAGTTACCCCACAAGGACGTGATAAGAACTCCCCCGCCAGGAAGAAACGCGTTTGAGCAAAGGGAATCTCGGCGCCTCCCCAAGCACAATAGGAGGAAATCAGCTCAGTGCTGGAGCACAACCTTGAGCCACGTTCTCTCGTCAAAGTAAAAGTTGGTTGTGAGAGCATTTTGGCTCATTTGGCTCATTTTGGCTCATCCCAGGCTGGCTTCTCTCAGCCAGCTCCTGGCAGGGGGACACTCAGTCCCTCTGTCCCTGCTCCCCTCTCTTTCCCATCCCCAGGCCAAATGCTTCCCTCCAGCTCCAGCCTGGAGAATGACTTTTCAAGAGCTCATCTCGGAGGCATCCATAGGCACATTACCAAGCATCCTCTGCAAAGGAAGCTTCACCTTCTAAGCCACATTTTAACAACATCCATTTTCCAAGTCTCTGAAATCATAAATGTGCTGCTGAGATCCAGCCAAGCCATCCCCCTGCTGCTGTTGAGGACACCCAGGCTCTCCTGCAGCCACAGCAGTGGCCAAACAGGGACCATGGAAAAGGTATCCAGAACACCACAGTGTTCATCCACCGCCGAGGTACAGCCAGAGTCCCTTTGGGAAGGAAAAGAAATAAAACATTTCCTTGCTGCTAGGTTTTATCAGCCAACATAATCTAATTAACCAGCACAGCTGCTTCGTTAGCATTAGAGGCATATTTATCAAGGGGCTACAGGAAGCATTTATTAGATTAGCTTGTATTTTTGCAGCTGCTGGATGGTTTTTTACTAGAGTTTACACAATTCAGGACCGTGCAATGCTGAAGGACTTCAAGGCAGAGGGAGGCAGCTCCTCCCATGTAGGTGGTACCTGGCAAAGACAGAAGGACTCACAAGTCTCACTTTAAACACACTCTCATTGGTAAATGCCTCTGTGGTGCACATGTGGTGTTGTTCTGTGGGAGAAATATTTGTGAATTGGAGAAGCAGAAACACAGCCCAGTGCTGAAATTCTTTAGAGAAGTGAGCATTTAACAAAATAAGAAATGTTTCCAAAATTGCTTGAAGTTACTAACAGTGACTCCCTGCTTGCAGGCAAAGTGAAGGATTTCCTGCAAGGTCACAGAGACCAGGATCACTATTGTTTCACTGCTGACCCTGTACTTTAAAAATTCAAAGAATAGCTTAGAAATACAAAACATTTCCCAGACCTCCAAGACCCATTCAGTTCTAAATGTAATTTGAAAGAGCTTTTACACACTTGCCATTTGACACATAAAATTTTGCTCATAAGTACCCAAAACAGCATTGAGTATCAAGCTATTTGGAGTGTTTTACTGGAGGTGGTACCAAAGGCAACCAACTTACTTTTAAAATAAATCTTGAAACTTTTAACATTTTTAGTTACTTTTAATTAAAGTCCCATGTTAATATCCTACATCTACCAAAGGATTTATGTAAATGAAAGGAGATTTCTGAATACTTTCAGTCAAAGGAAGATTGGAAAGGAATCACAATGAAATGTTTGCAACAGATGGAGTATTTCTATAGCACTAGCCAAAAGATACAGCCAAAAGAGATTCCAGCCCCACCTTTTGATTCAATGCATTTTAAGTAAAAAGATACATTTTTCAGCTTAGAAGCCTTAAATTTGGATTCTGCATTTCTCTAGCATTTTACTTTAGTTATTCTGGGTTTAGTATCTGAATGTTTTCTTTTAAATAGATTCACAATACTATGCTAGTCTGCAGATGATTTTTTTTTTCCTAAAGGAGTTATTATTTTCCATATTGGCCTGATAAGAACAGTGTGTCAATTTGTGGTAAAATGTGTACGAGTTTTTGCTTGAGGCTCATCCCCATTTTTCACATTGAATTCACAATTTTATTTACTCCTTTTTTGTGTGTGTGTTTTTGGTGAGTTTTTTTGGTGTTTTTTTTTTTTTTTAATTTTGTTTTATGGTGGAATCCCTCGTGTTTTCCAGGAGGAGAAATGAAGCACACACCAATAAAGCACAAACACCTCTTGCACATTGTTGGGAAAATGGAATGTCTGCAGCTCAGCCTGGCCCTGCACCTGCTCTCATCGTGCAGGTGTTAACACAGGTGTCTCCAAAGCTCAGTCTGGGAGCTCAGAGGGGAGCAGCTGATGTGCCCTGTGGGGACAGTGAAGCAGTGGAGGCTCCCCAGCCTCATGTCTCCCTCTCACTTGGGTGATTGTTCCATACCATCCAACAGCCGAGGGTCCAGCTGGCACCCACGCACTGTGACTCCCATGAAAACACCCAACAGCTGCCAGGGCAGAGGGGGGAAGCCCAGAATCAGGGGTTTTCTCAGCCAGCATGGTGTGCTCCTGTCTCAGCAGGGCTTGAGCGAGCTGTTCCTCCTCCAGCATCCCATCCCCACATGGAAAAGCCGGTCTGTTCCAAAACACCAAAGGAAAGGGCTCCCTTAAGGCACTCTGACCAAAGAGAGCTGAGAAACCTTCCCAAAGGGCTGCACAAATCTCGTTTATTTGACTTTTCCCGATTCCCAACCAAGAGCTGAGCAGTCAGACCCGACAGCTGCTTGCTGATTTACGCTGTGTGCGCCGGGGACGGCTCAGCTGTGACACATGGCTCGGATGCAGCTGCTGGGGATTTTTTTTTTTTATTTTCCTCCTTGAGTTTCCAGTGCTAGGAAGCAACACGTGGCTGTGTTTGAGCAGCTCTCCAGACAGTCTGGCCCTGCTGCTCTCTGGATTCAGGCTCTTCACGTGCTGTGAAACAGCAGCAGCCGGGGAGAGGTGCAGCTGCTCCGTGGGCGTGGGCAGGGGAGAACAGCCCCAGGCTTCACAAGCAGTGCAGCATTTCATGATGAGGTGGAGCTATGGAAGTGCCACAGTCCCCAGGAAATCCTCCCAAGCCTGGAGTCATTTATCTCACGTGTGAGATAAAAAGTCTTCCCCTAATCTTAGCCAAGTAAGTCTTGAGGCACTCATTAAAAAGCAGGGCTGGCAGCACCCTCAAGCCCTCATCTATCCCATCTTTGTATCCCAAAGAGTGATTAACACTCCCTCACATTTTAAACACTCGAGCAAATCATTTCTAATTTGCTTTTAAGAGGTTCCAGTGATTAAGATTCCCTAATTGCCAGGCTATGACCTCCAGTGCCTTACACTGGCTTTCTTGTTAGATCATTCTTTGATGTCTACCCAGCCATGTTCTGATGTCTTCCAAGACTACAACTTCTTTCCCCTACCACAACAGGAAAATCAGATTATATTCTTGTTCTTTCCATGTTCAAACACCATTCCCATGGCTTTTGTGTGGGTTTTACTCGTAAGCAGTAGCTGTACCTGTAATCATCCCTGCACTATGCTGCCTGCTCCAAATTTCACATCAGTGACCCCTGAGGTAATTTCTCTTCAGCCAGTTTAGCCCATGAATTTTCCACTTGCTTTTGCCCTCATTTCCTACCCCAGAAGGAGTGAAGATAAATAGCCCTAAAACTAAGGCAACTCACCCTTTCCTCACAGCTTGATTTAAACACCTGGAACTAAACAGCAACTCCTTCTGCTGTATGAAAGAGGTTGGAGATTCCTATGGGCAGTAGCTCTCTGGGCATCCCTCTGTTCTTCCCCATCACAGAAAAAAAGGAGAGGACAGAGGTCACACTTGTGGGTTTTATTGACAGCAGTGTAATTTTGAACCTCTCATCCTGCAGATCAGTGGAAAATCAACTTTTGCAGCGAAGCAACAGCTCTCATGGCCATAATCTCTTGCAATTCCAATTGCAAACAGATTGTCACTGAGACCACCACCACTATTTGCCTGGATGCTTCCCACAACAAACAGGCCCATCCATGCTCAATGTCCTCAGGTGCTACCATTCTTTCTAGGTTTTGCTTTTTCCCTCTCCACAGGAGATTTTCCGATTTTTGGCTTTGGAATCAAACGGTTTCTAAAAGCTGGCATATGCAAAACACTTCTGAAAATGTGGAATGATGGTGTGGTGATGGCATAGAAATAACAGAGCTCAGGGAACCCTTGTGGAAGATGACATTTGAGGTGGAATTGTTAAGGGCAATCGGACTTCAAAATCATCATGTCCCACAGGGATTCTGCAAAAATACTGGTTTTAGAGCTAGAAAGGTCTTACTGTGTGGGGCTTTTTTGTTTTGTTAGAAAACTATGCCTGCCTACACTATCTATAGAGCTGCTTTACAAGTGTTTATCACAGAGGGAAAAATAACTCATGAAGACAACAGCAAGTTTGGATGCTATTTAATGAAAAATAGGCGAAGCTTATAAACACAAGGCTGACAGAGAGAAGAACACAGCAGGAAGCTGCCAAGGTACAGGTAAGAGCTCTGAAGTGCATTGCTAGTGCAAGTAAGTAGGCAACAGAAGGAAGATCGTGTTCCAGGCAGGCCCATTCAGGTGAGCTGGGGTTTGCTGAGCTATGTCAGCTCAAAAGGCAGAGCCTCAATCTCCCTTGTGAGCTCTTCATCCAAGGCTTTCTACCAGGAGAGAAAACCAAGAGGAATCAGGGACCATGAGACAGCTTCCACACGATGCTGGCAAACAAACATATCTGCAGTGGTCAAACCCTGGGAGGCTGTCAGCAGTGAGGGAATAACCCTGGTGTTGAGCTGGATGGACTTGCCCTCCAAACAGAAGGCTGGACAAGCTCAGCTGCCTTTACTCTGTGCCCCAATGTGATTTTGGACACGTCCCAGCTCACTGGTCCCCCCCCAGAGGTGAGCATTCTGACCTCAGAACAGCCTCAGGCTGGTAAGGGGAGCTTCTACTCCCTCAATCAAAAACAAGTGGTAAACCAACCCAGGCAGTCTCACCCAAAAATGTGCAAAATGTTCTTACCTATCTTAATGTGATTACCCTACTTATTGTGATTTTTGATCACAGGTTTAAGGCTTACCACTCGTGCTTATGAGCAAGCAGGCAGTAGCCCAAAGGAACAAAAACATGTTTTATGGGGCTCAAACGTGGCTCAGCTCACTCAGAAAAGCTACATATGAACTTCCCAAACAGTTTTATGGTGTTTGGCTCAACAGCCACACCTGCAGGTTACTCAAGCATGGAGGAAATGGGCACTGTGTTTTACAGGGGAACATCCCCATTGCAGTCTACAAGGCAGATGTTGACTAAAATAAGCCTGGAGCCCTCTGAGAGTTCAGGAGGAGCAAGGAAGCTTCTGAGACCTAAAGTGAGTGGATAAAGATTCCAATAGACAAAATTCCTGGGGATATAGCTACCTAATCTGCACTGATGTCACTGTGCCAGACTGCCTTTGCAGCTCAGACATCAGTCCACCAGCTCCCCTGATCAGTGTCTACAACTCCTGCCTCACCAAATCTCCCCATGAGAACATTAAGAGTACAGTCTAAGGTGGGTAAATCTGTAATCAATTAATATATGTAGCTCCTGGAAAGATAAAAAAACTCTTACAAGTTCTTTTCTCGCTTCTTCAACCTTCACTTGCGCCAGGGGAATGCTCTAATGAGAGAAAATGGCATAAAAATCAGCATTTCATCAAGAAACAAGAGTCTCTGCACCTTTACAAGAATCTAATGATGAGCCTCAGGTGAATTAATGGACAATTAATGAAGTTTTGTGTAGACACTCCACATGCAGAAGGTATTCCCATTAAAAGTCTAGTATTGGCTTGGTTTGGGCAATCGTGTATTTTTCAAAAGTCTGGTATGGCCTAAAGTCTAAAAAAACCCCTTCATTTTAAGCAATTTTCCAAACCTACCAAACAAGGGACTTGATTTCAACAATATTTTTGCAAGACTTTTCCAAAGCACACTAAGTTTGCAAGGATAAACCTCCCTCCCCTCCTCCTGCCTGCACCAGGGGCTCTCCCTGTCTCCACTCACAGCAAGGCTGGAGGAGGGAACTGGAGAACCTAATCCCATTTGAATGTCCTGTTCCACTTGAGAGAAGGAGAATGCTGCCTCTTGGAGGAAGATGGATTAAACAGAGCAGCAGTCCCACTTTTCCAGCCACAGGCTTTTTTTTTCTAGTAGCAAGACGTCAGTGTTTGTATGAGGGAGAAAAGAAACCTGCATTTTCATAGAGCTGAGTACCCAGCACCCTCAAGAGAAATCAAAGAAAATGATGGAGCAGCCAGTTTAGGGGACAAAACCTACATTTGGCTATTTCTTCAGGATCCTTAAAATCCTGTTCAGAGCTCCAAACTCTGCACCACGTGCTGTGTCCACCAATATGGCCCAACAAGCTAAAATACTGGTAAATCTCAAAAAGTTGGTTATACTAGGGGATTCCTTTTCTTCCATATTTCTTTGTCAAATTTCTAGCTAATTCACCTGAATCCCAATTTACCCAGCAAATCTGTCTACTCTGTTAGAACAAAGTTTGCCTGACAAGGAAGCTTAACTTCTTGGCTTTGATTAATAAACAGAGATCAAGTCTTTGGTCTGCATCAATTACCAGACCTGTAGGACATCTACCTGTCCACCAAAGGCATCACAAGGATATCCCTTACATTCTGAAGGCCACTAAAATTAACCTGATGGCAAATACAACATAAGAGTGGAATAAATAGTTACAGGAGGTAAATCAAGATAGGATGCCAGTTCCGTCTTCAGTGGCTCTATTTCTTTACGCAGAGCAGCCAGTTCCTGCAGAGAGAGAAAGGCAGATCATATTCTAGGGAATTATTTGCAGAATTGATGGAAATGAGTGAGATAGTTACCTACAACATTTCGGAATTTGAGAGATTTCATCCTCTATAAAACACGTGGAAAACCGAAGTTTTGCACACACAGTAGCAAAAAGACTCCCCCTTATGCTTATCAAGTGGGAGTAATTTCTTTTTGGGGCTGCAAACTGAGCACCTTCCACAGTCCTGAACTCTTTTCAAATAATCAAAGTTATATAAAAAAGATAAAGCCATTTGTGCTGCCCATTTCATTGATGTCCTGGCAAAGCAGTTCTATAAATGTCAAGGAGTCAAACTGTGCTTTATGCTTGGGATCTAGATGACAAGCCTAGAAAATTTGCCTGTGGCTTTCTGGATGCAATATTCCAATAAAAATTAGTTCTGGTCTCGTGTAACACTGGGCAATGTGAGCACTGCCACCCAGTGCTGGTTGGTGAGAAGCACAACAGAGAAACCAGGAAACCTATTTTCACTGCTCCACTCGAAAACATAAAGGAAAAGATAGCAAAAGTAGTAAGGAGAAAGACTGAGTTCCCACTACAATAACAGCAAAAAATATGAAGATGTGTTGAGTGCACAGGACGTAAAATCTGTAGTTACAAACTCAAAAAATGTGCTTTTCTTTAAGATGTTCTACTAGGCTTACGATAAAGCTGAAAAATGTTATGTTTAAAGACACAGCAAAAAAAAAAAAATAGCACACACTGAATCTGAATTTGGGTTTCATTTGACCTTATCTCCCTTTTTTAAAGTGTTTGGAAGAAATTTGCGTCACACAAAGTAGCAAGGATCACATGGGTCATTCTATCAAGAAACTGCAATACACAGGGAGCCATGTAATGGGATATAGTCCACAGAATATCCACTCTGCTTATAACACAGATCAGAAATAAAGGAGGCAGATCTGTTTTCAGTGGCAGGGAATTTATTCTGTGGAAATTCTCCAGTAGATGCCTCTAGGAGAGACAAACCCACCCAAAAGAGCCCAGTTCATGGGAATCCACCTACAGGATTTTTATTTGTGTTTCCTTTGACCATTAAGATTTGTTCAGGCAGCCAAAGAGCAAACTACAATTCCTGAAAGCACCCAACAAGCAAGCCTGGCCTGTCCCACTGTAGCAACATCCCTCTTGTATCCAAAAACCTACCTCAGATGATTTCACCAGTGCCTCATGTGTCAGGGATTGGTCCAACCCCCTGGCAACAAGCTTAGCCTGCAAACAGGAGAGAGCACAAAATGCAACAAGGAGAAAGATTTCACCATTTCCTTCTGTTTAAATCTAAACAGGCAGGGAAGAACACAGGTTGTCCACGGCAGAAATGTGTGCTATTGGAGCCACAGCTGTAGCTGGCGTACAAAATGAGGTGCTGCTAAAATTTGTATTAAGAATAACAAGTCTTTCCAGAAAAGCAGTGGGAGAAGTGCACGCGGCAAGGCTGAAGAAAGGCTTCTCAGGAAAATGTCAGTTGTAATACAACACTTTCCATCCCGTGCTTGTCAAGGTATCAGGTATGGCTTGACTTTAGCCATAAAGTAACCTGCCAGAGTTTCTCAGGGAATGAGGAGACAGCACTGTACTGATCACAGGATACACTGAGGAGAGATCAGCAGGGACAACTGAACTACATTCACATGTTGTCCTGTTAGCTCAAGAGTCCCCAGTACTGGAGTTCAGGAAGCTTATGGAATGTCTCTGTAACTACAAATTTGGGCTCAACCAACCATGGCTGTGTCATCCCATCACAGTGCCGTGTAAGAAAACTCCTTCCACCTACCTCAGCATCACAGATCCTTATCTTCAGATCCTTAGATTTATCTTCCAGGAACTTCAAATTCTTGGATTGAGTCTCAGCTTTGGCCTGTTGTATTCCCTGAGATTTCTTCAGTTCTTCAATATCCCTTAAAAAATAACACAGAAAGAATAAGCTGTTACATTCAAAGATGTATCAGTATACAAGTACTGTTACTTACCCATGCTCAAGCTAAACTCTGCAATACAACAAACACAAGAAAGAAGAAACTGAGAAAACCCTGTATTTCCCTGTGAGATTTTCCAATGGAAACATATACAGCTGTTACCTCCAGAACCCCACAGACCAGGGAAAATAGAGGCAAAGAAGAAAGCCATATGCCTAAAAGCAAAGGGTAAAAATCTTGTGCATAATTCCCTAACTCACTTAGAGACCTGTTACACAAGCTAAACCTCAGATCAAGGGGAGGCAAACCTGCAGAAAGCACACAGGAATCTCGTTTACAAGGCAAATTACCACTTTAAAAGACAAAAAAACCCCATTCTAGAAATAATTAGAGTGGAAGGGAGAACATCTGGGCCAGCCCCCACTCAAGGCTGGGGTTGATCGTGCTGTGCTTGGCAAAGCCCTTCAGATTACATCCTCCAGGGAATGACTTCACACTGATTTTTTTTTTGAGTTATCACTATTAATATGTCTTCTACACACTGGTTAAGGGAACTTCTTACCTGAGAATGGTTTTTGTTTTGCCTCCCTTAGTCTGACTACAGAGGCCATGCTAAATGTGCTAAGAAAATCAGATTTGTCTTCAGCCTCAGACAAAAGTAACTGGTGGAAGATGGAAACTTGTATCTGAAAACAGGTTGGAGATCACTTTTGCTTTAAAATAATTGGTTTGATGCTTTCCCAGATCTCTTTAGACTACTGAAAGTACCCATAACACACGGGTTTTGATAGATGCTTCCAAATACTTTGAATTGGAGATGTGTCAAACCCCTAAAAATTCAGTTTTCCTTGTTAGTTACCATAACCAACATTGCCCAAGACAGAAATCACCAGTATTACTTTAAACTTTCCCTCTTCTTCGTCCATTACTCACTTCTCCAACTGCTTTTCCACCATCAGTGCTGAAGTTAGTTTTTTCGTGAGGATCCTCAATTTCTGTTCCATTTCTTTGTTTTTTGATTTTGTTTTATACATTTCCAAGGTCATGTCATTGATGGCACTGTAGAAGCTGGTGAAGAGAGAATCAGTGGGAATGCTTAGGAATCAGCTATTCTCAAAGTCAGAGTTGTTGTTATTCTTTTCTCCACACTTTAAATTAATGACTTAGTTTCCTCTTGATGTTATGGCAGGGGTAAATTTAAATAAGATATACTAAGGGAATTTGCTTTCCATAACTAACACAGATTTCCACATGGAAGGGAAAACAGTCCAGCAACCTGAGTAAGTGAACAAGTGAACAACACAATTGGCACTCTGGTGAATAAAACCACCACGTGCTCCACTCCTGGCTTGCCTCACTGCCTTTGAGGGAAACTGTATTCAGTCCCTGAAAAGGCATGGTCACAAGATGTGCCCGGCAGCATCTGAGTACCCTCCTCTTCCCAAGTGGCCCAAAGCTCTTCCCCTTCCAGCTCAGGAAGAGAGATCTAAGTGCCAAGACCCTAAATATCACATAAAAATTGGGTTCCAAGGCAGACTCTGCCCCTTCTTTGCTGCAAGTGTTGCAGTGCCACGGGCCAAAGCCCTGCTAGGGAGAGAGGCCCAAGGAGACCAGACTAGCAGATGCCATTTCCCCATGGCAGAGGGAATCTCCTCGCATGAACTGAGGCCAGATGAGACAGACAAGGATGAGGAGCTGAGGCTGGAAGACCAGTCACAGTTCCCCAGTCCCTGCCCAAGCAGTGTGAACACTGCTGTAGCCTGGGATACCTGGCACAACAGTCCCACTGGCAGCAGCCTGCAGCCACTGACCACAAAAGCAGGAGAAAAAGGAAGGATTTAACTCCATCCCAGGCCCTTCTCGGGCTTCAGAGCCTTCCTGTGCCAGGATAACCTTGAGCTAGCATTTTTTGCTCAGTTCCCATGCACTCTAAAGCTGCCCAAGGGGTGAAAAATGAGCCTGACAAAGAAGATTCCTAGTGCAAAGTTTGGAGCTGCTGATGTGGAAAAACAGAGGAAAACAGCACAGCCCCTCACCACGAATGCAGAGTGTGAAGAATTACCTGGTAAGAGAAGTGTCCTCCACGTCAAGTTCTATTGCACTTTGTACCAGGTCAGTGATGTCATCGTTGGCCTCTTTGGACATACTGCCCTCCAAAAAACTCAGGCTTTCTCCAAGAATATCATGCCAGTAGTCAGCTGGAAAATATACAAACCAAAGCAGTGATTTTTTTAAATATTACTGCTCTTCTATTGAACTCTTCAAAGCTAGAACCCAATCCCACACTGGAAACTTGGCTACCTGCCTGTTGTTGGGGGAAAAAAGACACTTTGAAAAAAGGCTTAAACATGCCAAAGTGCTGCCACGTCTCTATTTGTCAAACAGATTCAGTGTATAAAGGGAGAAAGCACTGCTCCATTCCCTCCCTGACCAGTCTGTCTGACATCAGACAAACAAGAGCTCACCCCTGTGCTACAGCAATGAGCACATCCAGGTCACCTTCCCACAAAGCCCACAAGGCTGAGCCTTGTTTGTGGTAGACCCAGGAAGTCTGTCTCCATCATTTTTTGTTTGGTGCTAAGGCACTTGGAAGGAACAAAAACATCTTCATGTGTACCATGCCAGCCTTTGCACAGAAAAGTAAAATTTCTTCCTGAGAAAAGCCTATGAAGTGACAGTCCTTTATTATGTGTTTTAAAAACACACTATGGTCCCCTGAACCACTCACTTGCTCAAAAAAAACCCAAACAAATTAAAAAATAATCACTCTAGGCAGCTTCAGCACGACGTAATCATCTCAATGTTGTTTCAGGCTCCCCCAGGGCTTTCCTTAACAGTGGCTTAGCACCAGCTCAGACTCTTGAATGAGCTGCAGGGACATTTCCCTCTCTATCCAGGCAATATTTCCACGCTGTGCTATCCAGCCCAGCAGACCAGGAGGTTTTAGCAATTAACCGGCTTGTCCACATTTATGGCCTGCTCAAGATGGCTTAAAAAACTGTCCTTGAGCAATCTTACGTTGCTGTAAATTGTAATAGAAACAGCATCAAAAAAAATCTGAGTCTGTTTCAAATACATATATTTATATATATTCCAAAGTTTTCAACAAATACAATCAATCCACTCAGAACAGCCTGACTCAGGTGGAACTGAGAAATGGAGTTGCAAACTCACCTTCTGCTTCATATTTGCTTGTCCTGTCCTTCATGTCCTCTATCAGCAACATAACATCCTTGTCTCTCTCTTCATTGTTCTCCATAATTTCATGCAAAATATCCACTGTCCTTTCATTCACCTCATATTCTGGAATAGGCACACCCCCATATAATTTCTTTAGCCATAAAGTAACCTGCCAGAGAAGGGAGACAAAAGAGCAAGCAATCACGTGAAATGACAGAAAATAGCTGATAGACGTGAAGAATGTAAACCACTGCAAACTCTGCACTCCTGAAGAGCAACTCCTACATCAGTCCAGGAGGCACGGGTGGGAAAGGAGGAGAAAAATTCCTTTCCCTCTTCTTTAAACACCCACCCTCTGTGGTCTAGAAGAAGACTATATGATATCCTTTTTAATCTCCCTCATTTCTTGGAATACCTGCTTATCTCCATGTGATAAAATTTTACCTTTTTATTCACGTGACCTGTTGGCTACAGACACAGTAACAACCCAACAGATGTTAAATAGGCGTTTGGAAAAATGGTGAACACCGTGTTAAAGTGTGTGGGATAAAAGTGCCCGAGCCATCACTGGGAGCAGTCTCTCTGCAGGAGAACAGGAGAGAGTCACGACAACGTGAAGCCAAAAGCCCTGCAAAGCAGTTGTACCATCAGAAACAAGGTCAGAAATAAGAGACCAACAGAGTGCTCTCAGGTAGGTAGGGCAGTGATCGTGGAACCATGGAATTGTTTGGGCTGGAAAAGCCCTCCAGGATCATGGAGTCCAAGCATTCCCCCAACACTGCCCAGCCCAACACTGACCCACGTCCCCAAGTGCCACATCCACACGGCTTTTAAATTCCTACAGGAATGGGGACTCCACCACTGCCCTGGGCAGCTGTGCCAGGCCTGGACAGCCTGTTGAGCAAAGGAACTTTCCCTAATATCCAACCTAATTAGATTAGAAAGGTTAGATTATGACCAGTAATAACTGAAGAACATGGAAGTTCTACAGCATGTAACGAACATAAAACTCTTGCATAAGCCTGACTAATTAACCTGACGGAGAATGGACTCAGCCGTATAACTCTGAGTGTATTTTTTCTCCTCCCTCATTCCGCTGCCGTACGCGTACACAGGCAGCGATGGAGAAAACCACCGCACCATCAGGCGCAAAAAGCACGAACGATGTGTCTGTGTGTCTGTGTGTGTGTGTGTGCGTGCGGAAAACTGTGAAGAAAAGAGAAAGCGAGCCCCGCCGGCCCCCGTTACCCGTGTAAGCTTCTCCTGGAACGAATCGCCGCCCGGTGTTCCCGCCGCCGCCATCCTGCCCGGAGCCTGTCGGGAGTGGGCGGCTGAGGGGCGGCACCGCCGCCGCTTACGCCGGAGCGGGGGGAAATAGCGATGGAAACGTGTTTAACAGTTACTCGGAGAGTTAAACGCCGTCTGTCCGTTAAGGGAAGATGTTAAAAAAACCGCCAAACGAACCCCAGCAACAGAAAAACGAAACAGAAGAGATGCAGGAGGAAGGCATCAATAAGTACAGCAGAAAGATGTCTGGGGGTGCGGCTGGACATGAGCCCAGGGTGCCCATGTAGGTAATGGTCCCTGCGCTGTCCCAGCCAGGGTGTGACACAGCCCCAGTGTTAAAAATAGGTTAGAAACTGTTGTAAAATAGTTGATAGAGTGTTAAGCGAGTACTGTTAGTTTGGTTATTGTAAAAGGGGTTAAAAGGGTAGTTATAGGAAATACGGTACTCAGCGTACCATATTACACCTAAGTAAAGTGCACCAGCCCCCAAGGGAAACGAGCCAGCCCGGACAGAACTGTAATGGACCAATCGAGAGCCTTAAACCTTCATGCAAATGAAGGATCCAAACAGAAACCAATATAAAGGGGCAAAAAAAGAAAAAAACAACAGGATAAAAAGGGGCTTCTGACCCACTGAACCTGCGCCGCTCCATCTGGGGCATCGGGGATATCGCTGCTGAGCAGCCCCAGCGCCGGCGCTGCAGCACCCCCGACGGGAGCGCTCCTGCTCGGCCCGCCGGCGCCCTGCTTTAGGCCTTTCTTTTTCTTATAATAAGTGCTGAAATCACTCTAGCACCGGGAGCTTGCTCTCGTTTTTAACACCAGGGCAGGGCCTGTCCCTGTGCTGGCCCTGCTGAGGCACCTCCAGTGCTGGGGACAGCTCTGGGCCCTCAGGACAAGAGAGACCCTGAGGGGCTGGAGCGTGTCCAGGGCAGGGAACGGAGCTGGGAAGGGGCTGGAGCCCCAGGAGAGGCTGAGGGAGCTGGGCAGGGGCTGAGCCTGGAGCAAAGGAGGCTCAGGGGGGCCCTTGTGGCTCTGCACAGCTCCTGCCAGGAGGGGACAGCCGGGGGGATCGGGCTGTGCTCCAGGGAACAGGGACAGGAGCAGAGGGAACGGCCTCAGGCTGGGCCAGGGGAGGTTTAGATCGGATATCAGAAAATTGTCTTCACAAAAAGGAGTCTGAAGTCCTGGCCCGGGGGGCGGGGGGAGTTGTGGTGTTAGGTCTTAACATGCATGTAGGTTTTATTTTTCCCCCCCTCAGGCACTTTTACAGAAATGTGATTTCCAAAATAAGCAGCATGGAAAGAATTGGTGAAGAATCACTTTTAGTACAACACATGCCAAAGTAGCTGAGGATTTTTCACTCAAACTTTTCAATTCCTAGAAGGGGAATCCACTGGAATCTGTGGCTTTACCAACCTCTCTGGATTACCAGAGGGACTGATCACACTGTGCCTGAGTTTCAGCACTTTCTCACTGCAGACCAAATCCTGTCTCACATGTGAGACATAAAATCATCCCCAACTGCAGACTGAGAGGTGCTGCAGGTGGGGGGATTCTGCCCCTGGGCTCAGGTGAGAGCCCACCTGCAGAGCTGCCCCAGCCCTGGCTCCAGCAGCACAAGGAGCTGGAGCTGCTGCAGCCAGTGCAGAGGAGGCCACGGAGCTGCTGCCAGGGCTGGAGCCCCTCTGCTCTGGAGCCAGCCTGGCACAGCTGGGGCTGTTGAGCTGCACAAGAGAAGGCTCCAGGGACACCTCAGAGCCCCTGCCAGGGCCTCCAGGGGCTCCAGCAGAGCTGCACAGGGACTGGGGATATTGGGCAGGGATAGATGGGATATTGGGAAGGAATTCCTGACTGTGTGGGTGGGGAGGCCCTGGCAGAGGGTGTCCAGAGGAGCTGTGGATGCCCCAGCCTTGGAAGTGTTCTGGCCCTAAGTTGGATGGGGCTTGGTGTGGTGACCAACCCTTTAGGGGAATGGAGCATCCAAGATTCAATGGCAGGGGCACCTTTAACAGATGACCTTCCCTGCCCTGGAGTTTACTTTCTCACTTTCTATGCAAATTTATAATCTGTAGTTCATTCTTCATTTCTTTCTGAAAATGAGTTGGTGGGCTTCAAGGGTCTCTGGTGGTCTTGATTCCCTGTACAGTCCTAGACTGCTTCTTGGCTTCATTGCTGTCCTGTGCTGTGTTTGTCTCCAGGAACTAGAACAAGGATGTTTGTCCCAGAAAAATGCTGCCCAATCTCTGAATGGCCCCTTTTCCAGCCACATCCTGTTCTTCCTCACAGCTGTGTTTTTACCAACAAACCTTGATTCTTGTTACCAACAATCTGTGTTTGGCTATACAATTATCCAGCTATTGGTGTTTGAGGCACACAACCTCTAATCTTCTGGGCTTCTATACTCAGGCCAACCAGATTTAATCCATGAAACAGATAGAAACTAACAACCAAGCTCTGAGTAATGCCCATGCGTTAGAGAAAACAAATTACCTCTTGGTGGAATTGCCTTGTCAAGCTTGATATGCTTCAATGATGTCAGACCTAGGGGGAGGTTAACAAAGCTTGGGAAGAAAGGATGTACCACTGATAGCGGGCACAGAGAATGCAGAGTTTACAGGCAACAAGGACATCTGCTTGAACTTCCAAGATGAGAAAGAAACTAATAAAGTGAACCCAGCATCTGTGCTGAAATCAGCCCTGAGTGGGAAAACAGTAATTCTGGCAGGGGGAATCTGTGACAACTGACCCAAGAAACCCACCAACCCAAAAGAAGAGAAAGACTGGGCATGAGAAACAGTAGAATCATTAACCAGTACTAATTAATAAGAGAATTAGGTAACATAGCCGGTGAACACTAGTTCCTTTGTATGCTAAAATGTATAAATTGTTAAGCATTTTGATTGTTCTAGAATACCACTGAGCACCCAGTCTTGCACAACCCTGCAATAAATAATGTCTCTTGGTGTGTCTAATTATTGGCTTATTGCACAACAGGTAAGGAATCAGATTTTTGCAGACAGCATTGTCACTGCCCTATCCCTTTTCCTGCCCCTGATACTGAGCCCCACCAGCTTTGCACCCCTCAAGATTTTATCAGTAGCTGTATCAGGACAGCTATGACTAAGCAGCTGCATATTGTGAGCTTGGCTTTTTTAAGGAAATCAAGATGATTCCAAGAGGAATGGCTGTTTGGATGAGAGCCACGAGGACTGAAGTCAGCAGGGCTGAGCAGTCAGTACCTGGGAGAAGAGTAATTCTGGCAGTGGGAGAGTGTGGCCAGCATCTCATTGACCAACAACTCAAAACAGACTAACTAAAATGAAAACGGAGAGATTTAACTAGGAAAGAAGGGTCTGAGTGGTAATTAATTGAAGTGGTAGTTAATAGAATGCTACTAACTAACAGAGAAGTTATGTAACTTGTAAGCGATGAATGCTGATGCCTTTGGTTGCTGAAATGTATAGACAGAGTAACGTTTTGATGATGGATAACCTAGACACCCAACTACCTGCTTTGTGCTAACTAGAAAAAGAGATAGAAATACCTTGCCTCGGTGTGTGAAATGGTGCCGCACACCGGGGAACGAGCCCGCGGGGTAACCCTTCTGTCCCTGATTCTGTCACTGTCCCTGTCTCTGCTCCTATCCTTATCCCCGTTCTCTTCCGTGCCCCTGTCCCTACCCTTGTCTATGTCCCTTTCCGTGCTCCTGCCCTTGTCACTACCCGTGTCCCCGGCCCTTGTCCCCGTCCGTGCCTCAGTTCCTGTCCGTTTTCCTTCCCGTGTTCCTGCCCTTATCCCTATTCCTTCCCGTGTCCCTGCCCTTGTCCCATCTCCGGTCGCCCCTCGCTCCCCGCCCCTTCCGCCCGCTCAGGGCCATTTCAAGGACACATCCCGCAGCGGGCTTTTTTTCTAAAAGCCTCATTTAGTATTTTATTTTGCTTTTAAAAATTATTTATATCATTTTTATTGCCCATTCTACATATTCCTGTGTAGACGGACAGACAGGTAAATATACACACACGCATCCAAATCAGGGGCACGGGAAGCAGTTCCCTGGCGCTCCCCGCCCCCTGGGCGCGGCCTCGGCGCCAAAAGGGGCGTGAGGCGCCGCCGCCATTTTGTGTGCAGAGCGCGCGGCCGGCAGTCCTCAGCGTCCGCCAGCCTCAGCATCCCCCGGGACCCGCCGCCGCCGCGATGCTCTCCGCCCGCGTGGCCGCCGCCCTCGCCCGCTCCCTGCCGCGGCAGGCCGGCCTGGTGAGCGCCATGCCCGCCCCGGAGCCGGCGGGGCCGGGGGGACGCGGCGCCGCCGCCATCTTGGGGGCCGCCGTGACATTGAGGGTGTGAGGGGGTGACTTCGGAGTGTGGGGAGGGAAGCACGGGGTGTGCTGTCAGCGCTGTGGGACAGACCCCGCAGAGGAACGGGGTGTCCTTGAGCGAGCTCGGGGTAGTGGTTTAAAGCTGTCAGGGCAAGGTCAAGGTTGAGGGGGTGAGGGGTTTATCCCTCTCACAACCCCTCAATGTTTGTGAGGAAACGGAGGGTGGGAAGAGCCGTGAGGAACCAGTATTTCCAATGAATATGAACGGGGGAGAGGCCTTCTCTTGGTGCAGGATGTTAAATGGCATCACCGTTGCTGCATGATGCTGCCCTGGAAGCCTTGCTTAAAGTGCAAAAGCATGATCTTGTAATGCATTCATTATCGCAGATTTTTTTCTTCTTTAGTGTTCAAAGTTGGCCATGAGAAGAGTTTCTTCTCAGGAAGGATGATTAGGCATTGCAAGGGGATGACCAGGGAGGTGGTGGAGTTACCAGGCTCAGAGGTGTTTAAGGGTATAATGCACTTGGTGCCATGTTCTAGTTGGCAAGGTGGTGCTTGCTCATAGGTTGACCTCAGAGCTCTTTTCCAAAGTAATTGCAATTCTGAGGTGTTTTTGGTATAGTGCTTTGTGGTTTTTTTTTCCTATGTGTTTAAACAATACCAATATCACTGCAGTTAGATTTGTGTTAGAAGACAGCCTTCTCTCTCTGCAGAGCACTGACTGGTGCAGTGATTTCTTTGTGCCCCAAGGTTCTCACGTTCAGCACAGAAATGACAAATGTGAGGAGGTTTCTCTTTGGGAGCTGCTGCAGCGGTTGATGGTGACATCAGCGCACTGCAGAAAAATGCAGTGAAGGATTTGGAGCAATCTCCTTCATTATTTGTCCTTTCTTAATGGTGCTGGACTTGATTCTATAGCTGTGAATGGGGTGCTGTGGAGCTTAGCTCAAAGCTGAGATGCACATAAGCAGCTCAAGATCAAAGATGTGTTAATGTCTCAGTAATGTTTTGCATGATTGAAGAAATCTAACTGAAACAATGGCTTATTTTAGGTTTCCAGAAACACCCTCGGTGCAGCATTTGTTGCTACAAGAAACCTCCATGCCTCCAAAGCATGCTTTCAGAAAACTGGTGAGTCTGAGGAAGGTCTTGAGTGTGGTTTAAGAATTTGGTCTGTCAGACAAAAAAGGAATTTGAATACGATGAGTGTTAGTTGACGGGACTTCAGGACATTTATGTTCTGAGCATATTTAGGTGAACTGTTACCTGTTCACATGCAGCAAACTGCACTTTAATACCTTGACAATGCCCCCAGAGCAGGGAGTGGCTGTGTGTCAGCTGGCTTACACAGAGTACCTGCTTCAATAGCATTCCAGTCACCTGCAGCATTATTTGAAAAAAAATAGCCCCAGATTGGAGTCGCCTGCAGCAGAATGAAGGACTGGATGACTTCCCCAGGCCTGCCTGGGTTTGACCTTGTGTCCTTGAGCACAACTTTATTTTGCTGCCAGCACTCTGGTGTTTAGAGAAGACAGCTGCACTGTGTGGCATGTGTTTGGCAGTGCTTTATGCAAGTTTTTTTAAAGTTGTTTAAGGTGATAAAGGACATTACTAATAAGTAAGGTTTACAATGTTACTTACTGTTTCTTAGCTGAGGAGATAACAAGCTGTTGGAAATCAAACTGAAGTATGGAGAACATGTTTTTATATCTTAGATCAAATGACTTGCTCCTGAAACATAACAAAATTCATTTACATATGTGTGGGTCTTGGATCATAGATCGTTTGGCAGGGTGTTCTGATGTATCCAAGGCTAAGTAGCTGCTCTGCCAGCAGGCCTGTTCTGCCTGGGCTTGGGCTGGTTAATTAATCTAATTGCTTTCTAGGGAGCAAGAGCATAGGATGTAATCAGGAAAGTGGATAACTACCAGGCCTGTTTTTGTTGAAGCTGCCTGGTGATGATGAGTTGAAGCTGCTTTTATTTGCTGGCAATACAGAGGCTGGTGTTTATCTTACCCAAAGTACAGGTGTTGCTAGCTAGACTGTGGAGCACAGCTGAGAAAAGGCACCTTGTGAATTTGAGGCAAGATTGCCGATTGCTCATTGTACCCTAAGATGCTAATCTGATTTGCACCGTCTCCCCAGGTACTGCCGAGGTATCCTCCATCCTGGAGGAGCGCATCCTGGGAGCCGACACCTCGGCCGAGCTGGAGGAGACGGGCCGCGTGCTCTCCATCGGGGACGGCATTGCCCGCGTGTACGGCCTGAGGAATGTGCAGGCAGAGGAGATGGTTGAGTTCTCTTCCGGGCTGAAGGTAAGCTGCTGACACTTAGCACAGAGATATTAAAAAGACAGTTCTTTAAGGAGAACCTGAGCCTATGCTTGGAGGCACCACTATGAGCATTGCATTGCAGCTTCATTGCAACTTTAGTACACAGTAATACATTTATTTTTTTTTTAAACTTACGACACTGCTTTCAGTATCAGCATCTGATTCTCAGCCAGCATTTGAACATTTGAGCTGTCTTTGTCTTCATTTAGAAAGTAAAAGGACTAACCCGGCACTGGATTTTTTTCTTTCGTTTCAGGTTGTCTTTTCTGTTTGCTTTTTAGTAATGACCTCTCTGCTTCCAATACATTATGCAGCTTGCTGGTTTGTTGTAGTCCTATCAGTGGGTTAAAACCTGTTCCAAGAGTACTGTAACAGCTCTTTGAGCATTTTTAATGACCCATTTCACCTTGAGCAGAGAAGAAGCCAGTCCTTTTCTCTTGTCCAGCTTCTAGGCAAGGAAGTAATTTACTTGAACCTTGCTTACCCTTTCTGTTCTTTTTAGAGAAACAATTGACTTGAGTGCTAGGCTGCTGGCGTATAACTAGCTCATAAGTTGAAAACTTAGGCAGGTTCTCTAGCCAACATGGAAGGAAACAGAAACTTGTACATAAAAGCAGAACATTGTCACGAGGTTAAGGTAGATCATGTAGGATTTTGTCCACAGTGAAATGATCATGTCAATATGAAAGTTTTAGTGCGTGTCAGTATGGGTTTTCTCAGAGTGATGTGATCTCTGTCCCAGGGCATGTCCTTGAATTTGGAGCCTGACAACGTTGGTGTTGTCGTGTTTGGTAACGACAGACTGATCAAGGAGGGGGATGTTGTGAAGCGGACCGGTGCCATTGTGGATGTTCCCGTGGGGGAGGAGCTGCTGGGCCGTGTCGTGGATGCCCTGGGCAATCCAATTGATGGGAAGGTAGGTGTAGCTGGGTGCCAAGTACCTCTGCTGTTACCTGTATGATACAGACCTCAGCAGTTTTTTCTCTCTTTTAGGGTGCTATTGCATCTAAGACACGTAGGAGAGTTGGCTTGAAGGCGCCTGGGATCATTCCCAGGATCTCTGTGCGTGAGCCCATGCAGACTGGGATTAAGGCTGTGGACAGCTTGGTGCCCATTGGCCGTGGCCAGCGTGAGCTGATCATTGGTGACAGACAGACCGGGTAAGTTAAGTGCTCAAGCCTAAAGTGTTCCTTAAACAGAGGCTCAGGTGCAGTGGAGCTGGACATAGGATTGAGTAAGGGCTGGGAGAACCTTGGGCAGCTTAACTCACCAGCCTCTCTGTTCCACAGGAAAACTTCAATTGCAATTGACACCATAATCAACCAGAAACGATTCAACGATGGCACGGACGAGAAGAAGAAGCTGTACTGTATCTATGTTGCAATTGGCCAGAAGAGATCCACTGTTGCTCAGCTGGTAAAGAGGCTCACTGATGCAGGTATGAATTTTGGAGATGGTTGAGCCTGGCACCTGATGACATCCTGTTGTCATTGTAATGCTGTGACCTCTCCTGGCTGCAAGTAGACAGAATTCATATTACATGAGTGAATTACTTGATTTTATGAACAGGAAATCTCTATACCTTTGTAGGGGAAAAAACCCCTCATTTTTGCTGTATTGCAGTTAGGAAGACTATTTTGAGGCTCCCAAACTGCTGAATTGCTTCTGGAAAAGTTGCTCTGTGATTTTAGGGTTTTTTTTCAGCAGAGTTAAAAGCTTCATCTTGGCAGTCAGGCAGGCTTGGTGACAAGCTATGGCCTTCAAGTTGCCATTGACTTGGCATTTGTCCCATGTCTTCCATGTGCCAGTCAGTGTGAATAGCAGCTGGAAATGCAGTGAAGAGTTTTCACTGCCCAAACATAAGGCTTTAAATAATAGCATATCTTTAGAATCCGTGATTTCCGTGACCAAGGCTCCACATTTAACAGAACTCGCAGGAGATCAGGCACTTTGACCTCATGCCTGATGGTCCTGGCAGCTGTCATGGAAGAACCCACATGTTAAGGATAGTAATTTGTTTGACACTCAGGAAGGGTTGTGCTGTCTTACAGCAGCCAGGAAGCCATGGACTTTCAGTATGAGTTTTTTTAAGAAGAAAAATTTGTCTTCATCTTAAGCTTTGTTTTAAATGGGAAAGAAGTCCGCAAGTGTTAGATGTTAGCTGCCACAAAGTTGCCCTTGAGACTTCCTGAGTCACTTTTGCTAGCAGGTGTGTTTAGCTACAACTGGTGTGCTGGGCTTTCCTGTAGCAACAGTGACACTGCCTGGATGTGCTTCAGCACTGGTCCTCCACACGCTTGTTGTGTTTGCTGATTTTGGGCATGATGAGACAAGGCACTCAGAGGTGTTTCCAATCCTTTCCAGATGCCATGAAGTACACTATTGTGGTGTCTGCCACAGCATCCGATGCGGCCCCCCTGCAGTACCTGGCTCCCTATTCAGGCTGCTCCATGGGGGAGTACTTCAGAGACAACGGGAAGCACGCACTCATCATCTATGATGACTTGTCCAAACAGGTCAGCAAACTTTGGTTTTAGGCCTCGTGGTGTCGCATTGGTGTTTGTAGCTGTAAGAACACTCGGGTTTAGAGCTGTGAAACGTTCAGTGGGGTGCAGAGCTCTGAAGGCTGTCTCTGCTCCGCGCAGGCTGTTGCCTACCGTCAGATGTCTCTGCTGCTGCGCCGCCCCCCTGGCCGCGAGGCCTACCCGGGCGATGTGTTCTACCTGCACTCTCGGCTGCTGGAGAGGGCAGCCAAAATGAACGACTCCTTCGGGGGCGGCTCCCTCACCGCCTTGCCTGTCATCGAGACTCAGGCTGGGGACGTGTCTGCTTACATTCCAACCAATGTCATCTCCATCACCGATGGACAGGTATGGCTTCCTCACAGCCCAGCGTCTCCGTGGAGCTTAGTGGCTGGTCTCTGAGGAGACCTCCAGGCTTCTGAACAAGATAATGATACAATTCTATCCTGCAGATCTTCTTGGAAACTGAGTTGTTCTACAAAGGTATCCGTCCAGCCATCAACGTTGGTCTGTCTGTGTCCCGTGTGGGTTCTGCTGCTCAGACCAGGGCTATGAAGCAGGTAATTGGGAAATTGCTGTTACTCCTCGTGCTAGAGATGAGTGGTGTGTAGTTGTGAGCAGAGAGGGATTAAAGCTTTGCATCTCTCAGTGTTACAAAATTATAAAAGAACAAACTTTAGAGATCTCTTTAATGCTTCCATTGCCTGCTGAGAAAGGCATGGGAGAAAGGGAAGTAGTGTCTGCATAAAGATGCAGGATTCAGTTTTGATGTGTTGAACTGGGTACTGATCACTTACAAAATAGAAAATGCTCTCTTAACTGCAGGCTTTTAGTCCAGACTAAATTATCTAGAATTAGACTAAATCTAGAATTAGAGAGATGTATATCAACAGTTGCTGTTTCTGCAGAGAAATAGTCTGGTTATGGTAAAGTGTGGGTTATAATCATTGGTTAGTTTTTAAATTTGACTTTTATGGAGTGCAAGGCAGAGCTGACTTGTAACACCAGTCAGCTGCCAGCTAACCTTCAAACTCCTGGGGGCAGTTAGAGGTGGTGTCAGTGGCTGTGGCTGTGCCCTGCAGGTGGCTGGTACCATGAAGCTGGAGCTGGCTCAGTACCGGGAGGTCGCTGCCTTCGCCCAGTTCGGCTCTGACCTGGACGCAGCCACGCAGCAGCTGCTGAACCGCGGCGTGCGCCTGACAGAGCTGCTCAAGCAGGGCCAGTACGGTGAGTGCGTGCCCTGGGCTTGGCAGGGCTGCCTGCCACTGGTGCCCTGTGCTAACAAGGTTGGGCTTGGTTTGCATTTGTGGCTGTTCTGTGCATGTGGTACATGTAAATTGGCTTGCACTGAGCTGTCTGTGCCCGCTTGGACAGCTGTCCATTCCAAGGACTCTGTAGTCTGTTACGTCCTGAGGGAAGAGTTCCAGTGGTGTGAGTGCTGTCTTTTCCTGCAGTTCCCATGGCTATTGAGGAGCAGGTGGCAGTCATCTATGCTGGCGTAAGAGGTCATTTGGACAAGCTGGAGCCCAGCAAGATCACCAAATTTGAGAGTGCTTTCCTGGCTCATGTACTGAGCCAGCACCAGGACCTCCTCTCCACAATCAGGTATGGTGGTTTACCTTGCTTTATCCCAAGGGTATTGATGTCTGGAGTGCAGATAATGGTCACTGAACTGTTAGTGTAGTGTGTCCTAGAACATCAGGCATTCAGCTGGCTGTATCAAAACTGGGGGTTAAATCAGTCTTCCATCTGCCATCCTCAGCTTCAGCTCTTAGGAAAAGCAGCTGATGCTTAAAGTGAACCTTCTTGCAATGTGTCTCCTCTAACCTATTCCTGAAATCTTGATTGATTCAGTTCCCGTATTGTGGACAGCTTTGAGCTGTTGGAGTGCTGTGGGTTAAGTGCTGCTGAGTGAACTGTTGGGGATTCTTTCCATAGTCCTGTCCTGGAAACTGGTCCTGGCTTTTTTTGTCATGAGGACAATCATATGCCTTCTGTCTCTGGGGACCAGCTCTGTAGGTTGGGCCTTGTTGGAATTCAGATAGCTGTTCTGAATTAAACAGGACTGGCTCTTTCAGGAGAAGGGATATTCTGTCAGTGGGATGGCTTCATGCACCAAACAAGTGTGTTCGTTTATCTACTGAATTTATTAGGAATGGGGAGGTTTGTTGTAAAGCTTCTGTGTTTGTCTTGGGGTTGATGCTGTTTTGATTGTTGTGTCAGAATTTAACTGAACTCTTCCCACAGGACCGAAGGGAAGATCTCTGACCAGACAGAAGCAAAGTTGAAGGAAATAGTCACAAAATTCCTGTCTACTTTTGAGGCATAAACTCTTAAAACTAACAGACCAGACCAGGCTGGTTCTAGCAGACCAGACCAGGCTGTTGTGACCCAGTGTTCCAGCTCCGTCAAAGACGACAAAAGCATGTGCGACTTGAATGTACAGATCTCGGTGAGAATAAAGGTTCCCATGTAAAAAGGCTATGTTCTGAATGTAAAAATACTGTGTTCTGAGTGATTTCTTTTTGCCTGTACTTCTGGCTCACTCTTGCGCCTGCAGAATCACAGATCTGAGCTCCCCTGGACACAGCCCTGCTGGAGGAACTCTGGAAATCAGGGGTATCCTTAATAGCTGAGTGGGCAAACTCCCCTTACACAAGCCAGGAGAGTGACAGAGCTGAGGGACCTTCTCAGCGTTTATCGTTTGTGCCAGGCAGCGTATCCTGCAGGGAGGGACATTGCAGCTGGGGGTCACAGGGATAACCCACTGGGCTTCACAGGAATCCCTTAACTGTGACACTGACAGAGCATTTCTTGGAATTGTTGTCTAACCCATCCTGGTGCCTGGCCTTTGGACTACTGCTCTTTGTGTCTCGGGACTATTGCAGGTGTAGCTGTCAACAGCAGTAATACCTGGAGATTTAAATCTGAGAATCCCAGAATGGTTTTGGAGAAGACCTTGAAGATTGTCTTGCTCCACCCTTCTGCCATGGGCAGGGACACCTTCCACTATCCCAGGTCACTCCAAGCCTTGTTCAGCCTGGCTGTGAGCACTTCCAGGGATCCAGGGGCAGCCACAGCTGATCTGAGCAACCTATGCCAGGGCCTCACCAACCTCACAGCCAAGAATTTCTTTCCAATATCCCATCTAACCTTGGCCTCTGTCACTATTAAGCCATTGCTCCTTGTCACTCCATGCCCATCTAAATAATCTCTTCATCTTTCCTGTCAGCTCTCTTCAGGTACTGGAAGGCTGCAATTAGGTCACCCCAAAGCTGCCTCTTCTGCAGGCTGAACAGTCACAATTCTCTCAGCAGAGCTGCTCCATCCCTCTGATCAAGTTGGTGCCTCTGGATTCCCTCCAGCAGCTCCAGCTCCTTGTGCTGCTGGAGCCAGGGCTGGGGCAGCTCTGCAGGTGGGCTCTCACCTGAGCCCAGGGGCACAGGGGCAGGATCCCCCCTGCCCTGCTGCCCACGCTGGGGATCAGCCCAGGGCAGGGGGGTTCAGGCTGGGGCAGGACTGCTCTTGATGTGTGCACTGTCCCAGGTTAACTTCCTGTACAGGAGTGTCCTGCATCCCAATCCAGCTGTGCAGTTACAGGCAGCTAGAAACACACAGTTCAGGCTAACAAGCTTCTCTTGTTAATGGCCTGAGTTCTTTGAGAGAGTGGGCTCTGCAGTACCGGGCAAAAATAAACACACACTTGAAATCCAGAGATGGCAGATACCTTTTTCAGAACAGTTAGTGCTGTGCTCCGGGAGGAGGATCCTGTGCTCCCTCACCATCTTGTTTCTTTTGTCCCAGGGCCCCAAAAGAGGTGGCTGAAGGGCCTCACAGGTGTGAGGGAATACTGCTGTGGAACATTTCCACTCTGATCTGCCCAACATCACGTTCCTTCCAGGACAGCTTTTACAGCTTGTGACTCTCTTTCTGCCCAGTGACTAACCCCTTGTTACTACTTGATGTTGCTGTGCCATGTTTCACGTGCTGCTGTAGTTGGAAAGTCCTGAACTCAAAAGTATCTCGGTCCAAAACAAAGATGTATTTTTTTCTAGTAACATAAGATAAATGTTCCTGAGTGGTGCCATGGGCTGGGGCTGGGAAGCTGGGAAATGGTGAGTGGATCACAAAATCACAGTGGTTTGGTTTGAAAAGGACCTTAAAGATCATCTGTGTCTACCTGCTGCTGTGTGCAGGGCACCTCATCCCAGGCTGCTCCAAGCCCTATCCAGCCTGGCCTTGGACACTGCCAGGGGTGGGGAGCCACAGCTGCTCTGGGAAACCTGTGCCCTAGCCCCACCATCCTCTCTGGGAGGAGTCTCTTCCCAACATCCCATCTATCCCTGCCCTCTCTCAGTGGAAAGACAATTCTCCCTTGCTCTGTTACTCTCTGCCCAAAGTCCCTCTCCAGCTCTCTTAGAGCACATTTAGGTGGCATGGATTCATGCTGATGGTTTGTGCTCTCTTGCGTCAGGAGGCTGCACACAGGGTTAGTGTGCCTAAATCAGCCTCAGGTTACAATTGAACAGACTTATTTCAGTGAGTTGAAAATGCCTTTTTTTTACATTACTGGAGTGTTTTAGCTGCCCCTGTGTTCAAGCAAAAACAGCAGTTGAGTGTGGTGGGTGTAATTGAGGCATTTCAGTACACAGTGTCCGATCTTTGCTTTCATATTTTCCAAGCATTGCTCAGAGCTCCCTCATGGAGTGCCTTGTGTCAGGCAATAGCCCCTAATAAAACTGTGTGACATGGGATGTGTGTGGTGAAGGAGGCTTGTGCGTGTTCAGGAGTGGCTGGGAAAGGGCTGAGCCTGGAGCAAAGGAGGCTCAGGGGGGCCCTTGTGGCTCTGCACAGCTCCTGACAGGAGGGGACAGCCGGGGGGGTCGGGCTGTGCTCCCAGGGAACAGGGACAGGAGGAGAGGGAATGGCCTGCAGCTGTGCTAGGATAGGTTTAGATTGGATATTACGAAAGTTTCTTGACCTGCTGAGTTTTCCTGCCCTAGCACAGGCTTCCCAGGGCAGTGGTGAACTCATCCTTGGATTAAAAAGTCCTTTGGATGTGGATGTGTGGGACATGGGCGGGCTTGGTAGCGCTGGGCGAATGGTTGGACTCGATGACCTTGAAGGGCTTTTGCAACCTAAGCAATTCTATGATTCCATGAAACCTTCCCAAAGTATTCCTGGAGCTCCGAGGCGGGCGGGCAGGGTGCTGCAGGTGGCGTGGGCAGGGCTGTGCAGCCGCCGGCCGAGCTGCTCCGGCTCCGCTCCCTCTGTCCTTGGGGCGCCGCTTCGGCCCGCACGGGTGGGTTTGTCCGCAGTGCCGAGCCTGCCTTCCCCGCCGGTCCCGCCCGCCTGCCGCTGCACGTCCCGCTCCTCCACCCGCGGGCATCCCGGGGCGGGAGCACCGTGCGTGGGAGGAGACTCGGCGGGGCGGGCCGGGCCGGGCCGGGCAGGGCAGGGAGCGGCGGAGCGCGGCGGCGGCAGCAGCAGGATGCGGGAGGCGCGCTTCAGGGACAACTTCTGGGTGAGCGGGAGCACGGCGGGACCGGGACAGCGGGGACAGAGCCAGCCGGGGCCGGGGGGCGCAGCTGGAGGTGGAGGGGTCACTGCTCTCTGGTCGGAGTTGGCTCCAAAGCCAACGATCGCGGTCGTGGGGTGACTTTGCTGGATGCTCTCGGTCGATAAGCACTGCCAGAGGGTACCCAGAGAAGCTGTGGCTGCCCCTGGATCCCTGGAAATGTCTAAGGCCAGGCTGGATGGGGCTTTGGGCACCCTGGGATTGTGGAAGGTGTTCCTGCCTGTGGCAGGGGATGGAATGAAATGTGCTTTAAGGTCCCTTCCAACCCAAACCATTCTGGGATTCTGTGATCCCCAGCGGGCACTGCCCACCATGCATGTCTTGAGAGTTGTGGCTTTACAGCCTGCCCCATGCAGCTTCAAAAGAATCCCAGCAGTGGCTGCTGCCTTGCTGGAGGAAGTCAGTGCCAGGCTGAAGGGTTTGATACCATTAATTTGCCATCAGTGAACTACTTCAAGACAGCTTGGTGAAAAATGCTCTCCTCTTGTGAGGTAATCCTGGATAGGAGCAAGTCACTTGGTATGATGCTGCTGCCAGCAGTTGAGCCATGGAGGAAAACCCACAGTTCAGGGAAAACCACAGTTTATTCTTTTCAGTCTGAAGTCTTTTCAGTCTCCTTTTATAAAAGGAGAAGGGCAGGAAACCCACATATCTGCTGCAAAGCTAAAACTCTGTGGCTACTCGGTTCCTCTTGTGGTGGATCTTCATTCTAGGTATTGGTTACCAGGAAGTAAATTACCAAATTTGGTCTTTTGGGGCTGAAAATCTTCATCTGTGAATGGTGCTGCTTGAGGTTTCCCAGATGTTGCTTGGAAGCATCTCCCATATCTTGTAGGATATGGGAGAGAAGCACAGGCCCCAGGAAGAGCTGGCACCAGGTTTGGGGCTCCTGAGTGTTGAGGAATAAGTGCAGAGCCTCACCCAGCATCATTAACGAGTTAACTGGCATAGCATTGTCAAACACATAAATGCCACACAGGTGTCAAACCTGTTGTGGAGAGTAAAGCCAACTCTGCATCTGGCAGCTGCTTCCCAGCTATTTGTTACACAGAAGTTTTCCACAGTGCTCCCTTTGCTTTGCAGACGTGCAGAGGGGAGGTTCTGAGGGTGCTGGAGGAACCACTGTGATTTCTGCTCAGCAGAAAGGCTGAGCAGGCAGGTGACACATGGGATTGTAGAAGAGCTCCTCACCGCAGGGCTGACTTTGGCTGTTTCTGCCCGCTTTGTTCCTCTCCTGCAGTGGTGTGGTGGTTTTTGAAGGAGGATCTTGGAGGAGGGGGCTCAGTGGGAGAAAACACCAGGACAGGAGCAGCCTCCAGCTCCCAAGACAAGGAGGATCTGGGGTGTTGCGTGGGGCGCTCACCCCTGCTTGACCACTTCTGAATAATCCCTGGTTCTTACTGAGCCCCAAACCACTGGTGCTGCCAGGGATTTTTCCAGGGTTTTGTCCTTTCTGAAGCCCGTGTGCTCCAAGCCCCCTGACTGGGGTTGGATGGGAGCGTGATGGATGTGACTCAGTGGAGAGTCTGAGGCCCTTCTGCGGTCGTTGGGCCCATGGAAAAGGCAGGTGCCACCCCAAAGCAGCTGCCACACCACGTACTGGTGACTGTGCATCAGTTGGGAGGGCTGGGGAGGAGGGGTGAATAAGGATAGGAAGGGAAAAAACCAAATCAAGATGAAGTGTGGAGGGCTGCACATGCAGCTTCCACCTGCTGCTGAGTGCTGTGAGTGGGCAAGCACTTCCTCCTGCAATTTTCCTCTTAGATTGCTTTGCGTAAGGTAAAAAATAGAAGGAGAAGTCTTTGCTGAAACAAGTGATTTCCTAGAATCATAGAAGCATTGAGCAGTTTGGGTTGGGAAAGACCTTACACACCATCTAGTCCACCACCCTGCTATGGTGAGGGACACCTTCCACGAGACCAAGTTGCTCTATGCCCTGTCCAGCCTGGCCTGGAATGCTTCCAGGGATGGTGTACCCACAGCTTGTGTGGGCAACCTCTGCCAGTGTTTTAATACCCTTACTCATAAACAATCCAAGCAATTCCTTCCCTGTATTTAATATGAATCTCCCATCTTTTTGTTTAAAACTGTAATTCCTTGTCTTATCATTACAAAGAGCTTGGTGAGGCACAGTTTTTGTCTTCTGTAGGTTCTTCACTTGTCAGACAAGGTGAGACCCAGAGGGCCATTGCTGCACGATCGTGGGCAGGTGGCAGATGCTGCACACACTGCTCTTTAGTAGTGATGATGGCTCAGCTTCACATCTGCTGGTCCAACAAAATGTACATGTTCCCCCCCCCCCCCCCCCCCCCAAATTAACTCATCATCCCATTCTACCTGCAGAATCCCTAAATACTGGGAAAAATGTATGTTACTCTTGTGGGAGCAAATTTGGTTAGGACAGCCTGATGAGAAGGAGGAGACTTTGGGAGTGCTCCAGGGGAAGTATGCTCCAACTGATGGGACAAAGTCTAAAAAATGTGCAAACTCTCAAAACCTAGGCCAGTTTTGGTATTGGACCTTCCAGCTTTAAAATGTGGCTGGTTGTTAGTGATGACCTCCAAATTTCTTTGTGGGGATAGGATGGTAAGGGTGAGGGTGGGCAGGCCCTGGCCCAGGGTGCCCAGAGCAGCTGTGGCTGCCCCTGGATCCCTGGCAGTGTCCCAGGCCAGGCTGGATGGGCTTGGAGCAGCCTGGGACAGTGGAAGGTGTCCCTGCCCATGGCAGGGGCTGGAATGGGATGAGGTTTAAGGTCCCTTTCAACCTCAACCATTCTTGGATTCTGTGATTGTAGGCTAAGCTGCAGCCCACCCTTTGCTCTGTTGGAATAGCAGGGCTGTGCTTCCAGCCTCACCTGGGGATTGATTAAGTTTTAAACCCCAGCAGTTGTGGTTCCTTCAGTGGGTGCTGTGTCTGCTGCTGCACTGGCTCCTGTTCCCTGCTGGAGCTGATGGTGTGATATTCCTGATGTGCTCTGGTGGGAAAGCACAGGCCCATTGGCTCTCTGCACTGAAGTTTGCTCATGCGCCTAGGTCTCAATACAAGATGATGAATTTTCTTGAATAAAGATGTTTGCTCCCTGGCACCCCACTGCGGCTCCTGCTTGCTCAGGGACTGAAGTCCAGACATGCCTGAAGCTGAACATTTTTTGCCCTGCATGCGTTGACTCCCATGTCACTCACTCCCACAGGCCTGTGAGTGAGCTGTGCAAGACCAAAAATACCCCAGAGCTTGTGTCTGTTTGCCTTTGTCCTGCCTGTAGTGATTGCCACGAGTTGGGCAAGCCTGACATTTTGTTTTCATTTGTTTTTGCAATCTGCTCTTCTTCTTTCACTATGTGAGGTCTTTTCTTTCACTTTTTTTCACTTTCTTAGTACATGCCTTGTTTTCCACAAGCCTGTTCTCACACACATTTCGGGCAACCCAACAGCCTTGGGTCTCATCAGTGCACTTTGGTGTTGTAAAACCATATGGTAAAAATATAAAGTACATCAATGCTAAGAACCACTCTAATTCTGATCTGTGGGCTAAACAGGTTGCAGCTTGGGGAATAAAATTTTGGTAATTTTGCCTTCGACGAGGCAGTGCTCTGCTCCCTGCGGTGTTTTTAGCAATGTTGCTAAAACAACCCATGGCTGGGGGGATGCAGCCCTGGGTTCCTGGGTTTATTCCCTGGCCGCTGTCTGATGGTGGCTGTTTCACTTCCCCTTCCCCCTGCCTGTCCTTCTCTAAAGGGGCACTGGCCTGGTGGAACTTGGCAGCAGCATTGTGAAATCCCCAGGTCGTTGTTTCAAAGGAACAAGGTGGGATTTGTGGGAAGAAGAAATTGCATCGAGGCGGAACAGTCCATGTCTTTTGGTGTCTCTGGGATGAGCGGGGATGGTGCTGGCGCAGGGGAAGGAAACTTCAAATGGAAAATTACAAATAAAAAAGCTGCCTTTTGCAGGATGCTGGTCCCAGGCGGGTGGATTTGCAGCAAGGCCTTTTCCTCCCTGCAGTGAGTTTGTCTGTCCTGTTATACCCTCCTGGTTGTGGGGACGAGCTGCAGCCTGTGCAGCCTCTCCTCGCCCTGCTCCCTGTGGGCACCAGCATGAAGTACTTCTCTTTGTCTCAGTGGCTTCTGCAGGCACTGACTGAGCAAGGACAGCACAGCCAGCTACACTTGCACAGTGTTTCCAACTGCTTAAATAGTCACCAGCTTCTGGTGAGTTTCTCTAAGCACACAAGGCTGAGGAAACATACTGGGAGCTTGGAACATAGATCCTTCAGGAGATGGTCCATGAACAAGTGCAGAGCCCCAAACCTTTTGGTTTGGAAGGTTGGGACAGACAGATGGAGGGCAGGAAGGCTCTGCAGAGGGCCCTGGACAGGCTGGATCCATGGGCTGAGGCCGGTGGTGTGAGGGGACAAGAAGAACAAGTGCCAGATCTTGCACTTGGGTCACCCAACCCCTGCAGCTCCAGGCTGGGCAGAGGGGCAGGAAAGGGCCCTGGGGGTGCTGGTGCCAGGGGCTGGACACGAGCCCAGGGTGCCCAGGGGGGCAGGAGGCCAATGGCCCCTGGGCTGTCCCAGCCAGGCTGAGACACAGCCCCAGGGCAGGGCCTGTCCCTGTGCCGGCCCTGCTGAGGCACCTCCAGTGCTGGGGACAGCTCTGGGCCCTCAGGACAAGAGAGACCCTGAGGGGCTGGAGCGTGTCCAGGGCAGGGAACGGAGCTGGGAAGGGGCTGGAGCCCCAGGAGAGGCTGAGGGAGCTGGGCAGGGGCTGAGCCTGGAGCAAAGGAGGCTCAGGGGGGCCCTTGTGGCTCTGCACAGCTCCTGACAGGAGGGGACAGCCGGGGGGTCGGGCTGTGCTCCCAGGGAACAGGGACAGGAGCAGAGGGAGCAGCCTCAGGTTGTGTAAAGTGATGTTTGGATTGGATATTAGGGAAAGTTTCTTCATGGCAAGGGTTATTAATCCTAGAAAAAGGCTGCCCAGGGCAGTGGGGGAGTCCCTGTCCCCAGACGGATTTACAAGCCATGTGGATGTGGCACTTGGGGAGATGGGTTAATGGTGAGGTGGGTAATGCTGGGGTTGGACTTAATAGTCTTAGAGGATTTCATAATTGAAACATTTCTCCACTGTCATTTTCTTCACAGGGTGTGTGTCTGCAGGGGTTTTCCGTGTAAATTGGGGGTAGGAGATGGAAGTGTCAGGCTCAGCAGCTTGCTGTGACTCAGACAGGATCATGACGTGCTTTCCCATCCCCAGCAGAGCATTTTAGCCCTCCTTTTGGCTGAAAGTGTAACCAAGCCCCAAAACATCACAAGCAGCACAGAAATTCCTTCTTGTTATTGATTCCACTGGGCGCAAATCCAGGCAGCAGATCAGGAAGGCGGGGGGGGGGGTGGGGTTCATGTCCTGTGAGCTTGGGAAGCATCAGGTGCTGCTTTGTCACCTTGAAATCATCTGTTTGCAGTTTCCATGGGCTGTGCTCTGAATAGCACGTGGGCTCAGAGCTGTGCCCAGCAGGGAGGACCAAGACAGATGTGTGCAGGAGAATGGCAGGAGGGATCCTCATGCTCTGTTTGGGCAGGGCTTGGTGCAGCTCCCCATCTTTCATACTTGCCTTTGGGTTAGCTTATTATGGTTTTAAATCATCTTCTCTGTGCCCATGGCTCTGTGCTTGCCGTGCTGTACTTCCTCTTCCCTTGCTGTTGCCAGCCCTGCCTTTGCAGTCACAGAATCCCAGAATGGTTTGGGTTAAAAGGGACCCTCAAGACCATCTCATTCCATCCCCTGCCATGTGCAGGGACACCTTCCACTGTCCCAGGCTGCTCCAAGCCCCATCCAGCCTGGCCTTGGACACTTCCAGGGATCCAGAGGCAGCCCCAGCTGCTCTGGGCACCCTGTGCCAGGACCTCACCATTTTCATAGCCAGTAATTCCTTCCCAATATCCCATCTGTCCCTGCCCTCTGGCAGTGGAAGCCATTCCCTGTGTCCTGGGAAGCCATTCCCTGTGTCCCTGTGTCCCCCCAGGCCTTGTCCCCAGTCCCTGTGCAGCTCTCCTGGAGCCCCTGTGGGCACTGGACAGGGCTCTGAGGTGTCCCTGGAGCCTTCTCCAGGCTGAGCACCCCCAGTCATGCTGGTCCTTTTGAGTCTTTCTGTGCCAAACCTGCCCAGAAGGTTTCTGCAAAGGCTGGTTTGAGACCATAAAACCCTTCCCAGCTCCATCTGGGCTGGGAGTTCCTCCCATGGAAAACTCACCTGGAGGAATTAAAAAGCCATATAAATGTGGCACTCGGGTACGTGGGTAGGTGAATGGTTTGGCAGTGCTGGGGAACGTTTAGACTCTGTGATCTCGAGGGTTTTTCCAACTTAAACAATTGTGTGATTCTGTGTTTCATATAACACCTTGCACCCTGAGGTCTGGTCCTGCCTTGCGTGCTTAGGAAACACACACGTGCTGGAATTAAATCCTTCTAGTGTAGGAGGAAGAGTGGTAAAACAAGGAGCTTCGTGCACATTACTGATGGGTACTCCCAGTTTTCCCCTTGACCCTTCTGCCTGGCACAGAGAGCCCAAGAGTGCCTGGCAGCAGAGCAGGATGCAAGAGCCTCTGGGTGCCCCTGGGTGTGCAGGGATCAGTGATGGGCTCTGAGCCTCCCCTGGACATTCAGTGATGGGCTCTGAGCCTCCCCTGGATGTGCAGTGATCAGTGATGGGCTCTGAGCCTCCCCAGGACATTCAGTGATGGGGCTCTGAGCCTCCCCTGGGCATGCAGTGATGGGCTCTGAGCCTCCCCTGGGCATGCAGTGATCAGTGATGGGCTCTGAGCCTCCCCTGGGTGTGCAGTGATCAGTGATGGGCTCTGAGCCTCCCCTGGATTTGCAGTGATCAGTGATGGGCTCTGAGCCTCCCCTGGACATTCAGTGATGGGCTCTGAGCCTCCCCTGGGTGTGCAGGGATCAGTGATGGGCTCTGAGCCTCCCCTGGGTGTGCAGGGATCAGTGATGGGGCTCTGAGCCTCCCCTGGGTGTGCAGTGATCAGTGATGGGCTCTGAGCCTCCATCCTGCCTGGGCTTGCAGTGGCCAGCAGCTGTGCTTTGCATCCATTCTGATTCCTTTGAAAGTGGGGACAGGAATTCAAGTGAGTGAATTCCTGAATTCCTGATCCTGTGTTTTGCAAATGTGATGAAGCCTGACCCCAGTACAGTGTTTTCTTTTCACAGACCCGGTTAGTGAAGATGTGAACCTGAGAGGTGGTTGTGGGTTTATACCTCATTTTAGAGGGACATTTGTACTTTGTAAAGGAAATTTGGTTTCTGCTTAGGTCCTGCTCCACAGTCCTGTCTTCCCATGCGAAGCTGATCTGGGATTCCTGTGGATTTTCTGCCAGTCCCACTCCACCACATCTCCCCTTCACTTCTTGCTTTCCGGTCACTGACAGTCAAGTACTTGAATAGGGAATTCCACTTAATTAAACTGTTCCTTTATCACAGATACCAGCCCTGTTCCTTCTCCTTTATTGCACCAGGAATAAATTCTTGAGAAATGCCCTCTTCTGCTGCCCACACTGTTGTGCCAGATCTCTGCATACTCTTGGCCTGGCTTTGAACCATTTCCTGAATCCCTCCATCCTGCCACAATCCTATTCAGGTTTCTTGGTAACCTTTCGTGGCTTTTGTTTCCTGTTGCTGAGTTTCATACCTGCTCCTACTATTGCTCCCTTTTCTGCAGCCATGCATAGGAATGGGGAAAGAACAGGGTAAAGTAAGTCAGACAACATCATTGCTGCTTTTTCCTTTTCCTTTTCCTTTTCCTTTTCCTTTTCCTTTTCCTTTTCCTTTTCCTTTTCCTTTTCCTTTTCCTTTTCCTTTTCCTTTTCCTTTTCCTTTTCCTTTTCCTTTTCCTTTTCCTTTCCTTTTCTTCTTCTTCTTCTTCTTCTTCTTCTTCTTCTTCTTCTTCTTCTTCTTCTTCTTCTTCTTCTTCTTTTCCTTCTTTTTCTTTTTCTTTTTCTTTTTCTTTTTCTTTTTCTTTTTCTTTTTCTTTTTCTTTTTCTTTTTCTTTTTCTTTTTCTTTTTCTTTTTCTTTTTCTTTTTCTTTTTTTTTCTTCTTCTTATTTCCTTTTCCTTTTCCTTTTTTTCTACATGCATACATGCAATATATGTTTTTAAGGAATAATTTGGAAGAAGATGACCCTTCAGAATCTATGGCAAGCGTGAGTGGCATAGATGTACCTTGTCTCAAATTGCCACCATTGTTCTCATTCTGAAGCCTCTCCCACCCCTAAAATAACATATTTTATTTCATAAAGAGGCACTTGCACGCTTGCTCCCCCTGATCCATGGCCTCCGGAGGTGGCAGGGCCATGGATTGCACTGGCAGGGACATGACTCCTGCTCCTGTGTTTTCAGAGCACGGACCTGACCAGCACAGTTGGCTACGACAGCATCATTCAGCACCTGAACGATGGCAGGAAGAACTGCAAAGAGTTTGAAGACTTTCTGAAGGAAAGGTAGGGAGGTGCCTCTGGAGCGGGCTGGGTGGAGCCTGGGAGCGGTGCTGTGGCACTGCTCCGTCTCCTGGTGTTCCCAGTTTGATTTCTGCCACATTTAACTGATGCTAAAAGGCTGTCCCATGACGTTCACCTTGCCATTTGCCTTGCAGAAGATCAGGTTAGAAGATCTTGACCTAGGAGAGCCATGGCTTTGTCCTGTCTTTGTCTCTGTGCATTATGAACACCCCACAGATTCAGTGTTAAAAAGTGGTAGGGTTAGGTACTGCCATTAAGAGGAGATGACATAAGCAGAGGTTCTGTGGCTGGTGATGACCTGGCCATGTATTTTACCTTTATGGCTCACCTGATTAGCAGTGGCTAAATATGAAGAGCATTGTAGAACACTCTACATTGAATTAATGTCATTTTGGTAATGACAGCTGGGGAAAACCAACCTCTGACTGCACAACTTGGTACAGAGCATCCTGGAACAAACAAAATGTGTATGAACAGGAGGAGAGCTGCACTTTAAAGTGTCTGATGCACCTACATCTGTTCAGGCTGTAATCCCACGTTCCAGGAAAATTTGGACCTTCCACATGAGGAAGTGGACCCTGAGAACCAAGTCTTGCTCATCAGTGACAATGCAGAGTGCCAAAAGCCTCCTCTACACCCTGTGCCCTCTTTGGCCTTGAAGGAGGTGTGGGTTGCCACTGAAGTGTCTGGCCAGGAGGAGATCAGAGGCTGGGCCTGGATTTTCCACTCTCTGGACTTGGCCCAGTTGTCCAGCACAGTTCCAGCTATGGAAAATATGCCTGCTGGATGTTTTGTCTCAAACAAAGTTCATAGGAATGTTGCTAGGTATATAAAAAAAAAAATCAATCTATAATACTTTTTTTTTCAATTTCCCTATTAGCTTCTGGAGTTTTTAGAGTTAAGGTAGGTGAATTTCATTGCCAGACTCCAGAAATCAATCACACAGAGGTCTCCATCTGTGTTAGTAGTTAAGGCATTTTAGAAAGTTGTTTTTTTTATCCAATGGATGTTTTAATGGCAGCCTCTAGCAATACTTGTTCCTTTCTGCTGGCCACATGGAGAGAACTACATTTGACCAAGCAATTCCAGCCCTGGTTGTCTGTAGTGATTTAAAAAAACAAAGAACTGGTTATTCTTACAATGCAGCACAGGAGCTCTCTTTTCCTCCTTCCTTTCTTCCAAGAGGGGGAGATAATATGGTCTCTCAGAGATGTTATTTATGTCACCTTACGAGGTTGGTCACTTTTTCAGATGCTTTCCCTAAGGATTATTGCCAGGTGCAGAGAGTACTTATTGCCACACGTGGATGGGATGTAGGGAAGGAATTCCGGGCTGTGAGGGTGGTGGGACCCTCTCTGGCACAGTTTCCCCAGAGCAGCTGTGGCTGCCCCATCCTGGCAGTGTCCAAGGCAGGTTGGACAGGGCTTGGAGCACCCTGAGGTAGTGGAAGGTGTCCTTGCCCATGGCAGAGAGTAGAACAGGATGAACTTTTAGGTCCCTTCCATCCCAAACCAATCAATGATTTCTCTCTTTGATGTCTCTCTTTCCTCAACAGAGCAATTATAGAAGAAAAATATGGCAAGGAGCTCATTAACTTGTCGAAGAAGAAGCCCTGTGGGCAGACAGAGCTGAAGTAAGTTCACAGTTGCTTTTATGGGTGTCCCTGAAGGAGGAAGAGAAGGAAGGAAGCTGTGAGACAAAACAGAATTGAAACGGGACTCAGACATTCAGAAGACGAGCCGAGATCATTCTCATGAATGAGCAGTGCTCAGTTGGGTTCTAATTGGCTTTGAGCTGGAGCCCACCAAGTTCCCCTTAGCCACAAATTAACCAAAGCACTGTTAGATGCTCAGGGGGATGTGGGCTGGTGCGTCAGCAGAAGGCTGGGGATCATGAGACCTTGGGTTACCTCCGGACAGGTTTTGTAGCCAGAGGGAAGTACAGGTACTTCCCTGACTCAAACCATGCACATCTTTAGAGCCCAGAATGCTGTGGCCACCACAGCTTGCTCCATTTCCCAAGTGATCCTCAGTGCCTTCTGCTTCCTCCTTTATTTCTGCACTTTATACACGTCCTGGTCATTTACTTACAGTTTCATACTGAGGTGTCACTTAAAACGTTTCTGCCATCTTTACTGTGCAATATTAACAGGAAGAAATGCTCCCTATTTTTCCAACCACTGGCAAACACACCATGTTGAAATTATCCCAAATGATGGTTTTAGGAGGTTGCCAGAAGCATTTGTGGAACTTTGAATTTTTAATAGCATCCAGCGTACAGAAAGATGTCAAACCAAGTGAACTATGTTGTACCTGCTGAGAGGGGAAAAAGCTGGAGGTACTAAGAGGATAAATAAATGTGCTTTGAATTCTTTGGCCATTGTTGAGAGAGCTCTGTTTTGTTAGAGGTGCTATGCTGTGCCTGTGCCTGACTCTGCTTCTCCACCCTTTCTAATGCCCTGCTTGTGTTTTTCAGCACGCTGAAGAGATCCCTCGATGTTTTCAAGCAACGTAAGTAATTATTTGTGTTTGCCAGGACAGTAAAGCCTGAAGGCAACTGCTTGGGAAGAAAACAGCAGAGAAATCTCTAAAGCTGTGCAGTGCTGAGGCCGGGCAAAGGCTGTACTGCTGGCCTGGTTCATCCCAGTGTGTGGGGCTTGGGACAGAGTGAGCCAGCACATGTGTGGGAGAGGAGACCCACAGGGCATCATTTTGGGATCTCTTGGGCTTTCAGATCTGGCTGCAGCTCAGAGATCATGTTTATGTTATGCATAGGAAGCTGTGCACAGGAAGCTCATCTAGAGTTTGTTGGACAGGCTTGTCCTCTTCACAAACACACCGCAACTCACATCTTGAACCTGGGACAGCTCTGGGCCCTCAGGACAAGAGAGACCCTGAGGGGCTGGAGCGTGTCCAGGGCAGGGAACGGAGCTGGGAAGGGGCTGGAGCCCCAGGAGAGGCTGAGGGAGCTGGGAAGGGGCTGAGCCTGGAGCAAAGGAGGCTCAGGGGGGCCCTTGTGGCTCTGCACAGCTCCTGACAGGAGGGGACAGCCGGGGGGGTCGGGCTGTGCTCCCAGGGAACAGGGACAGGAGCAGAGGGAGCGGCCTCAGGCTGGGCCAGGGGAGGTTTAGATTGGATATTAGGGAAATTTTCTCATGGAAAAAGTTGTCCAGGCCTGGCACAGCTGCCCAGGGCAGTGGGGGAGTCCCTGTCCCCAGAGGGATTTAAAAATGATATACATGTGGCACTTGAGGATGTGGGTCTGTGGTGGCCTTGGCAGTGCTGGGGGAATGGTTGAACTTGGGGATCTTAAGAGGGCTTTTCCACCCTAAATGATTGTGTGATTTTAAGTGGAGCATCTAAAAGATGGTGCTTTGCCCCCTGTACATTGTCACGGTCACATCCTGCCGTGGTAGACAGCCCCTGGAGGATGAGCACTCTGCTGTCCTGTGCCCAGTCCATCCCCTGCCTGATCCAGGTTTCTTTGCTGCCCCTGTGGGCCTCCCTAACAGGGCTCTGCCCTCACCACTGCTGACAGTTCACAGCTGTGGATTTGGAGCAACTTTGGGGGCTGAATCAGGAGCTGCCATTTGGCTCTGCTCCCTTGGTGGATCCTGAGGGTGTTTCACACTGTGGCCACCTTGCCTTCAGCCAGACGAGCCTGAGGTTGTTTTAGCCTTCATTTTTCTGTGCTCCAAGCTGCTGCCTGCTGGCCTGGGGCAGAGCAATGTGTTGAAACATGCCCAGATTTACCTGTGTGAGGGGGAGAGTTTTCTCAAACTGGGGAGCAGGTCCCAGCAGGACTGATCCTTGCATTGGTGAGCGCTGCTTGGAGGCTGCTTCAAACAAGCTGGAGCTTTTTCACTGAAAGGGGACGTGAGGTGTGCTCTAAGTTGACTTGAGAAACAGTCTCTTTAGGAATATATATATATATACATTAATAATGAATTTGTTTTCTCTTTGCAGAGATAGACAATGTGGGACAAGGTCACATCCAGCTGGCGCAAACCCTTCGGGAGGAAGCAAAGAAGATGGAGGATTTCAGGGAAAAGCAAAAGCTGCATCGGAAGAAGGTCAGGCATGGGGGGAAGATGTGCCTTCCTGCAGGGTGTTGGTCCTGCCCCAGCCAGGGGCTGATCCCGGTGCTGTCTCATGCCCTGTCCCAGCCCCTGCCACACCCCCAGTGCCTGTGCTGCTGGGAAGTGCTCAGCTCCTTCCTATGTGTTGTAACTGTGTTGAACTGTGTAGTAACCTCCAACTTCCTTCTTCTCACTTCCACATCTTCTTCGTGTGTGTTTGGGGCCAGCCACAGCACTGGAATGTTTTTAAAACATTTGTTTATAGGGCTGTATGATCTCCATAGGGGCTGCTAAAATGGCCAAGCCTTTTAACTTCTTCTGGCTTGAGATGGCTTTGTCTAGAAAACCAGGGAAAACTGGTAGAACCAGGGACTGGTTTGGACCTAGCAGAGGGGAGTGGGCTTCCCAGTTTTGCCAGAGTCTGTGGAGATGGTACAGTGCTATATATGGCTAGGATTTAGTTTGTAGAGCTCCTTTGCATACACAAAGGCTACAGTTGCCTGCAGTTGAAGGCTTAGGCAGAAGCACAAAAGATGTGTTTTGTGTAGATGATTCGGGTGGATGAAGGCCTTTAAACACATCTCAGTGTGGTCTGTGGCTCTTCCTCTTGTAAGCCATGCAGTATGTGACTTCCATCAAAGTCCTGGAGCTTTGATGGTCAGTGATGTGCTGACCGCAGGTCTGTTGTCTTCACAGATAGAGCTGATAATGGAGGCCATTCACAAAAACAGGAATCTTCAGTACAAGAAGACCATGGAGGTAAAGCAAATGTGCTGCTGTTTCTTGCCATGTGAGTTAATGCTGCTCCACACACAGACACAGAGCACTGGGACAGGCTTAAATGAGAGGGGTTTCCTCCTCTGCTATGACTCTGTGACTCTGCTGTGTCTGTGTGAGTGGTGGGCACGGTGTGCTCAGAAACAGTGAAGAGCACACCAAGGACAAGGCCAGTGGTAGCCTTGCAGGGTTGGATACAAATGGTTTAGAATCAGAGAATTATTTAGGTTGTAAAGCCTCTAAGATGCTTGAGTCCAACCGTTTTCCCAGTACTGCCAAGCCCACCATTAACCTGTCTCCCTAAGGGCCACATCCACACCTTTTTTGAGCACTTCCATGGATGGTGACTGCACCACTGTCCTGGGCAGCCTGTTCCAGGGCATGAAAACCCTTTCTGTGAAGAAGTTCCTCTGAATATCTACTCAAAACCTCCTCTGATGCAACTTGAGGCCACTTCCTCTCCTCGTGTCTCTTGTTCCCTGGGAGCAGAGCCCAACCCCCATCTGGCTGTCCCCTCCTGTCAGGAGCTGTGCAGAGCCACAAGGTCCCCCCTGAGCCTCCTTTGCTCCAGGCTCAGCCCCTGCCCAGCTCCCTCAGCTGCTTCTCATCACACTCATGCTCCTGCCTGTTCCCCAGCCCTTCCCTGAACATGCCCTTGATTGCCAGAAGCTTTTCACCCCAACCCAAGAGCAGCCTGCCTTGCAAGGCTTTTCCCAAGCTGCAGGGCACCTTTTGTGCCGTTCCCTGCTCTGCAGGCAGGCTGCTGTTCCCTTGCAGGCTGAGCTTTTTGCCCCGGAGGTGTGTCTGCATCAAACATCTGTGTGTGTGTGGTGTCTGTCCCAGGCCAAGCGTCTGTATGAGCAGCGCTGCCGCGACAAGGACGAGGCGGAGCAGGCCGTGCACCGCAACGCCAACCTGGTCACGCAGAAGCAGCAGGAGAAGGTATGGGCAGGCATTCAGCCCTGCAAGAGCCTGAATGAGGGGGGCAGGGCTCCAGGCGGCTCTCCAAAATGCAGTTTATTCCATCCAAGAGGTTACAGCAGCCCAGGGTTGTGGGTGACAGGGCCTGTGCCTACAGCTGTCAGCTCCAGCTGCAGGCAGGCCTGGAGCCCTTTGGTTTAGGTTACAATGCATTATAGACTTTTCTTTGCTGAGCATCTTAATGTAGTAGAACCAATCTATACCTTAACTATTATCTATAGCCTATCATAACTACTATAATTACCATATTCATGTCGCTGTTCTCCAATCACTACAAGTCAGTACATTACAGTTTAAGCTAGAAGATGTTTTTCAGTTTTCTTGCAGTGGAAAATTCTGAGACCTTTTTTCTACTTGAAACATTTGCTGACTTGTTTGCCTGTGCTATCTTTCTGCTTGGTAAAAACATCTTCTTGTTTGAAGTGAGTTTGTCCTTTGCTGTAAGCCATAAAACCCCCTTCTAACTAACACACCCTTTGCCTCCTTGGTTAGCCAGTAAGACTGGCTCAGCAATTCTTTTCTTCTATATCAAAACTTGCTTCCATCTCTACTCCTTCTTCAGATTCTACATTTAAAAATTTTTCTGCTAAGCACACATATCTGTGAGACTTTCTTGTCAAACTTTCATCCTTCCCAACAGGCTGTGGCATGGCGGGGGGAAAGGGATGTCTTTTCTTGCAGCTCACATGCCCCAGCTCTTGTTCCAGTTCTGGGTTTGGGGTGAGATGGGGAGGCTGGTGATGCTCCAGTGCCATTAGTGATGCACACAGCCTCTTCTTCACCTTCCTTGTCTCTCCTGGTTTTGGCAGCTGTTCCTGAAACTGGCTCAGACGAAATCAGCACTGGAGGACACTGGTGAGTGTGGAAATGCCATGTTGGGAGGGCGAGGGGCAGGGGGTTGTGAAGCTGTGGCACAGCTCTTGGGTGAGCTCCAGCTCTTGGGTCAGGCATGACTCCTTGGAAACACATTCCCAAGATAGCAGCAGTGGGCAATGTCCCTGGAGAAACCTGCATGATCCCACTACAGCCATGTCCTTCTGCTTTATCCCTGATCTCCCACCCTTTTCAGCCTTTTTCCCAGCCCTAGAATTACCTTCTAGCAAAGGGATTTTTTTAATGAATGTTAATCATGGAATCACAGAATCATAAAATTATTTGGGTTGGAAGGGACCTTAAAGGTCATCTCATTCCAACCCCACTGAAGGGCAGAGGCACCTTCAGCCAAAATATGATTTGTCTCACAGACAGGAGTTACCAGCAGAGTGTGACCACAATGGAGAAGATCCGGGACGAGTGGCAGAACGAGCACATCAAAGCTTGTGAGGTAAATGCCCCTAAACACCTCTACGTGGCAGCGTGGTCCTCTGGGTTTGCAATCCTGGCTGCAGGGCTCAGGGACAGTGCAGATTTCCTGGTTTTGTATTCCCCTGGCAGTGAGGCAGCAGGATGTATTGCAGCTAACCCTGTGTGTGTGTGTCAAGCATGGCTTCTGGATTCAAGGCCCCATTGCTCCAAGGTTTCTGCTCTCATTTTATTATTTTTATTTTTTCCACCAGCTTCTAAAATTGACAGAGTCAAGGTAGTGACATTTTTGCCCACTGCCTGCTTGCATGGGTGGCATGGCTGTCATCTTGGACAGCTGTGGTCACCTCTGCATACTCAGTAACCCCAGGCCAGTATGTCCTGGAGCCTCAACAACACCTTTGTTGCTCAGAAGACTGTCTGAAACTCTAGAAGACTTTACATGACTTTTCAGCAGAGGCTGGTGGTGGCTGGGGATGCAGGTGAAGCCATCTCCACGTGCACACTGTGCCAAGAGCTCTTCACCTGGTGTCTCCCAGACCATGCAGGAGTGTGGGAACCCCTCTGAGAGGGTATATCAGCTGAAGCAGACAGCCTCACAGGGAAGTGGTCCAGCAGGGATTTCCAGCACACGCTGGGGAATTCCAGACTGGTTACAAGAGGGCTGAACAGCTGCTCTGCTGCTGGCCTGTGATCTGTGACCAAGGGGTGGACAGAGACTGCAAAGACAGATTTTATCTCAGATCTGCTTCAGGCTTGCAACCAGCTTTCCCATGCCCAGCTGTGCTGATCCCTTCCAAGTTACCTCTCTTCAGGCTGCTATTCCAATTTTCCCTTTTGAACTGAATTTTCTGTCTGTTCTGTGTGGTGTGCGTGGGTGTCTCTGTGCTGGTGTGCTTTTGGTGTCTTCTCTGGAAGCCTCTAGGATGGGGACACAGTTTAGTGGTGGCTTGGCAGTGCTGGGTTAGTGTTTGGACTCAATGCTCTTAGACAGCTTTTCCAACCCTAATGGTTCTGTGGTGGGGAGTGGAAAGCAGCAGTTTCACTTTTGCAGATGGATGATGTGGCAGTTTTCCCTTCCATGTGTTGCAAAGGTCATAAGTGGTAACAAGTGTGGATGTTCATGGGAATATGTAAAAACATGTGAAATTGATTGAGGTGTACCAGACAGCAGATTTCACAAGGAAAAGGGACTGCTTGGAAAAGGGCTAGGCAGGAAAGAAACAGAAACACCTCTGTTTTCATACATCCTCTTTGTTTTTTATTGCTCCATATCTGGAACATGGAAGTGTTAAAATAAACCAAACATGTACTTGTGACACCTGGGAGAATGTGTTAGTGATGGCCTTGGCAGTGCAGGAGTAATGGTGAGATTTGATGATCTTAGAGGGCTTTTCCAATCTAAATTATTCTGGGATTTAAGGGTACCTCGGTAAGGGAAGTGGGCTGGGACCACAGGGGCACAGGATACTTTGGGAACCTGTACTGCCTTTAGGAAGCTGGCTTGGTCTCCCCAGAGATAGAAGTGTGCTGGGTGGTCCCCTCCACATTAGTCTTGCAGATTTTCCAAGCCTTGTACATCACCTATATGCATAGAAGGATTATTTCTGCTCTGGACAAGCTGGAGGACTCACAGCTTCCTTGCTTCCTGCAGAAGACCTACACCAACTCCTCCTGGCAGTTAGCTTTGTTGTGGCATGTGGGGGTGGGAAGCAATCAGGACAGAAGAGATTTGCCCTCATTTTGAAGATGTTATGGACAGTTTTGTCTGTGCTGTTTCAGTTCTTTGAGACTCAGGAGTGCGAGCGGATCAACTATTTCCGTAATGCCCTCTGGCTCCACGTCAACCAGCTCTCCCTGGGCTGTGTCCAGAATGATGAGGTACCTCAACTCAAAACCTTCATTTTTCTTTGTAGAAAGCAAAGCCCAGTTTGTTTCCCTGTGCACCAAGCTGGGTCACATCTGAGTTGGCCCTTGATTGACCACAGACACCAGCGTGAGTGGGCAAAAGCAGAAGGATTGGCCAAAACTCTTGCAAATGAAGTTTTCTCCGGGATTTCCACACTTTTTGAGGGTGGTGAGGCCCTGGCATGGGTTGTCCAGAGAAACTGTGGTTGCCCCTGGATCCCTGGAAATGTCCAAGGCCAGGCTGGACAGGGCTTGGAGCAACTTGGGATAGTGGAAGGTATCCCTGCCTATGTTGGGGTGGAATGGGATGGGCTTCAAATTTCTTTTCCAATCCAAACTATTCTGGGATTCTGTGATTTCCCTGACGCTGGAGCTTGTGTGAGTACTGGGCTTTCACCCTATGTGTGGTAAGCAAAGGGAAAAGCCTCGTTTTTTGACCTGATTTATACAAATGCACTTTATTTCCCTTTTGCAGAAATACGAGGAAATCCGCAAGAGTTTAGAAATGTGCAGCATTGAGAAGGATGTTGATTTTTTCGTAAATTTACGCAAAACTGGAAGTTTGGCTCCAGGTAAGAGCTTAGTAGAATCTCAGAAAGTAGTGCTGACTGCTCTGTACTCCTCATGGAGCTGGCTGCTCTGGTCAGCATCATTTTGTGTGCAGAAAACACTCATTTTGCATTTCATTCACTGCCTTGCAACACTAGTCTCTGCCACTTTTGACAGCCCCTGGAGATCATAGTCTAAAATTTTTTTAGTTTCCTATCAGGAATTTTCTCAGAGAGGGGAAAGACTTAGCAGCTGAATGTTGGTAAAGTATTTTATGTCTGTGAGAGGCTTGTATTTTACTACTGTCAACTTTTCCTAGCTCCTGTTGTTTATGAAAACTACTATAATGCCCAGAGAAATGTGACTCCTGCGAGAAGTTCAGCTCCTGTGCCTATATCAAGGTGAGGTACAACTGCAATTGCAGATGATTCTCACTCTCCCAAAACAGGCATAATTTGTTCCTTTCAGTCTATTGGAAACTGGACTTAAAGGTATTAGAGGACAATATTTGCTTGCATGGCTCATGATGTGACATGTCACCAAGACAGATCACAGGAGGAGATCTGAGGAGAATTAAAAGCATTTGTGGGAGGAGGGAGGAACTGCAGAGCTGGATTCTCTCTCGTGGGACAGAAGCTGGGCAGGGAGGACATGGTGAAGGGTTTTTCTGTCAGGGGCAAGATGATGACTGGGGCCAAGACTCATGCTAAGGATGAATTGCCACTTTGGCTGCCCCACTGAGAGAGGAGTCATGTCCAATCACGACTTCCTGATGTCTCACTCTGAGCAAAGGCACATTAAAAGACATGCCCTGAGGCTCACTTGCCAATTTTTCCCTGAGTCAGTGCTTTCTGGTTATATTTTCCTCTTCCCCACTGTGTCAGGTTCAATTCCTGTGTTTTCCAAGTGGGCTGTGGGTGGTGAGCCCACTATGACTTGCCTTGTCAGGTCTCCATAAAGCCCAGGCTGGCCAAACCTCCTTCCCTCCCACCAGCTCTGGGGGACAGCTGGAGGGTGCAGAACCAGGGCAAAGGGAGTCCCTTAGCCATGCAAATCCTCAGTTCTGTGTTTGTTTCCTTCTGTGCAGGAGGGGACCTCTGCCCACCCCGACCAATGCACCAGGTGAGTTACTGCTTCGTGGGCTTTCTGAACATGGGAGCTTTCACTTCAGCCCTTGCCCAAAATCCCTTTCCAGCCCCCTTAAACCCCCTTTAGGCACTGGAAGGAACTCTAAGGTCTCCTTGGGGCGTTCCCTTCTCCAAGTGAACACTCCCAGCTCTCCCAGCCTTGCTTGAACCTCATTCACTCATTCACTTTAACATGGATGGCCAGTGTGTGGTGCTTCTGCTCTGTTTAAAGTCACATAATGAGCACTTCTCATAGGAAACCTGAGGGGATTTTTTGTGCTCTGTGTTTCAGGGGAGCCTGATTATGCCACAGTTGATGGCTACAGTTTGGTACATTTCTAACAGTCACAGTGAGTACCCACTTTTGATGAAATGAGGCTTAAAAGAAAGAGGGAAAGGAATTTTTTACCTGGGCAGATAGTAATATGACAGGGGAGAATGATTTATACTAAAAAAGGGTAGATTTAGGTCAGCTAGAAGGGAGAAATTCTTCCCTGAGAGGCTGGGGAGGCCCTGGCAGAGGCTACCCAGACAAGCTGTCACTGCCCCATCCCTGGAAGTGTCCAAGGCCAGGTTGGACAGGGCTTGGAGCAATCTGGGCTAGTGGAAGGTGTCCCTGCCCATGGAATTAGATGGTCCTGATGGTCCATTCCAACCCAAACCATTCTGGCATTCTGTAAGAAAGGATTTACTATGAGATGAAGCTACACAGAGGAGGGACTGGAGAAAAAAGGCCATTGGTTAAGGAATGACATTTTGAGGGGACTAATTGGAAGTGACACTCCTGTCAGCCCTCCCATCATTTGTCTGTAGCTGTGGTTTAGACACTGCTGATCCTGTTCTCTAGGTTTTCCAGAAGGCAGAAGACACTGTTGGTCTGACCAGCGTGGCAGAGATGGTGTTTTCAGTTATTCCCAGACACACAGAGCTGAAGTGCTTCTGCTTTTCAAGAGAATATTTGAGGACTACGATAATTATTTGTACATTCAGAAAGCGCTTACTAAAAACCTGTGCCTTTGATCAGCAAACTCCTTGGATGGATCTGCACACTCAGAGGAGGAAAAGGACCAGACACAGGGGTCACCTGTGTCGGAAGAAGGTTTTGGTTGGAAGTTCTTCTAAAGTGTAGACATCTAGAAAGTCTGGGGCCTCCCACTCTCTGTATAACTAAGAGGTTGTCTGTGCTGAGAGGAGTCCTGCACGATGCTTTGGGCACGCTGGCTTGTGTCCAGGGTATGTGCATCCCTCTCAGATCTCAGGTTTTGCCTGTTCCTAAAGGCTCTTGCCTGTACCTAAGGTCTTTCATTAGTGGGGATTAAACTTTAGGTGAAATTTAGGTGAAATTTTAGGTCATTTAGGTGAAATTTTACTCATATCTCTCAGAAATCTTACTTAGAGGGGCACCAGCAGTTGCACCACGTATCTGGCTTAGCTGTAGCTGTGCTCCAGGCTTAAGTGGAAGCTGCTTTGCATCTACCCAGGGAGGGGCTGTGTCACATCCAACCTGCTGGGAGGTCCCAGGAAGGTTCTAAGGAATTTATTCAACTCTTCCAGCCACCTCTCCGATTAGGGTCTTGTGGGCTTTTAGGTTTATCAGGTTGCCCCTGGTAAGCTCTGGAGACCAGGCTGGATGGGGCTTGGAGCCACCTGGTCTAGTGGAAGGTGTCCCTGCCCATAACAGGGAGTTGGAACTGATGCCTTTTTGGGACTACCTAAAAACAGAGTCCAGACAAAATTAAGGGAATAAAAAGTTATATTTATTGAAGGGCCTTCAGGAACATTTTGGGCAGACAAAGCCCCCCAGAAAATGGACAGTGGGTCATGTGTTTTCACATTTTTGTAAATTCGGTCTGTTTGCATATTGGGGGTTAATCTTCCAATTACAGCTTCAGGTAATTAAGTCATTTACCCCAAGTTTGCTGCCCCTCAACTCACTTTTGTTTATGTTTCTCAGGGCCTGAGACAGTAAGGAGTCCTTGAGAGGCCTAGAGAGGAATTGTTTTGTATGACCAAAATGGGAAAGCAGTAGCTAACACTCCATATGGAGTTTAGGGTTATACACTAAAGAATTGCAGGATTACAAATATTTGCAAAATATAAAAGGTAAAATCCTAAGGCATCAGAACTAGGTGGTCTTTAAGGTCCCTTCCAACCCAAACCATCCTGGGATTCTCTGATTCTATGATTTAGTTAACTTCTGTGATTCTCTAAACTCTGAACTTGTTCTGACTATGCACCACTGGAAACAAACCTATCTACTACCGGAGCCATGAAACCGGTTTTTCTGACCACTTCTCCTGAAAGTTCCTGCCCTTGTTGTTACCATAGATATAGATATGATTATGGCTTTGATTCAGAAGCTTACATGCCTCGGGGCTGCTGGTCTCTCTGATGTCCCTGTGTGCAGTGCTGCTCCACTGCTCCTTGCTGCCTTATTTGACTGGATACAGGGACACAGGACATGGGGATAAACACACAGTTTACCTGTCTAAACCTGGTGCCAGGTCACTAACCTGGAGCAACGGGATTTGCTGTTTTTATGATGTTTTTCAAGTTGAATCTGCATGGCTTCAGCATGTGCCTCAGCCCACCAGTCCTTGGGGTTTTCACTGGATTTATTTGTGTGGGGAAGATGACAATGAGCTCCAACATCTGCCCTGCTGCCTCACAGTCAGCTGTGCAAAGTGCACATGGCAAGGAATCAGCTATCCTATTTATTTCTGAAAGACCAAGGATAAAAATACTCTTCTGAAGGAGCCTGCTGTAGTCTTAGTTCTATAAATACGTATTTTAAAAAATAAGTTCTGAGTCTTGTGTTCTGGATATCCGTTCTTTTTCAAAGTTGTCATGTTCACTTTCTGTCGGGGATGGGTTTGGGATCCATGCAAAGCATCCTAGTCTCTGCTGGATGGAAACCTACAAGATCACATCCTTTATTTCAGTCCTTGCTCAATACCAACACAGCAGTGGGAGAAAAAACCCCAAAAGAGAATGGCATGAGAAGTGCTTATCATTAGCCATGAGCTGCAGACCATGCAGGGCTGTTTGCCTTGGAGGAGTGTTTGCTCTGCAAAAACTTGCATGGCTTCTCTTCTGGGATTTTTCCACTGATTGAGCACAATAGATGCTGTTTGGCTTTTCTGGATGTAGAGGTGCCCAGTGAGGCTAAAACTTGGCTTGCACATTTACTAAAAGCACAGAAGTAATCCCAAAATCGGGGTGCTGGGGAAGGTTTCCCCCTACACCCACGTCCAATTTACCTTTCCCATAGCTACTACAAATTCCAGGTTACACTAGTAACACAAAGACTTCTCAAGCCCTAGGTACGAGGTCCCAGGGAGAGAACAGTGCCTGTTCAAGGCCAGTAACAGGACTGTGATGTGCCACTGAGCTCTGGGTGGGCTCATCCTCCTGGGCATCGGGAGAAGTCCCTCCTGCTCCGGCTGTGGCTCCCTGGGGATGGCCGGGTGCCAGGACAGGGCTCTGGGGGACAGCAGTTCCTGCTCTGGGGCTGAGCCAGCATTCCTGCTGTGCTGGAGGTGTCTCACGCCCTGGGGCACACAGAAGTGACCCCACACTCCCCATCCTGCTCGTGGGGGTTTGGCTCTGCATCCCACATTCCCTGTGGCAGAAGCTTGGGGTGGCCCTATGGATGGTCTTTGAGTCCCTCTAGCAGTCTCTGCTTCGCTGTGGACTCTCTGTGAGTCCCTCTGGGCAGTCTGTCCCTGTGGAAGGTCTGTTGTCCCTATGTCAGTCCCTATGGATGGCCTGTATGTCCCTGTGGATGATCTCTGGGTCCCTATAGTGGGCCCTGGTCATCCATGGAGCGTCTGTCAGTCTCCATGGACAGTCTCTGTGTCCCTACGGCTGGTTTCTGCAGATCCCTACAGCAGATCCCTCTCGCCTGGGGCTGGTCTGTGGGGTCCCCACAGGTGCTCTGTGTGACCATGGACACTCTTGTGGATCCCTGTGTCCCCATGGATGGTCTATCAGTTCCCATGGCTGCTCTGTCAGTCCCTATGGATACTCTGTGTCCCCTTGGATGCTCTTGTGGGTCCCCATGGATGGCCTGTGGGTACCTATGGATGCTTTCTGTGTCCCCATGCATGCTTTTTGTGACCCCATGGATGGTCTACGTGTCCCTATGGAGTTTCTATGGCTCGTTATGGATGGTCTAAGTGTCCACACAAACATTCTGTGTGTCCCCATGGATGGCCTCTCTGTCCCCATGGAGTGTCTGTGTCCCCATGAGTGTCTGTGTGTCCCCACAGAGTGCCTGTGTGTCCCCACAGAGTGCCTGTGTGTCCCCACAGAGTGTCTGTCTATCCCCATGGAGTGTCTGTCCGTCCCCAAGAAATGTCTGTGTGTCCCGATGAATGTCTGTCTGCCCCCACAGAGTGTGTGTCTGTCCTGATGAGGGTCTGTGTGTCCCCATGAATGTCTGTGTGTCCCCACAGAGTGTCTGTGTGTTCCCACAGAGTGCCTGTGTGTCCCCATGAATGTCTGTCTGTCCCCATAGAGTGTCTGTGTGTCCCTATGAGTGTCTGTGTTTCCCCATGGAATGTCTGTCTGCCCCCATAGAGTGTCTATGTATCCCCAAGGAGTGTCTGTCTGTCCCCACAAGTGTCTGTCCCCATAGAGTGTCTGTCTGTCCCCATGAGTGTCTGTCTGTCCCCATGAGTGTCTGTGTGTCCCCACAGAGTGTCTGTCTGCCCTCATGGAGTGTCTGTCTGTCCCCATGGAGTGTCTGTATGTCTCTATGAGTGTCTGTGTGTCCGCATGGTGTGTCTGTCTGTCCCCATGGAGTGACTGTCTGTCCCAACAGAGTGTCTGTCTGTCCCCATGAAATGCCTGTATGTCCCTATGAGTGTCTGTCTGTCCCCACAGAGTGCCAGTATGTCTCCATGGAATGTCTGTGTGCTCCCTACGGAGTGTCTGTCTGTACCCATGGAGTGTCTGTCTGTCCCATGAGTGTCAGTCTGTCTCCATGGAGTGTCTGTCTGTCCCATGAGTGTCTGTCTGTCCCAAGAAGTGTCTCTGTGTCCTCATGAGTCTCTGTCCGTCCCCACGGAGTGTCTGTCTGTCCCCAGGAAGTGTCTGTATGTCCTTATGAGTGTCTGTATGTCCCTCTGAGTGCCTGTGTGTCCCCACAGAGTGTCTATGTGTCCCCATGGAGGGTCTGTCTGTCCCCATGGAGGTCTGTCTGTCCCCACCGACGCTCTCTGGCTCCCCCGTCCCGCCCGCTCCCTCAGCCCCTAGCCCCGCCCCGTCCCACCCTCACGGCCGCGGCCCCGCCCCACCTCGGCCTCGCCCTGTGATTGGCCCGCGCGGCGGGGGCGTGTCCCACCGCTCATCGCTGTGTGTGATTGGGTGGCGCGGCGGGGGCGTGTCCCGCCGCCCGTCCCTGCGCGGCCCGGTGCCGCCCGAGCGCGGGGAGCGGGGCCATGGCCGAGGCCGTGCGACCCCCGCGCCGCGCCCGCTCCCGCCCCAAGGTAATGGCACCGGCACCGGGGGGGGCTCGGGGCGTGCTCCGCCGCCGCGGGGCCGAGGGAGCGACCCGCGTGTAGGGGTGGCCGCGCCAGGCCGTGTTTACATCCGTGTTTGTGCGGCCTCTAATGGTGGAGGGTGGAGAGTGGGGGGAGCGTGTCTGGGCGATGTTGTTGTGGGGCGTTTTTTTTTTTTGTTCCGTAAAAAGATTCCTGCTGTTCTGCGCTCCGTATCCGTGGGTTTGTAGTGTTTACCAGGCGCGTGAGGGTGGTGACAGGCCTTGTGCTGTAGCAGGGTGTAAACAAGGTTTTTATTACGTTGTCCTGCGGCCTCCTCGGGGGTCCCGTGTCCTGTGGGAGAGCCGGGGCAATGGAGCTCGCCCGCATTTACAGTGTTCTACTGTAGTGTGGGCAGACAGTCCTGCAGACAGAGCTGGGGTTGTTCAGCTGCACAAGAGAAGGCTCCAGGGACACCTCAGAGCCCCTGCCAGGGCCTCCAGGGGCTCCAGCAGAGCTGCCCAGGGACTGGGGACAAGGCCTGCAGGGACAGCACCCAGGCAATGGCTCCCAGTGCCAGAGGGCAGGCACAGATTTTGGGCTCTTGGCAATTAGGAATTGCTGGCTGGGAGGGTGGGCAGGCCCTGGCCCAGGGTGCCCAGAGCAGCTGTGGCTGCCCCTGGATCCCTGGCAGTGTCCCAGGCCAGGCTGGATGGGGCTTGGAGCAGCCTGGGACAGTGGAAGGTGTCCCTGCACATGGCAGGGGGTGGAATGAGATGATCTTTAAGTTCCTTTCTAACCCAAATCATTCAGTGATTCTGTGATACTCCATCTTGTCTGCGTTTGGCTTTGAAATGCTGAGAACATGATGCTGTGTGTAGCACATGATAGTGCTGCTTCTTCATGAGTTGGCGCTGCAGTTTTTAAGTATCACTCTTCCTAGGTTTTTATTCTGAGTGTGGTTTTTATTCATGATGTTAGTACTGACAGTTTTCTGAAGGCTTTATTTTCTTTACAGAGAATATTTATGGGAATGATTTGAACTACCTTACAAAGTGGAAATGTTTTCCTTGGTTTCTTGACCTCTTTCTTGTTGTCCCTATGGACGCCCATATAGAGCAAGGACATTGAAGTCATGACTGTCAAAACTCTTTGAAAACACTGAATTAATCGACCAGTGTTCTGTCAAACCAGGGTTAAATCTAAGTGTCAGGTGTGGGTGTGCTTCCTGAAGGGAAGGGAAGCAAAGATTGCAGGCAAAAGCAATCCCAGAAGAATTACTGTGTCTTTGTTTTGGTTTTGATTCAGCCCCCTGCCGTGTGCAAGGCAGTCAGACCTTCAAACTGCTGCCTAAGAGAATTGGTTCCCTGCAGGAAGGTGGTGAGTCATGGATGACACTGCTGTTTCATTAAGGACATGTGTGTGGTGACTCCAGTCTTTAGCCATCCCTTCCAGGTGAAATTCACTGTGAAACAATTCACTGGAGGTGTCACATGTGAGAACCCTAAATTCTCCAGTGCTGCACATGACCCATTTCTGGTATTTCTGTTGCTATTACTGTGCTCACCTCTGTTAATACCTGGGCGTGCCTGAGGATGCAGTTTGCAGGTCAGTCACATTAAGGACTTTTCCATTCCCATGCCACAGGAAAAGCTGTAATGCAATCCTTTGAAAAGCTGGAATTCTTGTGAGCTGAGAGAAAGGCTGGCTCAGCTGCAGAGCTGCCAAGTGGTGGAATGGAGCCCAGGGCTTTCTGACAATGGTAGCCCCAAAGTTAAACTTGTGCAGCACCAGCAGCATTGGGCATGGGGCAAGGCTAATGAGCAGCTGCCATTTTCCCATCCCTGGGAGTGTTCCAGGCCAGGCTGGACAGTGCTTGGAGTGACCTGGTCTAGTGGAAGTGTCCCTGCCTATGGAAAGGGTTGGAATGAGATGGTCTTTGAGGTCCCTTCCAACCCAGACCATTCTGGGGTTCTTTCATATGTGGCTTAAGCAGCATTTTCCTGTGTGTTAGTTCAGAACTTGATTTCTTTCATTCTTTCTCAGATGAAATCTCTTTTAATGATTGTGCCATTTATTTTGCCTAGGAGAGTGAGAACTGAAAGGCACATCACAAATTTTAAAAAACAGCTGGGTCTGGGAGGGATGCAGGCTGATACTGAGAGATAAAGGGAGTTTATTCTGTACGAAGAGTGCAAGAGGAAACGTTGAGATTGTAGAGAGGAGAGGACCACCATGTGTTTGTGAAGTATGTGGATCAATAGACTGTATAAATATGATTTAGTGATACAGTATCCTATGGACGTTATTGACTTTGCGGTAATTGTCAGGAGATGCTTATTATGACAAGTCCTGGCTTAAAGAATTGCACTGATGTATTTTTAGCCTCTCACCTGCAGCTTTAGGTAGTGAGTCAGAGCTGTTTTGTGATCAGAAGTGTTTACAGGTTTTAATACACCAGAAAACAGTACGAAACCCAAGCCAGAGTAATTCCTGTTTTTTGTAAAGGACCTACGACCATATGTTCAGAGTAAAATTAGCCTTGAGATCGAGGTGTTCTTGATCAATAGTGCCTTGGTTTTCATTTATGCTTTCTCTTAAGGCAAAACCATTCAAATATTTAGTAAAATTATATGAGATACTGCAAGCAAGTTTCCAGAACTGTCGTCTTTTTCCTGTTATTATTTCCCCAAATTAAAAGCTTGTACTCATTTCACCTGTGTTCATTGTTACATTATCTGGGTTATCCAAAACTGGAGCACTGTGACCTAACTCCTCAGTTTTGCTCCTAATAAAGTGCTAGATCTACACAATTTACAATTGCTGTGCCAATTTTTTGTTTTACGAGTTGGCAAATGATTTACAGATTATCAAAATCTTAGTTCATTTCCTATGCTGTGTTTTTAGAAAGGAAGCTAATCTACAGTTTAGATTAGATTTATGGAATTATTGAGCCTTAAACTAATGGTAATTTTAAATTGATTTACAGTTTTAATGGCACTGTTAAGTTTTTTTATGTCTCCAGTGTGTATTGCCTGCTGAAAATAGGTATTTCAGTAATTGTTCAGATGTTACCATGGTTTTAGAATGTAGCTAAGGGTTACATTCCAGACTTGCTTTCTGAAATTGCTGTTCTGAAATTACTGTTTTGAAAATATTTCTCCAGTCACTAAAATATTCTGTAAAACTTAAGATGGATCTGGATCACAGAGTAACTTTTTTTTTTTTTTCTGTCGATAGGTGAAATTGAGTAACTCTTCTTAGGTGTCGGGGACCTGTTATGTTGATTGTTTTCTGTGTTGATGAAACAGTCTGTCCTGTGATATTTATAGATTTTTGCTTAGAAACGTTGAAGCCTTGTGCAAGAGCACAAAACGACACACTGGTAGACAGTCTTCATAGGGCAGCTAAAGAACAGAGATTTGTTTGGTATATTTGTTTTTATCTTAAATATTATGAAAATTAATATGTTTAAAAGGGCTTTTGGAGTCATAATGCTGACAAATACTACTTTTGGTGTTGGTGGGATTCGGGATGCAAGATGAAGAGATTCATTTGGCAGTGACACTGTTAATTTTTTGTTTTCTTAGGAAAAAAAGAAAAGAAGTAATGAGGAGCCCCAGGTACAAGAGCCTGATGATGTTTTCCTGCCTCCTGTGGCAGAAGGGTCTTCTCAAGCCAGGAGAGTGCAAGTGGAACATCCTGGAGAATTCACAGAAATTCAGCTCAGAGATGAAGAAGAAGATAGGAGAACTATAAATGATGTGTCTGACACCCCCCAAAATCATTTATCTTCAGCAAATGAAGGGGCTCTGGCAGCGGCTCTGGAGCCTCCCAGAGATGCAGAAGAGGTCAAAGCTGATCCTTCCCAGGAGGAATGTGCGGGGGATGTTGAGAAGAGCAAGTTGGACAAACCTCAGAGCCCTGTGGAGGCAGCTGCTAGTGGATCTAGAAATCCTGACTTACTGAGTAGTACCTTTCAGTCCAGTACTGCTCCCCCTCTGTCAGTGATGGGCTTTGTACAGGGCAGAAGAGCTGAAAACCGACAAGACTTGAGGGATCCTCTCTCCTGCTCTTCAGAGAAGCTTCCTCCCAGCACCTCCCAGCGCCCTGAGCAGTCCAAGGCGCGCGTTCCGCGGCCGGTTTATCCAGACCTGTCCTTGGAGCTGTCCTACGAGAAGCCCACCATCATGGCAGTGAAGCCCCTGCTGCACCACGAGAGGCTGTACCCAGAGCTGCCCTCCGAGCCAGAGCTGGTGCCTTTCACCAGGGAGCAGCTGAAGATCTTCGAGCCCTGCTCCTGGCTGGAGAACGTCGACTCCTATGCCGAGGAATTCGAGAGTGTGGCTCACCAGGACAGGCACGAGTTCTATGAGCTGCTCCTGAACTACATGCGCTGCAGGAAGCAGCTGCTCTTGGCTGAGGCAGAGCTGCAGGCCATGACAACAGACTGCCAAAATGTGAAGGGGAGATTATGGACTTTCAAGGAGCAGCAGAAGACTGTGCAGGTGCTGTTGCTGAAGCTGCTTTTGAAGCCAAACTATTAGGAAATTAACTTTATTTGCCAGGTTGATCATAGTTAAGGTGTTTTGTTGTGAAAGAATCACAGAATGTTAAGGGCTGGAGGGGACTTTAAAAATCATCTAATCCCAAACCTGCTTTCTATGGGCAGGGACACCTCCCACTAGGCCAGGTTGTTCAAGGCCTTATCCAACCTGGCTTTGAGCACTGCCAGGATTGGGGCATCCTTCCTGGTCTGCCTGTGCCAGTGTCTCACCACACCCACAGTAAAGATTTTTTTTCCTAATACCTAGCCTAAATTACCCCTTGTTTCAGTTACTCCCTTTAGTCCTCGTCCTGTTACTACAGCTCCTGATGAAGAATCCCTGTCCAGCTTCCCTGTAGGCCCCTTCCAGATACTGGAAGGTGCTGTGAGGTCTCTACACTCCTCTAGGCTGAACAGCCCCACCTTTCTCAGCCTGTCTTCATAGGGAAGGTGCTCCAGTCCTCTTACTGACTTCTGTGCTTCCTCTGGACTTCCTCTAGCTCTAACAGTTCCATGTCCAGAGATTATTGCCTTTGCTTTCAGTCTCTCCACTGACCCCCAGTACTTGAGAATATCATCCTCTTGAGACTTAAGATGGTTTTTTTGTTTGATTTTTAACCTCTGACGTGTTCAGGGCAGTGGGATATATGTTGGTGATTTCCTTTTGGGTCAGAAAGGATGAGCTGTGTACTCCCAGTTCTGTCCCTGGTGTCAGGTGAAGTTTCCCAGCACTCCAGGCAGACCTGAGGGACAGTGGTGGAGTGACTGTAGCAGTGATGTCCCATCTGGCCTGCTGCCAAGTGTAGGGGCAGTTTCCATTGATGTCATTCCTGCTGCAGGGAGCTCGGGTTGTGCTCAGGAGCAGCCCCGTAGCTCAGAGGGGGCATTAGGGCCATCCACTTGCACTAACTTGTTCCCTAAGTGTAGCTGTGGTTTTTCTTACCTCCAGAATGGGCGTGGTACTCTGTAACATTTTTGCCTGCAAACCAGAGAGGTTGATGGAGCTCTTTGTGGCACGCATCAGAAAAGTTTTCCCCCAGACTCCTTCTGTGACACTTGCCTTGGGAGCTCAGCATCAGTGGGAGTGAATGAAATTGTTCTGCTACTGTTTATAGCCCACACATCATCAAAATTGTCCAAAGATGCTGAACACCTATGCATAGGGTAGATTTTACTGTTTCTGTGAGTGCAGTTCACCAGAGTTGAGGAACTGAACATATCTGGATATTTTCTTTTTTCTTGGGGAATAACACTGAGCCTCACTGGATTCTAAGGTTTGCAGTGATCATTTTTTGTACCAAAAGCAATTTTGGCTTCGCTCTTGCATCTTCTAAGGCCATCATAGAGTTGTGTAAGATTGCTACTTGCTTTATTTCATCCCAATTCACTATATATTTATTGTGTGTACAGAATATTTGTTGTCTTTATACCAATTTAAAATTCTTACTCTACTAATTTAGGAAACACAGGGATGCTTTCAAGTTAAGCTTTCACAGTGCTGGTTCTTAAGAATGTTTCCTGATTGCGCAGAAGATTACCAGGAATGTTATTTATTGTAGGAATAGCAAGAATGTTATTTATTGTATTTTTCTTGTGCTGAAGAAGTAGAGATGAGGCAGAGGAAAACATTTTGAACATGCAGTAGGAAATTGCTGCGAATTATTAGTCTTGGGAGTTTGGGAAGTATTTATCTTGTTCCAGTGAATGTTTTAGCTTTAAAATAGCAGGTCCAAATATATATGGGAGATCTGTAAAATAAGAAGCAGGTGCACTCACTGGGAGTGAGGCACCTGGTTTTGTTCACATTCTCTCAGTGCTGCAGGCAAGTAACTTCTGGCTGTTTCCAAACCTGAGTTACTGAGGGTTCATGAAATATTTTTTTCTTCAGAAATCAAGGATATGAACCTTCAGTGGTTGGTACCTCTCAAAAGCGCATAGGACATTGCCAAATATTTGTCTTTTCCATTTATGAAATGTCCCCTTTTATGAAAGCCTTGAAATCTGTTTAAGAGAGGGTTATATCGTGATCGATTTCAGTTAGGCTGATCCAGCAAAATGTCAGAGCTACTGACATGGAATATTTGTTCTCTTTTCAGGGTGTGTGTGCAGATCAGTGCAAGGTGACAGGCCACCACCGCTACCAGACGGTGGAGCTGAACGAGAGCGTGCTGGGGGAGCTGAAGAAGCTCTTGGAGGCCAAAGCAGAGCACGTGCACCAGACCCTGGCACTGCACTCCTACACCTCGGTGCTGTCCCGCTTGCAGGTGGAGTCTTATGTTTACAGGCTGCTCAGCAGCTCGTCCCTGCTGAGATCCGTGGCCCTGCAGCAGCAGGAACAAGGTGTGTTCGCTGGTCTGGGCTGCTCCCAGTCCTGGTCTGGGTGCCAGCACCTTGTGTGGCTGCAGTTTTGGGCTCTTGTGGTGGAATTTGTGTACTGGAGTGTTTCTCCTCTGTTAGAAAAAAACTGTTGGTCTTCTGTAGGGAATCAGTGAAACTTTTTTCTCAGAGGAAAATGTCCAATTGTCTTGACTTTATCACCTGGGCAGTAAAAGCTGAATGTAGAAGTGACTTCTGCTGTCTGAGCTGCAGACTGACACCAATTACTGCACTGAAACACTGTGTGGATGGACACCTAAATTCCCAATATTTTGTTGTCCAAGGCAATATCTGATACAGTTCTTTTTCCCAATTCTAAAATGAGCTGGATATTTTTCCTTCTTTACTTCCTCTTGGAAGGTCTTTTGAAATCTTAAATTCTTAAATTAAATAATTCTTAAATTAAATAATTCTTAAATTAAATAATATTTAGAACTATCTTTTTGCTTTTCATCCTGAGTGTTTTGTTTAAGCTTGTGCCAATATAATCTTTTAGCTAAAGTATTTCTCCTCCTCCTGCCTGAGATACTTTTCTTTCTTGTTGCTCCTCCCTTTGCACTCCACCTCTCAGATAGTTTATGTGCATGGTAAATGGTGGTTCTTAAAAAGCTGATGTTGAGGGAAGGCCTTTTGTGAGAGTAACCACAGTATATTCTTCTTATAATTAGTGTCCAGAGCTTAATTACAAGATTAAACAAAGTGCTCTTAAGTATTCTCTTCTGACAGATTTAGTGTTGAAATGTCTTGCTGTCTGCTCTCATACAGAGAGCAGTTTTATGTCCACCCCCAAACCCATTTTTCATGCTGCTACTTCTTGTCAAAGCTTCATTAATTCTGTTTTTAATTTACAGTTTCAAAGCAGTCAGAAAATCTCTCTTCAGACTTGAGCCACTTGAAGGAATGTATCAGTGTCCTTTTCAGCTTCACTCGCAGGGTTATTGAAGATCCTCAGTTTCACAGTGACCTTCTCATGTGGCTGCAGAGACTGGTGAGGGAGTAGACATGGATATATCTGATCCAGCACACAGGATGAATTCAGGAATAATTTCTGGAAGTGTTACTGTTTTGCTTCCTGTCTCATGGGCAATGTTTTTTTTTGGTGGGGTTTGTTCTATTTGTGGAACAGAATCTCTTAGCAGATCTTTAGAATTGATTCCTTTGTCTGAAAAAATCAAGTATCATTAGTGAGGATTGGCACCTGAGCAGCCAATACTACTCACAGTGAACTTAATAATACTCATTGTGCTTTTACTTATTTTGAAATTAGAGCTGTTCAGACTTGCCATGTTGGAGAAACCTTTGTTCTTGCCAATTTCTAAATAAATTAGATTTTAATGTAGTTGTAGAAAAACCAGTTACTTTGTGCCAAAAAAATGGTTTGTGGCAAGGCAATAAGGCAAGCAAACAGATTTTAAATTTTGTTCTCCTGTAACATGCTCTGAAAATTCAGGTGTGTTAGAAAGGGTGAGAAATGAACAGTATTTCTCTAGTTAGCAGCACTGTAAGGAAATGAACTTCAGAGTTATTTAGTTGATTTCAATACACTTCCCTCTAGGTGTCTGTGCTGCAGAGAATTGGCTGTCCAGGTGACCATCTCTTCCTCTTCAACCACATCCTTCGGTGTCCAGCTGGCATCAGCGAGTGGGCTTGTCCATTCATCCAGGTGTGAATGTTTAATTCTTTACTGCCAGCAGGTTGGAGTGGGAGTGGCCTGGGTAGGGGACGAGAGTGTCTTGTGCCTGCTTAATCCCTCATGACTGCCTTTCCAGATGTGTGGAATCATGGTGGCAGTGAGGGGTTTGTCAGGGAATACGTTAGGCCAGCCGTGTTCAGGTTGACAGGGGAACACACTTAACTCTTGACTGGAGAGATTCCATGGAAGGGAGTCAAGGCCTTATGCACCAGGTCTTGGGAGTGTTCTCCAAAAAGTGGAAGGCATATTTAGACTTGAAGCAGCAGCTGTATAGAAAAAGTGAGATTGGAGTCAGCTCTGTGCTGTGTAAGGGATCAGGAGGAACAGATATTTTAATATCCTATACGTTGGAGTGGGACTGCTTTCCCTGGAAAGTTCAGGGACAAAGGGTTCACTTTGTCTTGTCAGATGGATTGTGGATATCCAAAGGCACCAGGGTGTTTTTCAAAGAACATATTTGCTCTTCTAAGAGGAGGAAAACATTGGAAATCTAGTCACAGGAAAATTACACTAACAGGAAAGGAAAACAATGTAATAGAAGTATAGAATAGAAAAGATTAGCTTGGGAAAGACCCTTAATATCATTGAATCAAATTAACCTAATGTGGTAGGATTTTATCTTCCCTTGTGCTCAGTGTCTGAATTACCCCTGGTGCCCAGACCTACATGTGGCACAAGAGAGAGATTGTCTTTTTTTTTTGTGCAGTTTTTGATCTGGGTTTTTCCTCTCCCACCCCTCCTTTAGTTTTTTTAAGTAATTCTTTTGGACAAGTCACAATATTTTGCCATGGCAATACTTTGTCTAGGGTGTGGGTGCTGTCTTTTATGGATTATTCTAAGGCTTAACAAAAAGCTAATGAGAAATGTGGATTTCTCTGCTGAGAATAATTTCCCCTTTGCTTATTTACATTTACTTAGATTTTTGCATTTAATTTCAGATCAAAGTCTTGGGTAACCCGTCGGGTGTCTTTCATTTCATGCAATCTCTTGCCTTGCTTATGTCTCCTGTCAAGTAAGTATGAACATGATTTTATAAATATGTTCTGATTATTTAAGAATAGAAAACACAACATACAATCTACTTGTAAAACTCTGAAAGTTCATTGCAGGCAAAGTCATAAAAGTGGGCACAAATAGATTCACAGTTTAATTCAAGCTCTTTTTACTCATTCATCTTAAAATTCAGCCTTGGCAGCACCTCCTTGTGCTGTACACAGTATGATGCAGCTTTCTTTCAGCTGTGAAATAGCTCATGACAAACCCACACATTTTGTTACTGTGGCTTCTGAAATCTGTCTTGCTTTGCACCATGGCCTGTTTTCTGTACTGTCTCTGCAACAGAATCCCCCGAGTAAAGGTGTTGAGATGGTGTACACACTGATTGGATGTGTTGATATATTTTTCATCCTTTAAAAAAAAAAGTAAAAAAAAATCTTGTAGGAATGTGGTGCTTGGAGAAGGTAGTTAATGAAATCAGTCACGAGTGAAAGCAGTTATGTTCTCCAGATAAAATACATCACTTGCCTCTCCCTCTGCCCAAATCTTGAGGTCAAAGAGTCAAACTGCTGGTATTTAGGGTTGTCACTGTGATCTTGATAGCTTGGGTTTGAGTTAAGTGGGAGTCTTGTTATTGAAAACTGTTACTTTAAAGGGTATCATTTTTACATTTAATTTCTAGAACTGCCTGGGAAAACCAGTGTATCCTGAGGGAATGTGTGTTGCCAGTGCCTTTTGGTACTTGTGTTTGGAACAAAGGCCAACTTAATGTGTCTGGAGTACTGCTCTAAATGCTGATACCAGAACTCAGAGCCTCCACAGGGTCTGCTCTTACTGGTAAAAGAGCTGAGGCTTATCAGTTACAGCTCCTGCATGTCAGGAACCAGATTATCCCAGAGTCATTTACAGTCACAGGATTGTTTAGGCTGGAAAACACCTTTAAGGTTGTTGAGTCCAAGCCTTAACCCAGAGCCACTGTGTCCACTGCTGAACCATGTGTCCTCTGGTGCCACATCCACAGGCCTTCTGAACACTTCCAGAGATGTTGACTCCTCCACTGCCCTAAACAGTCTGTTGCAGTGCCTGACCAAGTTTCCATGAGAAAATTTTCCCTAATATCTAATCCAAACCTCCTTTAGTGCCACTTGAAGCTCTTTATGGTCCTGTCATTTCTAACTGGGGAGCAGAGTTTGATCTCCCCACAGCTGTTCCCAGGGGAACACTGCACTCCTGTCAGGAGCTGTGCAGAGCCACAAGGGCCCCCCTGAGCCTCCTTTGCTCCAGGCTCAGCCCCTGCCCAGCTCCCTCAGCCTCTCCTGGGGCTCCAGCCCCTTCCCAGCTCCGTTCCCTGCCCTGCACACGCTCCAGCCCCTCAGGGTCTCTCTTGTCCTGAGGGCCCAGAGCTGTCCCCAGCACCTGAGGTGCCTCAGCAGGGCCGGCACAGGGACAGGCCCTGCCCTGGGGCTGTGTCACAGCCTGGCTGGGACAGCCCAGGGGCCATTGGCCTCCTGCCCCCCTGGGCACCCTGGGCTCGTGTCCAGCCCCTGGCACCAGCACCCCCAGGGCCTTCTCTGCCAGGCATCTTTCTGCTTTGCTTGCTGATTTCTTCCTCTTGCATCTGGATTTTTTAATATCTTCCCTTAACGGAAAGGTTATTAAATTCAGAATTTTTACTTTTCTAATTTTTTACACTTGATTTTTCACTTTAAAACAGAAATCGCGTGGACTTCATGTGCCATATGAAACCAAGTGAAAGGAAAAGTTCCTCTTCTTCTGGGAAGGAATCTGGGAACTGGACTCTGGTAGATGAAGGAGGAGAAGAGGTACAGCAGATGACTTCTTTTGTTTCTCTTTGTTTTGTCCTTTATGCTTTTGTTCAAGCTCATTGATCTTTGTGAAATGGGTGAAGCAAATCTGACTTGTTAAGTTAAAAAGCATGGTTTGAATTTGCTTCTATTTTAGTCTCATTTTATCTCTGTGGTATAACTGTAGAGTGGAGCTTGCAGTAGTGAGTATTAGCAGAGAGAATTCAAATATTTCAGTTACTCCTAACAAAACTCTAATTAGTACAATAGTGAATCCCTTTACTACTGGTTTTACTGTAGAGACACTGAAAATACCTGTATTTATCTATAGGATGAGGATCCTGAAACAAGCTGGATTCTGCTCTTGGAAGATGACTTGATTGCTCTGTTGTCACAGTTCCCATTTCACGAGCTCTTTCAGCAGTTCCTTGGGTTTACCTCTGAAGGTAAATCAGTTGCTAGATGGTTATTCTTCATTTTGTTTATGCTAATTATATTAATGACTGCCACTGCCAAGAGTGCTACTGTACTATGAAACTCTCTGAGAAAAATAATAATGAACCTGTGCAGCAGCTTGCAGGCTAAAGGGATGAGCTGGAAGTATATGCCATGTGTATGGGATAAATAAAAACCTGATAGCAACATGCAAAACATTAGAGTCTGTTCCCTTAGTTTGGGTTTGGCTGTCAGTTACCTTCCAAAAGTGCTTTCAGAGCTATTTTTCCCCCCTCACATTTTAGTTGTAATTGCTTGCCAGAGATCTTACTACCTGCATGCTTTATATGCACTTTCGTACTTAGCAGGTTTTTATTGTTCATTTCATAAACAAAGTATGCATTCCAGTTCAAAATATTGTGAATTGTTGCTTTGAGTGCTTGTTAAGTTACTTAAAAATCCAGAATTCACACTCTTTTTTTTGACACTTATTTTTGTGTCTCTATCTTAGGTGCTTATTTTCCTGAAAAAACATCTCCCCAGAAGATGATGAAGATTTTTGCCTTTGCAAACTCCTTAGTGGAACTTCTGTCTGTGGGATTAGAAACATTTAACAGAGCACGGTACCGACAGTTTGTGAAGAGAATTGGTCAGCTCATCAAGTAAGAGATTTTTTTTTTCTCTGTGGTGTGATTGAATCTATTTTATACATACATTAGATATTCAGAGCTGCTAAAAAATCCCAGAACTGACCATCAAACAACCAAAAAAATCCAAACCCCACCCAAACGATTCTCAGGGGGGTTTTGCTCTGACATTTGGTCAGTTCAGTGTTAGCCAGTCTGGGAATCTGAAATGGGGAATTGCAAAATCTAAATGCTGTGGGTACAGAGGAGCCAGGTGAGCTGTGGGACATCAGGCTGATTTCTGTTAGTGATGTTGTTAGGCTTGTCTTGGGTAGTCACTGAAACCTAACTAACAGGAATTCCTTGATTTTCCCCTCCCTATAACCAATGGTAATGCTTTATTTCTGTTGTTACCTAGAATTGTTTTGGGGTTTTTAGTTTGCTCCCTGCAAATTGTCCTATTGTTGCAGTAAGTAAATGTATTTGAAGCCTAAATGCTGCTCTTTATTTTTAAATCTCTGGCATTTACTCTACATGGCTTCTATGAGTGTATTCTCAAGGGGGAATACAGTCAATTCAGAAACAAAATCCTTCTTTTTTTTTGTGTTATGGAGGCAGTAGCTTTCTCAGTGTAATTATTCCCCTATGAGCTTTCTGCCATTTCATCCTGTACAGTTACCTTCAGGCTCCAAAGGTCACACACCAACTAATTTGTTGTAACAGAATATTGTGCCTTTTGAGCTTGCAAAACCAAGGAAAGAGAACACAGAAATTTGACTGATACAATTTATATAGAAACCTCTGGAGCCCAGAATGCAAAATGTTGGACACGTCTCTCGTGGCTAGACTCTAATCTGGTTGCCCTTGTCTGTGTTTTCCTGTGATGGTGACATACTTAATGATCCTTCTTTGGCTTGTTTGCTCTGCTGTGTAGGATGACACTGTGCCATGTGAGTGACCACTGGGCCCAGTATGTTAGTGGCAATAAACAATATGGATCTGTAGAACACCCCTACTCTGTTGAAAAATTGCAGCTGGAGTTTGATGAGCTGTTTTTTAGAGCTGTTCTACACGTTCTGAAGGCAAAAAGGTGGGTAATCTCTTCACTGGCTTAGTTTTGGAGGAGTTGAATGCTTGAAACTGTGATTTGGAGTAACTTTAAATATTTAATGGTTTAAACAAGACTGAAATAAGTAGGATTTTTCAGTGCATTGATAGCATCAAGGTGGGGAGGAATTAGGCCATGAATTGTAGCAACTGACAGAAGCTCTGAAATCTTGGTAAGTTCACAGTGAGGTTGGCTCAGAATCTGAGGTGCTAATACATATCCTCACATTCCTAATTGTGTTACATAGCAGAGGTGTGGGCCAGAGATGTCTCCTTTCCAAATGCTGGGATTTATCAGGGTGGAACTGTTCCTAAGTGTCTCTTCAAATCCAACAGGTTGGGAGTCTGGCTGTTCATGTCTGAGATGCCTTATGGAACCTTGTCCAGCAGCATGCTTTGGAGGCTCTTCTTTGTCATGCACTGTGCTGAGAACGAGCACCTGGAGCAGCTCTGCTCTACTCTTCAACCTGCTGACTACAAGCAGAGACTCAAAGGTAAAATTCCCCCACACAGAGCCAATTCTAATCCATTCAGCTGCTGCTGCATCAGCTGGGGGTTCAACTCTTTGCAGGTTGCTTTGTTAAATGCACCCTTGGCAGCATGACTGGTCCAGTGGCTGCTGAAATGTCTTGCGCAGGTTTTCCAGTACCTGTTTGCCCAAATTGTCATTTAACAGCAACTGATAGATTTCCTGTCCTGGTTTTCTCTGTGGCTGCCTCAGAGCTGCAAGAGTGACATGACCTCTTGTGTATTTTTATATGACTTCCCGTCTTGACCTTCAACAGTATTTGGAGAGTGAGGCTCAAATCCTAAAGTACAGACTTCTGTATCAGTTAGGGTTGGTGTGGCAAATTTTTGAATTTGTTTTTTGGTTTTTTTTTTTTGGTTTTTGGTGACTGATTGACTGTTGAGCTGCTGGTAGTTTTAGAGTCCTCCTTTTTTGCTAATTTTGGCTTTAGTAACTCACATTGTGGGAGACTGATTATCATCCCCACCTATGTTTCCTTTATCTCAAGCCTTCTTTTCATGCATTTCTTGTCCTCAGTGGCACTTTATTTTTATTTCCTCTTGACTTTTGTCCCATGTTGATCTCCACAGTGAACGTGGTGTCTTCAGCATTAGCAGAACTATTTAGAGGCCAGCTGGAATGCTAGTTTCCCTCTGCTGCTGCATTCATGGATAATATTTCAGGACTTGATTGACAGGGGGCCAGGTAAACAAACAGTTTACTGCTCCCTACTTTACAGCTTCTTTGCTGTCTTCAGGGAGAGCAGATCTCATTTTTGTCAGTTTTACTTCTCAGCTGGCTGGTATCCCAGGTAGCTCTTACCCCATCCCATGTACCCAGTCTTGGTGGAGAAGCAGGAGAAAATGGTGATTCTGAGAGGTTACTGAGTATCTTGACTCTGTGCAATCTCAGGTAGCATTTAAGGCGATTTACACAGAAAGGGAGAGAGATACCAAGATTGTAGTTGTGTAGCACTTGATGAGGTGCTGATCTGATAAACACTTGCCAGCCAAAATAACTGTTACACTGTGTCAGTAGAACATCTTTATTTTTGGTTTTGCTAGAAAATTTTTACTGCATCTGTTACGGGTTGCAGTAACAAACACAGATTTTTTTGAAAAAATTATGTTTTTCAGGCATTGTTTTGCTTCTAGCTAACTTTTATGTTTCAAAGTCGCTGGCATGCTGATTCAGGATTTCTTTATCCTCTTCATCCTCCTCAGTGAGTTCTGTCAGCATAATACTGTTTTCCACCAGTGTCTAGACCTAGACAGGGAATATCAGCAGTTTTTCCAGTGAAATCCATCTAATCTTCTGAAATATTTTATTTCAACAGACACTTAAAAAATTAATGCTTAATTTCCTGTAATTTGTACCCTGGAAGATCATGACATTAATATATTTTTGGGAGATAACCTTTCTTAGTGATTTCCTCTCCCAAATTAAGCATGAGAAAAGGTTGGTGAACCTACAGATGGAAGCAAGCCTTGGTAATTGATGGAAGCTTTAGGCATCAAGTCCATAGGAGTGGGAGTAATGCATTTTTGGGATTACCTAAAAACAGAGGCCAGACAAAATTAAGGCAATAAAAAGCAGTTATATTTATTGAAGGGTCTTCAGGTACATTTTGGGCAATCAGAGCCCCCCGCCAAGGGCTGCACCCATTATATGGACAATGAGTCATGGGTTTTCATACTTTTATAAGTTTGCATATTGGGGGTTAATCTTCCAATTGCAGCTTCAGGTAATGAAGGCATTTACCCCAAGTTTGCTCTCCCCCAATTCACTTTTGTTTACAGTTCTCAGGGTCTGAGGTAGTAAGGCTGATTCCCATAATCCCTTGATTCCCAGGCCTAGAGAGGAATTGTTTTTTCTGATGAAAATGGGAAAGCAGTAGCTAACTATATATGGAGTTTAGGGTTATACGATAAAGAATTGCAGGATTACAAATATATGAAAAATATAAAAGCTAAAATCCTAAGGCATCAGGAGCATGGTTGCTATTCTAGTGAGTAGCATCCCTGCCCATGGCAGGGATTTTAATCTAGGTAATATTTAATATCCCTTTAATCCAAGGATATTATGATTTTATTTGTGGTCACAGTTTCCTTGCTGCCAGTAACAAGATTTGAGAAGTTTGGTTTTTAGGGCATCCTGAACTTGAGTTGTAGTGTGATTAGAGGAAGGAATAGGGTCAAGTACCAAGTTGATGGTGAAGATGTTATTTCTCCACTATGAGAAGATAGGATTTAGGGGGAGTCTCTCTGCTTCCCTTAGACCTTGTCCCCATCTTCAGTCCCAGACCATGGCTTGGTGTGGGTTTGAGGTCAGTGTGGAGCCCACAGCTCAGCCGTTCTCCTTCCTCACTGTCACCCTGCTGTGCCTTTAGATACAATAATGATGTGGTCATTTTTAATGTCCTTCTGCATCATGTTAAAAAAAACCAAACCCTGAAGGGGAAACAAGAGTTGTCTGTAACTTCTGCATTAAGGATAAAGCATAGCATTAGGAAATGGAGGTGAGTAGAGAAGGCCACCCCTGTTTGCCTGCTGTATCTATCAGCAGTGTGGTTTCTCCTGCTGTTTGGAAGAAACTGTTTTCTTGAAATTGCACAATGCTCTAGCATGCTGTTCCATGAGCTGTTTTGCCTGTACAGGCCTGACCTTCTCAGCTTGGAGTACAGTTGCAAAATTCTTGAAAGCCCTTAAAATAGAATGTAACCTAAGTGCAAGTGTTTGATCACAAGCACGCTGAGCACATGCGTGTCCAGGTTAGGTAGCTGAGTGCACAATGGATGCTTTTTCTGTATATTCAGCTTCTGTGATAAAATCACTGTAAACAGTGTTTGTTGGCATGTTGTGGTTCACAGAAGGCAGGCAGTTCACTCTCCAAAACTTTTTACAGCTCAAATGATGTTTCCAGTGCTTGTTTTGCTGCACAGACTCTATTTAAGGTTGTTTGGAAGAAATAAAAAAAACCCCACTTTAAAGCACTGTACAGATATCTTTGTATCATTACCTTCCTGTTGTCCCACACCCTGAGAAATGGAATGTTTATTTGCTTTTAGCAATATCTCTTTTGATTTCAAAGAGGAAACTTGCCTTGAATTTCAGTGAAAGAGTATCTTAGCCTTCCTGCTTGTGCAGATTCAGTTCTCTGTTTTTAGAGATAGATTCCAAACAAGTGCATCCAGTGTTTTTTCTTGTATTGTATTTGGGAAGCTCAGACTGGCCTTTCTTTGTAGCTCTTGGGTGTAATCAAGACCTGGGACTAGATACTTGCAGAATTTTATTTGTAATTGGCATGGAATGGTCTCCACAGATCATTTCTCTGGGATTTTCAGTGAATAACTATATAAATGCTGCTGCTGTGTGTCCTATTGCACTTATATCATGTTTCTTTCACTTCACTTTTTTTTCCCTAGATCCAGAGCACCTTGCACAGTTTGAAAAGTATCTCCAGTCAATGAACTGCTCAGAAGAAATTTGTCTGCTCACCACATTTGCTCAGATGGCACAAACCAAACGGGCTGACGTTGATGAGGATTTTATCAAAATTGTTGTTTTGGAGATATATGAGGTGAGTAACGTTACTGGTCCATTCAGGAAAAGAATGAAAATGCTCTTTTTATTTGTAACAGTGGAAGGTGTGAAGCTCTCATGGCTTCTGTAGTTTGTTCTTCCATGGAATTAAAAAAGTGCTACTAGTTCAAAAAGCAGTGAATGAAAATTGCCTGAAGTACTTGTTTTTTCTGGGAACAAGAATGGCTTTTCTGTAAGCGAAGCCAGAATGAAACAAATAAATAAAAAATACATTTATTTTGTTTCATTTTTCTCTTGCAGGCCTAACTTGTAGCTCTGGAATTCCTTAGGTGGTGTTTTTTTCCATTGTTTTTGGTGGGATTTTTTTTTTTTTTTTGTGCCTGTGGCTGTGTTGTTCCTGTGTTTAGTTTTGGACATTATTTTGGCAGTGTGACACAGAACTTTCCTGGTCTTTTAGGGCAATCAGTTTCACTTTCCATATGGGCATTTATCAGCTTTGTCTGTGATGCCCAAGAGCAATTTATTTTCCAAAAGACATTTTATTTCCATGTTAGTGGAGGTCAGCCAGAGGCAATAACTTCTCCCTGCTCATCTTCTCAGGTGTCCTATGTTAGTCTTTCCACAAGGGAGACGTTTTCCAAGGTTGGTCGGGAGCTCTTGGGAGCCATTGCCAGCATCCACACACAGATTATTTCTGTGCTGCTGGATCGGATTAGAGAGACCATTGAGAAGGTGGGGATGGTAAGTGCTGATATCTATAATTTAAATAATTTAAATCAGACATGCAGTTAAACCTAGAGGCCATACCAGGTTGTTATGATTGGATGTGTTAAAGAGCTCTCTGTGGGGTTTGTGGTCATACTCCCCTTTCAGATAGCAGGGCACAGTGCTGATTATTGTTGTGTGCTGAGTAGTGATTTGCACTTTTTGCTCTCTTTCCTCAAAGGTTTCTTTATATCTGTTCAAAGAACTGCCCCTGTACCTGTGGAAGCCTTCTTCATCTGAGATAGCCCTGATCCGTGACTGGTTGTTAAATTACAGCCTGACAGCAGTGGAGAATAAACTGGCTTGCATTATCTTGGAAGGGCTGAACTGGGGACTTGGTGAGCATGTAGGTATTGAGAACAGGAGCCTTGAACCTTCTCACCTTTTCAGAACAAAAGTTTAACTCAGCTTGGGAGTAGAGCAGAATTTGAAAACAGTTAATTGCATGCTTTTTATATTATGGCTGTACATCTAATGGCACAAAATGGGAATGTTATAATAATTTTACAACACTGCCTGCTGACAGGACAATTTTTTATGAATCACATGATTAAAAAGCTTTTAGCATTTTAAAAAGCAATGCTTTTTGAAAGCAAATGCTTTTAGCAGAAATAGATGTTGAGGAATCAAAAATGTTGAGGAAACTGGTGTGACTGTAGTTCACATGTTGGTATCTAGGTATGTTTTTCACTGTGCAAGAAAAGTAATGATTGAAATGAGACATTTCAAAACTCTGAGCATCGTCTAAATGATGGGGAATTATTCCATAATATTGGGTTGCTCCAGGAGCTCCACGAGTTCAGGATATAATTGAGAGTGAATGCTATTTCAGAGAAAACCAGAGATAGATTGGGGCAATAATGTTGCCTGTGTTCAGTGATTTAGTTCAGCATTGCATTCTGTGCATTTGGTAATGCTGAACTCTTCTCTTTGCCATGCTGATGGTTGTACATCACTGTTGACTCACTTTTTTTCTCCCTCTTTCTTGTAGACATGTAAATAAAAATGAATGTTAGGGAAAATTAACAGAATTCTTTGCTGTGCAATAGCAGTGCCATTTCTGTACCCTTTGATGTGGGGAAAAATGATTCTTTAGTGTGGCAAATTGATAGAGGAATTGCTGTGTTTTCATACAAAAAACATGGTGATGGGATTTGGTTTTGTTTGTGCAAGAGTTCAACTGTTTGTATTATCTAATTTAAAATGGCATCTGTGGATTTTTGGATTAATTATCATATGTTCATAAAATGCACATGGAAAGTCAATATTATGATGCCTTTTAAAAAAATAATCTAGTTCTTGGGCTTTGTATTGCCCAGTGTGAGCCTGGTACTCTTAATATTGAGCTGAAATTTTTCACTGGTGATGATTTTTGCCTTGATATTGCAATAATTAATTTGAACAGCCAGAAAACTTATTTCTCTGTGATGCAGCTGTACAGTTGTAGAGACCTCTTAAATGACTCAAGGTTTTGTGTTCTGACACTGTTTTTAGCAGAATACTCTTCACCTGGATCCAGCTGTCCATTCTGAAGTTGCATTGATGGTTCTGGAAGCGTATCAGAAATATCTCTCCCAAAAACCATATGCTGGGCTGCTTTCTGAAAGCATAAAACAGGTATCCCTTCTTCTTATTTAAATGCAATAAATTATGGATGGCTATAAATGGGAAAAGCTTCAGGGCAAGACCTTGTTTTCACTTTTTTTTCCCTTCTTTTTAAAGCTGTTCTTTGTCCAACTACAATTTCGTTATGTACCAACACTCATTGTTGTCTGCACCCACAGAACTATTTGAAAATTCTGTAAGGTTTCTGTTGAGCCTCTGTGTGAGAATCACAGAATGATAGAATGGTTTGGATAGAAGGGACCTTAAAGATCATCCAGTCCCACCGCCTGTCATGGGCATGGCCACCTTCCACTGTCCCAGGTTACTCCAAGCCATGTCCAGCCTGGCCTTGGACACTTGCAGGGATCCAAAGGCAGCCACAGCTGCTCTGGGCACCCTGTGCCAGGGCCTGCCCACCCTCACAGGAAAGAATTTCTTCCTAGTATCTGATCTAAATCTACTCTCTCTCAGTTTGAAGCCATTCCCTCTTGTCCTGTCACTCCATGCTCTTAAGAATCTCTCTCCGTCTTTCTTGAAACACATTTTAATTTTGACCCACTTGCAGGTTTGTGAATAGTCATGAACTGCTCCTCCTTTACTCGTGCAGAGGTAGACAGTACTTGCTGTAAAACAGAAAGGCTATTTTTCATTACTGGTGAGCATAAGAGAACTCACTCCAGCTCTTATCTTAGTTGAAGACTCAAGTGTTAATCCCTTTTGGAGCTTTTCAGCAGTGGGCAATGTTATGTGACCTGAACACACCACAGACATCTATTAAATTGATTTTATAGCACACTGGATTCAGGAGGGGATAGCTCCAAGTTACAGAATGCAAATGGAAGGATAGAACGATCAAAGTTAAAAAATCCCTGTGTTGGATATTTAGTCCAAGAGGTTTTGGGATGGGCTTTGTCTTTTCAGTATTTTTTGTACAGTGTTTTCTCCTCCTCTGTATTTTTCTCCCCAGCTTTTTCTTCCCACACTCTGAATGTTCTTTGTTGTCTCTGCTCTGTTCTGACTTGCTCCTTTGCACTTACCCATGGTTTGTTGTCTTGTGCCAACCAGATGAGTTCTCTTTTTTAAGCCAGTGTCAGCCCTAGTTGCCACTTGTGCTGGTGAATCTGTCCTGACTTGCTTGAGCCTATAACTAGAATTTGAGAGAAAATAGTGCTTAGGTTCTTGTACCCCTATTCAGAGAGGATGAAATATCTGCATTGCCCTCCAGCTCTGCAATTTACACTGTTCTGTCAGAACATGTACATATATTTTTCTCCAGAGATTTATAATTTCTTGTGATCTAGACATGGTCTCTGTGACAGTGGGCTCATACACATGTGATTCTGCCTGTCCATATACAGGTTTTTTTCTGAGGAGAGCCTGCCAGGTTTTAGGCCTTTTGTTGACAGATAATACTTTTGTATAGATTTTTCTGTTTCCTTTCACTAGCAGTCTTAAATGTTTTAAACATTATTGAAGGTTGTGTCTGGATTTTTTTTTCCAGTATTAAAATTAAAATTTAATTCAAGGTCAGTATATAGCTTGGAAAAATTTAAGCAGACAGTGTAAGCTGCTAGCCTTTACTTAAAGGGATGGGGGAAGGAGAGGGAGGTAGAAATTGAGGCCATAGGAAGAGAGTGGTTAGATAAACTACATGGTATGTCTAAAAAATAATTGTTGTTGGTCTGATGCTAGGGGGTTTGGGTTGGAAGGGATCCCAAAGATCACCCTGTTCCCCTTCCATGGACCAAGTCCCATTCCAGTGCCACATGTGCTGTGTCATGGCTGTGCTTCCTCTCATTCCTGCTGCTCTGTTCCAGGTCTCCTACCTGGCCAGCATCGTTCGCTACGGGGAAACCCCAGAGACCTCCTTCAATCAGTGGGCCTGGAGTTTGGTTCTGAGGCTGAAGCTGCACAGGAACGACCGTGGGGTGCAGCAGAGTGGGCTGGCTGTCCCCGTGTGCGACGGCGCGCTGGACACGGCCGAGTCGGTCACGCTGCACCCCCTGCTCAAGGCTGTCAAGGCAAACGTCCCCATCGGCTGCTACCTGGCACTGGCAATGACCACCCTGGGACACAGGTGAGGCTTTTTGGGTGTTTGCCTCGGGTGGGTGGCCCCAAGGACTGAGCAGCCTCCCTGATGCTGAGCTGAGGGTTGTTAACGGCTTTCTGCCTGTTTAAAAAGGAAAGGGCTTGTGATGCAAGGCATCGAGCAGCTTGTCATCTCTCTTAGGAGGAGCTGAGCCTGGGCAGTCTGGAGAAGACCAAAAGGAGATCTCATTAATACTGATAAACATCTCAAAGGCAGGTGTCCAGAGAATGGTGCTGGACTCTTTTCAGCAAGCAATGGGCACAACTAAAACACAAGCAGTTTCACCTCAGCATGGGGAAGAACCTATGTATGCTGAGGATAGCAGAGCCCTGGAACAGCTGCCCAGGGAGGTCATGGATTCTCCCTCTCTGGGGACATTCCAAACCCACTTGCATTTGTTCCTTTGTCTGCTCTGGGTAACCCTGCCTTGGAGGGGTTTGGACTGGATAATCTCGAGGTGTTTTCCAACCCCATCTTCCTGTGATTCTGTGATTGTAGTTTCACAGAATCCCAGAATCGTTTAGGTTGGGAAAGACCTCCAAGGTCATCGAGTCCAACCTTTGACCAATCCCCACCTTGTCACCCAACCCAGAGCACTGAGTGCCACGTCATTCCTTGGACACCTTCAGGGCTGGGGAGTCCAACAGCTCCCTGGACCGTGCTTAATAATCCTTTTTTTGTGAAGAAGTTATTCTTGAATTCTTTCAAACTACCTGCTATTTCCTTTATTTTGATAATAGTACTTTTTTTGCCTTCTGCACTTTCGGGTTCAGTCATAAGAAATAATACTGAAACTGGGGCTTAGCAGTAATTTCTCTGAACCACACTTACTGAAAGGGTTGCTCTAGAGGTAATTTCTTTTATTGGTGCAGCACTGCATTCAGAAAATAGTGAGGAGAAAAAACCCACTCATTCTGGGAATGGTGAATAAAAGCATTATAAAAGCATTGAGCCTCTTAGCCCTGACTGTGTTCCAGCACAGTCTTTTCCAGTGCTTCTAGCTGGTTTGTAAGCTGGTAAGGCTTTTGGATGTAATCAAATGTTCTTGTTTGACATACAGTGCCACACAAAATCTTATCAGTTCTCTGATACACCAGAACTCTTCCCTGAGTCTGTGATCCCTTTGGTTATGTGCTGTGCTATTCAAGATTTCCACTAACTTGTTTTCAATGTATAATATTATGTTTCTCTTTTAAGGAAAAATTACCTGGCCTTTTTTCTCCTTCCCCAAGGAAGGAGAAGAATCATTGCTTCATAATCTTATCATTGTTTCACAATAAGATTATGCCATAGATACTCCAAAGCACTGGGGTAGTTTGAGATTGATATTAAGGTTATTTTGGGTTGAGAGTGGAAATTTTTCCAGAATTTTGAGCATGAAATAAAAAACCAAAGAACCTCTTTAGTCTGTTCCCCTGCACCTTCTCTGTTTGGCCTTTGGCTCTTTTCCCTGGAGAGGGAGGTGAATTGTCCAAGTTGGGCAAGAAGAGTGAGTTTAAAGTGATAGAAACTTGCATCTCTAGTGATTTTTGGAAGATGGGACACTGATCCCCAGAAAGGGATTTGTGAAGGAAGGAGATACTTAGTAAATATTTGAGAGGGAAATATTTGGCAAATCTGTCAGCTATTGAATGACTCTTATAGCTGACGAAAAGACCTCTGTATTTAGCTATTTAGATTTTCAAAGATAAAGTGTAAAGTTATGAATATATTTGCATCTCAGTTAGTAAAAACTAAATCAACACCTTGTCTCCCTTTCTGCTGATAGTGAATGTGTTTTTCTTAATTTTTTTTTGTTTTGTTTTCTGACAGCATCGAGAAATTCTGTGCTGAAGGGATCCCTCTTTTGGGTGTGCTAGTCCAGTCTAGACATCTGCGAACAGTAGTCCATGTGCTGGATAAAATTTTACCCTTGTTTTACTCTTGCCAGTATTACCTCCTGAAGAATGAACAGTAAGCATTATATGTTCATAATATGTTAATTTTAAAATTTTATACATTTGTTTACCTAGTTTATTCATAGTTGCAGTAAAATAATCATCTGGTTTAGACACCTGACAGTCTCCCAGACAAATCCTGAGTAAGATTTGGGTGTTGATGTAGATCAAGAACTGGTATTTATTTCTGATGAGCTGCCTTGAATTACAGGCTAGTGTGAAATGTTCATACTGTGCCCAGTGTATGGCTGAACTGGGGCAGTTAAATCTGCATTGTGGTTGTGAATCAAAACCTTTCTGTACGTGTCTCACTGGTGCTGTTGAGCTGATTTTAAATTCTCTAGAAGTAGGCTTTCTATTTAATATGGAGTAAGAGGTACTTCAATTTCATTTGTTTACATTCCTAGGTTTTTATCTTATGTGGAACTGTTCCTTCATCTGGACAGTGGAGTCCCTCAAGGGGTGACCCAGCAGGTTACCCATAAAGTGACACAGCACTTGACAGGAGTGAACTATGGAGAAAATGTTAAGCTGCTCAGTAGTATGATACAGGTAAGAAGATTATTTAAAAAAGAAAGGGGGGAGAGAGTGCTTAAAACCAAGCTTATTTGACTGAGTTAGTGTTAAAGGTTAGAAAGGATACTGAACCTAGCAGCTCAGTCACAGAGTACCCTATATCAGGCATTGGTAGTTGGGTTTGGTTTCTTGAAATGCTCCTGCTTAAACTTGCCTAAATCTGGCAATGCATGTGACACTAACAGCAATATTTACCTTTCAGACTTCTTGGAAAATTCATTTTCCCACACCAGGTCAAAACTGTTTAAAAAAGGAAATGTAAAATGCAGCACTCCTTTCTTGTCTGTGTTATTTGAGGAATGCAGCAGAGATATTAATGTTTGCAAGTTCTGCTTTTTACCATTAATTTAGGGCTCTGGAATGGAAAAAATGTTCTTGAGTTAGGGAGCAGTAGTGTTTTTTTTAAATACAGTGGTCAAAACCCAGGGCCCTCTAACATTAGAGAGGGATAGTGGAAACAGACTTACTCTGGGAAGGCCTTTTGCAGGAACAGCAGCCTGAACTTTGGGAATAGGTGCTGTTTATGCCTGCAGGTGTCCTGCTTAAGGCTTCTGTGTCTGTTTTTGCTGAATGCACAAGATCCTTTGCTCTCCAGAATCTTCAGAATCTGCAGAAGTTTGGAGGCTGAAGATGACAAAGCTGTCCTTACTTGGGTATAGAGAGTGTTGTTGTAAATGATTTAATTTAAGGATAGCCCCACAGCCTCAAGCAAGTCGAACAGTCCTCCAGTAAATTCTAAAGCTTTACTCAAAGCTGCGATCCGCTGACCGATTTTACCCTTTAATTTGTCAGACTCACATTTTCCTAAGTGACCATCCGAATGGAGTGGGGCCAGCTGCAGTCCTGGAGTTCTGGGTGCAGGTCCTCACCAGCCAGCAGCTGTGGCACAGGGACCGGGCCACGCTCTGCCTGCTGGATGACTTGTGCAAAGCTGCTTTCCAGTACAGCCAGGAGGACTGCGTGCAAAAGCTGCTTTACCAGCAGCACAAGGTAAATAGACAGCTGTGGTGTTTTGGTGTGGCTCTTGGGTAAATGGTCAGCTCATCTGTTGCACAGTCGGATTTTGATGGGAATGAATTTTCCTGAAATGCAGCAAGAGCGACTGTGAAGTCCTAGGGTGGTTTGGGTTGGGAGGGACCTTTACAGCCCATCAAGTTCCACTCCTGCCTTGGGCAGGGGCACCTTCCACTCTCCCAGGTTGCTCCAAGCCCTGTCCAAACTGTTCTTAGGACTTCCAGGGAAGAGGCAGCCACAGCTTCTCTGAGCAGCCAGTCATGATGATGCGTGATGAATGGAGTTATCTGATTTTTTTTTGAGTTGCTCAAGAAATTTTTTTTCTGAGTGGGTCAAGATTAATGAAATGTCAGATATTTTAATAATAATGATAATAATTACTACTAAAACCAGTTTGGAACAGAGTTTTTGTTTCATATGAGTTCTTTTGTTGTTTGTCTTCTTTGCATTTCAAATCTTTGATGGAGTGTTTATGACTAAAATGGAGCTCCCTC